>NW_026849395.1:600000-906189 GCF_030869305.1 Colletotrichum tamarilloi
TCTCGTCCCAGCAATGAGTAATTCATCAACACATTTTCCTTCCTTTTTCAGCATGCCGAAGATCCGAGAGGATAACGTGTACTCTGCCATTGCATTATCAAAGTGGATAGTTAGATAGGTCCTATGCGGTGACACAGTTACAGGTGTGCCCGAGAAAAACTACGAAGGTGGACGAATGTCACAGTCAAGATGGACGATGAGCAGCGGCTCTTGTGAGTACGAGCTGGAAAGGCCGCCGGAGATCTGACCGGCAACATCCTCGTCGCCTTTCTATCTTCCTTCTTCCCGCCTTCTCCCCCCCCTCCTGGTCTTCCTAGTCTTCCTAGTCTTCCCCAACCTACCCCAAACCCGCCCCCGGCGCGCGGTTGGCATGGCCGGATTTGGGCAAGCTGCCGCCCACTTCACGACCTTGTTCGACCGCCGCCGCTCGCCAGGTCTCCTCCCCACGCATCTCCATGTTCATCCCCATACTGGTACCCCCCATCTCAAGCCACCCTTGCTTAGTTTCGTAACAAGGACACCATCCGTTCGTTCCTTCCCCTCGTAATTTTTCACGATGGTGGAACGGAAGTTGAGCGATTGGCCAGTCGCCGGAGACCATCCATCCCGACATCCTCTACCCTTCTTTTCCCATGGGGTCGCATTGGCCGCTGGCTGTCATCTCACTCTCTGGGGCGGGGACGGGGGAGATAGGTTGGGTTGATCCACGCGAAGATGGGATCTAGTGTGATGTAGAACGAGGGAGGTATGGATCTACGTGTGCCCTCCTCCTCCTTCTCTCCTCAGATCTAAGTATTAATAGGAACCACTCCTTTCCCTTCTTCAGGTTTCTTGTTCCTCAACCGTCGTGTTCATACCCCAAAGCCCACGCACCTCCTCCCACACCTTTCTTGTCCATCTTGAATATCCCGTGCGAGCAAATCAAATACCATCAACATGGCAGGCGGTGGTGTCAAAAAGCCCATCAACATCTTCAAGTTGGGCGACCTCGGTGAACCCGAGGGCGTCTTCAACTGGCGGCTATGGTTCGCTGTCATCTCCTTCGGCCTCATGGGCGCGGCCCGTGGTGTCGATGAGGGTCTCATCTCTGGCGCTTTCGGTTCCAAGGATTTCCAAAAGTTCATTCACTACGATCAATACAGCGCTGCCGAGAAGACCAACATCAAGGCCAACGTTTCTGCCATGGTTCAGCTCGGTTCCGTCGCTGGTGCTCTCTTGTAAGCTTGGCTACACTTTCCCTCTTCAAAGTCTCTTCGCAGAACTCTCTCTAACCGCTGATACCACGTACAGTGCCTTCGTCATTTGCGATAAGATCGGCCGTATCTGGGCTACCCGTCAACTCTGCGTCATCTGGATCATCGGTATTGCCATCTTCATGGCCAACAACGGACACCTCGGCGCCGTCTACGCTGGTCGTTTTATCGCCGGTCTCGGTGTCGGCCAGACACCCGTCGTCGGTCCCGTCTACCTTGCCGAGATTGCCCCGGCCTCCGTCCGTGGTCTCTGCACCTGCGTCTTCACCGGCTTCGTCTACCTGGGTATCGTGCTCGCCTACTTCACAAACTACGGCTGCCAGATTCACCTCGGCGACACCACCCACAACCGCTGGCTCGTGCCCACCTCCCTGCACATCATGTTCGCTGGTATCATCTTCATCTTGACCTTCTTCCAATTCGAGTCGCCCCGCTTCCTCGTCAAGCAGGGTAAGATTGAGGAGGCCACCGAAACCATGGCTCACCTCCGTCACCTCCCCGTCGACCATGAGTACGTTACCCGTGAGATCTACGCCATCCAGCACTCTCACCAGGAAGAGCTCGAGGCCACCAAGGGTACCACCTGGTTCGGAAAGGTCAAGGAGCTCTTCCTCGTCCCCAGCAACTTGTACCGTCTCTACCTCACCACCATGGTCCAGTTCCTCTCCCAGTGGTCCGGCGCCGGCTCCATTACCCTCTACGCTCCCGATCTCTTCAAGATCCTCGGTATCGAGGGCCAGAACGAGTCCCTTCTCATTACCGCCGTCTTTGGTGTCGTCAAGCTCGTCGCTGCTGTCGGCTGTGCGCTGTTCCTGGTCGATGTCATCGGTCGCAAGCGCGCTCTGCTTACGGGTATCACTCTGCAAGCCATTGCCATGGTCTACATTGCTTCCTTCCTCACCCACGTGCCCAAGCTTGGTGTCGACGAGTCCTTTGAGCTCCCCTCCAACCTGGTCGGCGTCAGCAAGGGTGCCATCGCCATGATCTATGTCTCTGGCTTCGGTTGGGCTCTCGGCTGGAACTCCATGCAGTACCTCCTCACTGCTGAGCTGTTCCCCCTCCGTGTCCGCGCCCTCGCCACCTCATGGGCCATGACTCTTCACTTTGCCAACCAGTACGGCAACTCTCGTGCCGTCCCCAATATGCTGGCATCCACCTCCGTCGGTGGAATCTCGCCCATGGGTACCTTCTGGTCGTTCGCCGCCATCACCCTCATCGGTGGTGCCTGGGTTTGGTTCTTCGTTCCTGAGACTTCTGGCCGTGCTCTCGAGGATATGGATCGCCTCTTCGAGCTTCCCTGGTACAGAATTGGTCTCCACGGTAACGCTGATGCCGAGGCGAGAGATGTTGTCTACAACGAGAAGCAGGAGGCTGCTGAGGGTATCCAGGGAATGTCTGAGCATGCCGAGAAGAAGCCTGCCCAGGTCTAAAACAAAATGTGTATGAAAGAAGCCTGAGAGGTTTCCAATAGTTGAAAAGGGTATCTAATGAATGCAATATACCCAATAATGACATGAATACAATCCTACCCTTTCGAGGTTTGCCATTCAAATCAGATTTCTCTTTCACTGTGATAATGTATCCTTTCTAGTCAATATCGTGGTTATAGTTCATCACGTATTATGGCTTAGATCCAATCAACACTTGAACCTTCAAAATTTATCCCTGTTGATTTCATTTCACGGATAAGCTATTGAACGTTTGATCTGGGGCACGGATATATGCAGATTGATTGATAATCTTGATTAGATCCAGGGAGTGTCCTTGTCTCGTCTCAACCTCTGACGTTTAATGCTTGAACCTTCGGATGGTGGTGTAGAGGATTTGACGTAAAGTAAGGTGGGCACACACTCAGATTCTTGAGGCCGTCGCTGAGCGGATGATCTGTTGAATGAATCAATTAAGACGTCTTCCAAAACCTCAGACGCGCGCTACACGTGGCTGAGTCTGAGAAGAAATCTTATCTTGCCTGAGGTAACACGGCGAGCACAACAGGCCGGCTGTTGAAACAAACAAACACATATCGGAGGGTAGCTCCGAGTTCGTTTCAACCCGTTATTTGGGCATGGATGTACCCCACGTGCGATCGAATTTATCGCATTAGATACGATGTGCGATTCGGCGAATCTAGATCCAAATCCGGCGATCTAGTCTCGCTATCCGCGACTACGGAGCATTTACGGCATTGCACGGTAATAAAAGCCAGTGAATTGTGCTTTCAAAGACCAGCCTTAATAGGTTAGCATTGTCTCTCTCGATAGCCACAGGGAACGGATTATTGCCCATCGAACTGATATGCAAAAAGCGGTTTTTGTTGCCCCAAGAGCTGACGAGATTGCCAGCCATGGCCTCCCAGCCACGCTGCGCCTGTGGCGCAATTATCGTCCTCGACGCAGCCATAGCCATACACGAAAACGATCTGTTTTCTTTCAACAACAATGCACGCCAGGCCAAGAACGCGCCCATTGGCGTTGACAGCCATCCCCTACTCGCCAAAGCTGAAGCGCCCACAAGCCCTTTGCCCGCCCTTTCCCACTTGAGCCGATCTTGAGGGATCGTCTTTGCCGCTGATGTGGTTTTTTGTTGACCGGCTTCTGGGTCTGGATTCAGTGTGCATCATCGAAAAGATGGTAGACACTAGCATTGTTTCCGTCGATTATGTAGATTCGTATAATACCGAGAATCCCACGCTGCCACGCATGCAATGTGGGATACCGACAATAGAGGTTTCAGAGTACCCGATCAAAGACCACTGCGTTCTCTGGTGCGAACCAAGAAGGAAACCCCTGAGCTGCACCATGAAGGCTTCTTTTCTCCCTTTGCTCTTGACTGGGCTAACAGGGCTGGCGTCAGCCGCCTCCATTGCTGACGCTCCTCAGTGCGCTGTAAGCAGTATCCTACGACTTTTCCACGAGTTTCTCGCGGGCTTGGTGTGACCATACTAACACTCTCTCGAGATATCCTGCGCTCTTTCAGCTCTTCCCCAATCACCTTGCACTATCTCGAATCAAACATGTCTTTGTGTCGATCCGACTTTCAACAGGCTTGTTGGCGACTGCGTAAAAGATGCGTGCACGATAAAGGAAGCATTGGGTAAGCATGTCGAATTTGCTAGTTGACGCTCGATCATGTGTTGGATTGTTGATGCTGATGCAATGATCTAGCTGTTACAAACTTGACGTGGTCGTCCTGCGGGTTTCCCCTGACTGATCGGACGAGTACGGCGCGATACACGACAATCTTTTTATTCATCCTACCGGTGGTTTTCATGGCAATCAGACTGTCGGCCAGGTTTATGCGTCTTGCGCCCTGGGGCGCAGAAGATACAGCAATATGTATCGCTTTTGTATGCGTGCCAGTCCAACGTTCCAAGCGCGTTCAAGAATACAGGTCTGATACGGATATAGGCGTTTTTGATACCTTTTCCGCCGATCATCTTCACCAGTAAGTTCATCCGGTCAGCTTTGAGATGATTTGACTAACAACCTCGAATAGTGATGCGATATGGCTTAGGACGAGATATCTGGACATTGCAGCCGTATGAGATTACAATGTTTCTGAAAGTAAGAATCCCACACAGTCCCTAGAATTCATCTGACAAGTCAACCCCAGCTCCTGTTCGTTCTCCAACTCTTTTACATCTCTGGACTGGCAGTCATAAAGGCATCGGTAATATACTTGTACATACGAGTCTTCAACATTCAAGGCTTCAGGACCCTTCTCTGGTGCACGCAGATTTTCAACTTTCTTCTCGGGGGAGGCTACATCTTGCTCAGCCTCGTTCAGTGCCAGCCATTCCAGCACTATTGGAACGGGTGGGATGGCGAGCAAGATGGCCACTGCGCAGATCTTAACACAATCGGCTTGACGCACGTAGCGTTTAACATTGCGCTCGACGTGTGGATGCTAATTTTACCGGCCACGCAACTATATAAGCTTAACATGGAGCTCAAGAAGAAAATCGGTGTGATGGCGATGTTCAGTGTAGGCGTTTTGTAAGTCTTTTCGTTGATTCAATGTTGTTCGCATGCTCCAGTCTGACGACAGAAAAGCCTCACTTCAGTCAGCATTGTACGGATCAAAAGTCTTCTGGTGTTTGCTACGAGCTTCAACATCACTGGTACGTGACACTAGTGTTCTATGATTAAATGTCGAAGCTGACTTTTATACATAGCCGATTGCCTTTGGGGTATTATTTGGTCCTATGTAGAGCTCTGCGTGGGGATCTTCGTTGCCTGCATGCCTGCCGCCCGACAGCTTGCGTGGAGGTTCTTCCCCAAACTTGTCAATTACACCCGGGAATCACTTACGGGGTCAAGTAAATCGAAGCGTGAGGTGCAGAACGAGGAACTCACACCTATCGCCAAGGGCAGACAGTCTTCAAAGTCAGGTACTTTATCGTCAAACATAACGCAATCGAACGCAGGGTCTGTCATGGACCCCAATACACCTCGGAGCGCAATGTTTGGTTATCAACAGTCAGATGAAGTCATTATGGTTCATGAAAGAAAGGAATGAATTAATGTCATCGGGTGATCAAGAACCGGGGTTTTGTAATTACGAGTGTGTTTTATTAGACTTTATATCAGTTTGAATGCCCATTGAACATCACGCAATCATACTTGGTATGTCATCCACCATCAAGACAATTTCGAAAAGTCGCACATTCGTGTGGATGTCCTTTATTTACCGGAGAAATCATCTAGAAACTACTGGCAAGTGCCTATTCAACTTCGTTGACAATCCTCCTGTCAGCTTATCAAACCCAATGTCTCAACCACAAAACTGCAGTAGCTGCATAATTGCACTAAGGAATCCAGGTCACGTCCGATTTCCAATGTCTTTCTATGGTGTAAGATCAATCTTCAATAGAAGAAAGGCGGGTTGAAAACGGTTGTGACTACCTAGTCACTTCATGCGCTTGGATCACGATACTTTCACTATCGCTCATGTCTTTCAACTACATGGAAGGTTGATTGTGGGGTGCGTTCATCGACACAACTTACGCCTTAATATTGATCTTGCTACACTACGCAGTCCCTAGCTGGATGTAAACCATGTCCTTATACTTGTGCTTGAAGTATGTCATTTTGATATGTTCACGTCGTTTATGTTTGCATCGCGGTGTCAACCTTGGATATACGACCCTGAGCTTGTGAGTAGAAGGCACATTGTCGAACCTCTGTGGGGACTTCGGTTCCGGGTTCGCTATGCTCTCATCTCGGAACTCAACCCATGGAAGACTCAGAATGCCATTAGTGACATTTGCACAACATAGCTTGAAGGTGAAAGCAACTCTGAAAAGCCAAACTGTTGTCATCAGGAGATCTAGTGCTACCACGGTTACTGACGAACAATGCTGCTACCACGGCAATGTCATCCCACCTTGAATCTTCTCGATCTCTATTGCCAACGTCTACTGAACTATTCTAATGAAAACTTTTCATTCTCCACCTCACTAAAAGCCAGGTGCGAGTTGTGCGGTGGGGTCGTCGCCCTCCATAATGATCGTGAGAGAGTCTTTGACCACAGCAACATCCCCGATAGTCTAGTGGTGAGGATATCTGCTTGTCATCGGGAAATTGTTCCCTGACAACGATTCGCAGGGGACCGGGGTTCAATTCCCCGTCGAGGAGTTTATCTTTTGATCTGCATCATTTATTTTTGAATTGTCGTGAAGAGAGGGTGTTGTTGATGGCACTGGTCGCTCCCCCGGTGAGCAGGATAGCCATACAGCGCAACTCTCCTGGAGGGAACCTTCTTGTTATACACGTCAGCCGGGAAAGCCTTTTTCGGCCGGTAAGAAACTCTATAATATGGTATTGAATTGCGGATGTGTATGGAAGGGGGAAGTTGGTGGGCGTAGCCTATGATTCCTCCGTTGGTAGTAATTAGGTGGGTGAAAGGGCCGTTCGCAGCGGCCCAGACTACCTTCTAAGTCTCTTTTTCTGCTGTCAATACTCCCATAAACCTAGTTGATGATCAATTATCCAACGTGTGAGTCAGTGCTGGTGCTGAGTGCAGCAAATCAGCCATAGATATGCCTTGGAACGGATTACATCTAGAAAGTAAAGTCCGCTACTAAAGCATAGCCATGTTGATATCATAAAGTTACTTAGAAGGAATATATTGGCTGATCATCAGGATAGCACATTCTACCCCGGTACATGTACGAAGGTAGTAGTTTACAACATATAATCCACTTCAGTCTCAACAAGATGAACGAGTCACAGGAACTTCCCGAGTTCTCAATGCTATCGTAATCATAAAGCCTGGGTTCGTGGACAGTCTTTTCTGACCCAACCCTAGAGCGCCCATTTTCTATGTCTTTCCGCTGCGCAAGCACGAGTGGTAAGTTGAACTCATGATAGGAATACTGAAAAGAAAGCCTGTCTTTATTCAGCCTGCCAAGCATCGTTCGCTTTTACATCCACGATGAATACCCGGTCTGACCTGCTGCCACGGTTAATGAACACCTCCCATCACTCAAAAAGTTCCTTGGACAACATATGTATACCGTCGCAGTAAATATTGCAGAACCCAATTTGATAGTGAAGATTTTCCTGGTGTTCCCCGTCGACATCATAATCAAGCTATCATGATTGACGAACAACGCTGTGATTACTTTCCTATCGTCTCTCGATGATTCGTTGGCTCTTGTCTGTCAAAATTCATTTTCATTAATGTACTGCTAACTGGCTTGCCATTATCTGAGCTCGATACACACTAACTCAACCACGTCATTATTTCGCCTGCTAAACACATCTCGCATCGCGATATCTTTCGTGCTTGGGAGGCTCCAAAAATTCCTGCAGGCTCGGATCATGTTGATAATCGGCTTCTTCAACTATTAAAACGAGAGCATCCCCTCGATTCTTAGTGGCCGTGGTTTCCGTGAGATTGTCTTGACTGCCTCGACTGCCTGGATCGCCTCGAGTCTGCAGATGCAACCGAGTGATACGAGGCAAGGGACTTGTGGCAGTTGACGCCGCAGTCGTTATGATCCAACTTGTAATGATTGTTTTTGTGGTTTATCTCATCCTGCCTGGTGTTGTGCTCTCCTCTCGACGCCCTAGAGGACCTCTGAACCCCATAATCGTGGCCATTGTTATGGTGGTCATAGCCGTTGCCATTGGTATGGTAATTGTTGCCATGGTAATCATTATGATGGATATCATTATAGTTGGTAGAATGATGGTCCTTGGGATAGTAGGTGTTGGTCCTGATGGTCCTATCGTCATAATGCCCGTTGTTATGGTTATAACCGTTGCCGTTCACATGATAGTCCTTGGGATGCCAGTTGTTGTACTTGTCATCCTGGTGGTTGTAGTTATGATAGTCCTTCTCCCTAGCAATCCTTGAATCCTTGGAGGCCACGGAGCGGTACGAGGCTAGCGAATGTTTGCAGCCCGAGCCGCAATCGTGGTTGTCCTGCTTGACGAGGTTGTCCCTGTACTTCCAGTCATCCGCGGGTGTGTTGTGTTCGCCCCTCGAAGCGCGGGAAGATCTTTGGACTCCATAATTGTAGTCATGGTGGTCGTAGTTGCTGCTGTGGTAATTCGTGCTTCGGTCGTAGTATGGCCTGTGTTCTCTGGACACCTTGGAGCGGTATGAGTCGAGGGAGCGATGGCAGTCTACGCCGCAGTTGTTGGCGTCGAGCTTGGCTAGGTTGTCTCTGTACTTCCAGTCGTCTGCGGCGGTAACACCTCCAGCGTGGTAGTCTGGGTCAGTCCATGCAGCCTTAGATTCGCTTCTTGCTTGGATATGAGGCTCATCTCTGGCGTGGATCTCAGGTTTCAGGTCGAAGTTGTCAGGTAGAGCAGCTTCCTCTCTGGCCTTGCTCTGAGGCTTGTCATTGAGTTGGACCTCGGGGTTTAAGTCATAGTTGTCGAGTGCAGCCTCATTCCTGGCTTTGATCTGAGGCTCTTCTCGGGCTTCAATCTCAGTCTCAAGATTGACGTTGTCCAGAGCGGCCTCATCTCTGGCTTGGATATGAGGGGCGTCTCGCGGTTGGGTCTGTGGCTCTAGGTCCCATGCCTCAGTCGCGGCCTCGTCTCTGGCTTGAATCTCAGGCTCTTGCTGCCAGTCAGACACATCAACATTGTTCTTTCCACGGGCCTCGATATTGGGCTCCGCATCGGCAGCTTCGGCGGCAGGGTCAGCCCTGAAGACATGAACTGGGGGATGAATCAGGCTGGGGAGCACTGCGACGGGTACTGCGGTTACACCGGCCGTTAATATGACCAAAGTGATGGTGAAGAGAAAGCGCATGTTGTAAATGTTGCGGGAAAAAGTGGTAAGATATAATTTGATCGCTTATGTGGGTATAAGGGTAGTTGATAAATAGGTGTGTGAGAGAGACTCATTGACCGGCCAAGGTTCAGTCAAGTTGGCTTGTAATACAGGCAGCACAGCTCATGACGAGAAGATATTGCCTGGCCTTTATACTTGTCACTGATAGACACCAGTGAGTATCAAGGGACGAATACTCGCTTAGAACTCCTGAAAAGAGATACGATTAAGACTACCCGAGCCGGCTTCTGCATCTCAGCGTCAAAGTCTCGTTATCACTATCCTTCTCCGTCGGCCTCCTTCGGGATATGAGAAGAGCCGCTTAGAGAAGCTAGCGTAATCGTTGAGTCAACTTTTGAGGTTGTTGGCGCCGAGCTTGAGATTAAGCTAACATGATGGATTTCGCCTTTGACTTTTTCGAATGGTAATAGCATGGGTACAGTCATGCCGCCTATGAAAACCCAAGGATTGTCGGACACCAGGATGACATTCTGGTTGAGACCGGGTCTAGATGCGGCCTAGAGTTGAGGGGCAATCCAGGAACCGAATTGCTTATCGCCAGAAAGCAAGCTTCTGGTCCACGCAAGCATCGTGTGTAATTAAGGCCAGTCTGCATGCTGCGCATAACGGCAACAAGCTTACTTGATAGTGAATTGGAGGACGATGTCCAACTTTGCCCCTCCTCCTAGTAGTGGAGTTGGAGTCAAATTTGCCGTTTTCGCGCAGGAGTCGGTTCAGTCGAGGAGATATCCACGCGGACAAGGGAGCGTAGTGTGAAGCTTAGAACATGCCATTCGGATAGCTTCATGATTGGTACAATCCTCCTAATGCTCCAGACCCAGCTGAAGAACTCACTCTCGACATGGAGTAAACACTAATACGCGATACTTGGTGGAGACTTTTCACCGACCTTTTCACCGTAATTGGGAATATGTCGAGTGTCATTGATTCATGCAAAACGATCAGCCGCCAACTTTTCGATTCGGTTTGAAAACCATACAAAATCTTGCAGCGTAGAAAGACGAGCTCAAAGAAGACTTTTCTTGTAAGCTGTGGAAAAGCCGCACCGTAAACGTAAACGCGTCCGGTCTACACCAGTTCATCTAAGTGATCCGAAGTACACTGTTTCAAATCGCATGTCGTTCATCAATGACATTTCGATGTTGTTGGGTTGACATTTTTGAGCTAGGGTTCCAGGGTGACGGATCTTTCTGCAGGTCATTGTCCCGGCACGGCGAAAGCTTCTTATATGTGGGTGTGTGGGTGCGAGATTTTGTGTGGCAGCCTCAACTGGTTGGTAATGGCCGCAGAGCCTCGATCTCCGACTACGTAGCATGCGAATATCTTGCTCCGAGTCGTGCGGACAGTTGCACAAGACTTCTTTTCAGAGTCCTCCTTGCGAATCAACTCACCTATACTGGAGTCGTGCTCATTATCATGTTCAACTAGACCAGTAGGATATTCCAGTTAGAATAGCCAGAATGTGCGATAGGAACCCAAGCTGCCCGACCTAGCTACTCCAGGATCATAGCTCCAACTCAAGAGAGCTTATCCAGGGTGTCAGCACGGATAGTGTCGATCATGATTGACGTTGCTGGGCTCACAGACACCGGACTTGTACACCTGGGCACGAAGACCTTGAACAGTGCAGGTGTAAGTTGGGCGTAACAGACCAGGCTTGCACATGGTACTTGGCTCTTCGGACGGTCTCGCCGGCTACTCAACGAAGCTACCCCGCGTTGCCCCTCTTTCCCAAGGGTGTTAAGAAGAAGTCTAAAAAAGGTTCCACCGACGAGGGGCTGCACGGGACGCCAGTAGAAATTGCCTGCCACGGCCCATGACATGGGAAACCCGCCTCGGCGTCGCTTTCGTTGTGGCCATGGGATGGTCACTCCGAGCATCATATGATTATTGATGGAGCATATAGTTTGGACGCGAGATAGTTCCCATTGTGAGTTCCGATGGGAGGGTATGAGAGGCTCAAGGAGTTGAGGGCGTAGTCTTCCAATCGCGGCGGCTCGGACATTAAAATCGGGTTAGCGGTTGAGGGGCTGCATGCACCCAAATCAAACCTTGATTCAACGGTGCGTCGTGAACATGAGGAGCGGCGAGACGCGTGTACGATCGTCGGTCCTTACTCATGGCGAAAGTTGAGGTCGGGGAACTTGGCTTGACTGAGATGCGGGACCGAGATGGCGGCGCCGCGGCGGGCAAGCGTGGGGGGTGGAATGCAGTTGCATTGCAGACATCTCCCGAGATCGACTGTCTGCCATGCCGTGAGCCAACTCCCTGGGCCTTAACAGCCTCAACTCTAGCCTTCAAGCTGTCAACGCCAAGTTGAGCACCCATAGTGCCAAGATGGGCCTCTTAACGTCAAGTCGTTTAGCCAAGTTAGCTGCACACTTTAAGGACTACAAATGCTCAGCTCTTGCCCCTAGAGTCCATATCGTTTTTGCTATGGGAGTTTCTCGTCTACAAACACGTCTAGTCTGACCTAGAGATCCCGCTCGCTCTACAGCAACAAGCTTCTACGACCTTACTCAGCGCAGAGAAAGTCCGTCTCAACATCATGCGCAAGCAGCCTTACATTGCCAGCCGGCGCCCCCAACTTTGTCCGTTCTCGATCAAAGCTTATTCTACCAGCTTCGAAAGTTTCCATCTGTTCCTCGATTTAAGAGGCCTCATCACCATCGACTCGACTGACGTCCAAGACGCTAGCTGGCGGGCGCTTGCAGAGAGTCTTTCCGAGCAGCCCAACCTCGGACGGGAAGTAAATGCGAGTATTCGAGAGAAGAAACCTAGAAGAGGGATGCATTCTAGCACTATCAACCATCACCACTTGGAGCGGAACATCCGGAACGATCACCTTCTTTTCGTTCCATGTCTTGCGGTCCTGGTCCATAGAACTTGCTCGAGCTGTCATGGGGTCCAAGCGATTACGCCGCCCACCCGACTGACCCCTCACGATCGTTTTTGCTTTAGGCAATGCACCTCGGATTCCGCTCCGGCTCGGGGTCATTGATCCCAAGTGTTATGGCAAGTAAGAGTCAATTGACACCTTTTGCCTATCATCGGGCTGTCTGTATGGCGGTCTCTGGAAAGTTCCGTAGAAGCTGCCAGGAACGAGTTTAAAGTCTTCCGAAATCAGGTTTTTGTTACCTCTGCGGGAAGTCTGATTGCTTACTGTTGCCGCCTAGAAAACGGATCACATATCTATAAAGCGGCAAAGCAAAAACAGCCTAATAGGTATTTGTGGACCCGCCGGAGGGCAAAGCTGGCCCGTGATTGCTCGCCGGATGGATACAAGAGAAACATCGTTGAAAACTCCGGCTTCCTAGGTATAACCGTAAGAGGAAGAAGGAACGGGAAAGGCGCAAAAGCAAAAAGGAAAGTCTCTCACGTCTAGGCGGAATCTAACCGCTGTAACTCCCCGAGGTGGGCTCGAACCACCAACCTCCAGATTAACAGTCTGACGCGCTAGCCAATTGTGCCATCGGGGATATGAGATATGATTGGATGACGGTTCCAGGGTTTGTAGGGCTAGTAGTAGGAAGACTGCTCTCAACGCCGCACTTGGCCCGAGCTTCTGCCCCAGCTCGCTCCTATCGCCATAGTGGTCGCGGTACAAGAGGCGTAGGTAGGCAGGAATAGAAAGAGAAAAAAAGGGGCGAAAAAGAGCGAACTTTTGAGGTGGATTTGCCCTAGCTCTTCAGATCGTCTCATGGGAAAAGTTCCGGATTGCGGAGATCTAAGATGTACGAGAAGTTACGCTTCGCACCAAACTCCCCCACTGGGAAGAGCCTTTCTTGATGAACAATTGTTAGTGGTTTTATCCAATTCACTAATCTCATGGATCTTGGTGATTTCCCCTCGAATGGAGGGCTGGGTTCTAGAATAGCTATGTTGATGAGAAATCGAACTCGACCGTGTTTCTTACTCTCGTTCTACTTCGTGCATGATGTAGAAAAAGACGTAAAGGCTGCTCCTGGCTGGTCGATCATGGAGCGCACAAGGCTTCATATTACTATCAACCATGGTGGTTCTTTTGACTTGTCTCTGCGACTACGTCCAATTTCACGAGACTATCATCTTCACCATTGCAACCACCAAACTCCCACGGCAGCAGATTTGACCCGTGGATATCTCTTTCGCAGCCAAACTTGACATATGTTACAACGAGAACCTCTACATCTGCCAAGACCCTTCGTGCAGCTACGCCACCAATTTTCCACCACTGGCGTCAATTCCCCTCATCCCACGCTCAACCCCGCGTAGGTCATCACGCATCATGTCTTCGGGCTAATATCGCCCGCAGGCGATCATTCAAAACATCCTTCAAGAATGCGATCTCACCTTCCAAGTTGACTTTACATCAATCCATTTGAGCCATCTTTTCTCTCTCCCTCGCAACAATGTCACTCTCCGACCACGCGCAAAAGCTCACCAGCACGCTCGAGCAAGCCAAGCTCGTCCCGGGCTCAGCGGCGGTACTGATACCAGAGGGGTTTAAGCCGACGATCAAGCTCGAGGTCTCGTTCGCGGATAAGGCCGTCGATGTGGGCAACTTCTTCCGCGCGGGCGAGTGCAAGCTTGCACCCAGCATCTCGTTCGCGGCCGAGGAGGGAGCCGAATCCGGTGCCTCGTACACCCTCTTCCTGACAGACCCGGACGCGCCCACCCCGGACAACCCGCAGTTTGCGTTCTGGCGCCATTGGGTCCTACCCGGGCTGCAGCCGCTCAGTGGGGGCGCGGTCGTTGCGCAGACGAAGCCGGCGTTGACTGAGTTTCTCGGACCCGGACCCAAGGACGAGTGAGTCGACAGACAGTCTCAATGATTTGGGCAGCCTTTAAAAGTGACCTTGCTGACTCTGCCTTACCTTGTAGCTCAAAGCCGCACAGGTACCTCTTCCTGCTCTACCGGGAACCCCAAGGACTGGATCTCAAGAAGGAGGATGTCGGCGGAGAGGAATTTGTTCAGAGGCGCTCATGGAAGCCTGCTAAGTTCGCGGATAAGCATGGTCTGAAGCTCGTTGGAGTGAACTGGATGACCTGCGCTGGCGATGGCTGGACAGAGTGAGGCACGATGGCCGGTTTGTCTGGCAGATGCAGCTAGGGAGTCCAACCCCAAGGCAAGCTGAGCCAGTGAAGGGTCATCACGAGACTGTACCACCCTTCAAGTTACCTGGACCGAAGCTTCACGTCCCCAGCTGCTCGAATGGCGGTATTCAAACCTCGCTGGTCGTTCACGACACGGCAGTGGGCTGCCATGGACGGCGGGATTCGGCGGCAACGTCATCAAGAATCATCGTGAAGCTGGTCCTATAGTCTAGTTGGTTAGGACGTCGGATTCTGATTGAAATATGATTAGATCCTTCCGTAGGCCCAGGTTCGAATCCTGGTAGGACCTGAATCTTTTGCTTCCTACTCATAATGTTCCTTTTGCTGATTATGCGGATGTTAGGACCGAAGTCGAAGCTCCATGATGCGTCTCTTGGACGTTGTAGATGTTCAGTGTTAGAATTTGCCGTTACTTAATATGCTGTCCATAACAAAAACCGCGTCTTGCGTGCATCTTGGATTGCAGTGGTCTGTGCCTGAGTTGCGGCGCTTCAGGACCCTGACTGTCCGCTGCGATCTGAATTGCAGCAAACGCGTCCCTGAATCGACGCTAATTATTTGCTATTCACCCGTCAAATGTACCTGAAGTGAAATTCGGACCACTTTACTCCACGACGCGTCTTCTCGTCGCGTCTCCCAAACATCACCATGATTCAACGTCGTCTAGTCCGTCGACAAAGTTCACTCGCAGCAGCCAGGAGGATCTTGGCGCAAGTCGACAGCGAGCCAGATGTAGAAACCAAGAAGCCGACGTCTAGATCACGCTCGGTAGCCACCAAAAAGTGTGCACCTGTATCACCCCCGGCATCCAAGGACGCGTCAGAAGAAGACTTCAACCCAACTCTTCAAGACGACGAAGGCGACGATGTGAAGGACGTTATTGAGCCGCCGCCAAAGAGGCGCAAGGTCGAGAAGAACCCCAAAGCTCGAAAAGCAGACACCGCAAAACTCCATGCGCGCCTCTTTGGTCCACCCCAGCAGCAGCCGGCGACGCAGGATGCCTGCTGCTCGCCCGCCGCATCAAGGACGCATGCCACCTCGTACCACCGCCCTCTCCTCCTAGATGGCCAACCAGGCCGGTGCGGGCGCGATGCTCTCCTCGGCTGGTTCGACTCCATCAGCACAACCCGCGGTATGCCCTGGCGCAAACCCTGGATCGACCCTGCAAAGACTTCGCCAAACGACGCCGCCGACCTCCGCAGCGCCCTCGAAAAGCGCGCCTACGAAGTCTGGATCAGCGAAATCATGCTCCAGCAGACCCGCGTCGCCGTGGTGATCGACTACTGGAACAGATGGATGGCCCGCTGGCCCACGATCCACGACCTCGCGGCCGCCGAGCCCGAGGACGTGCTGAGCGCCTGGCGCGGGCTGGGCTACTACAGCCGCGCCACGAGGATCCACGAGGCCGCAAAGCTGGTCGTCGCGGACCCGGCCTGGCGGGGTTTGATGCCCTCCGACACGGCCGAGCTCGAGGCCAAAGTCCCGGGCGTGGGTCGGTACACGGCCGGTGCCGTCGCTGCTATTGTGTTTGGTGAGGCGGCGCCCATGGTTGATGGGAATGTGCTTCGCGTGCTGAGCAGGCAGTTAGGGCTGTATGGGAATGCCAAGACGGACAAGGCTGTCATTGATTTGCTCTGGGCAGCTGCGGATGCGCTCGTCAAGGCCGTTGCGAAGGATGGGTCTAACGAAGATGACGCTGAGCTTTCTGAGAAGGCGCCGCTGAGTGATCGTCCTGGACGGTGGGGCCAGGCCTTGATGGAACTCGGAAGCACCGTCTGCACGCCAAAGCCAAACTGCGGCGAGTGTCCAGTAACCTCTACGTGCCGAGCGTACGCAGAGGGCCTTCAAATCGCAGCCAAGAAGTCGAGGAAGGGGGCTGAAAAGGTCGAGGACATTGAGGACCTATGCTCGAATTGCGAACCCTTTGAAGAAGCCGCAGACGAGAACACGCTCTCTGAGGAAGATTCCGAAGCGGAGTCGCGCAAGCGGAAGCCGGCAAAGGGGGCTAAGAAGGGCGTAAAGACGCAACCGGGGCCAAAGCAGGCGACGTTATCCGCCTTCTTCACCTCAAAGACAGCCAAAAAGAAGGAGGAAGAGGAGGAAGCGCAGCCCAAGGTTGCACAAATCGATGCAAGAACACTAGAAATCGTCGCGGAACACGCTCGAAAGTTCCCCCTCAAGGTGGTCAAGAAAGCAGTTAGAGAGGAAGAGGCCCTGGTCTGCGCAGTTCGGTGCAGCGACGACGGGCGATTCCTAATACACAGGCGCCCGGAGAAGGGACTCCTCGCCGGGCTATGGGAGTTACCCAGCCACACGCTGCCGTCTACTAGCGGCAACACCGCGACGTCGCGGAAGAAGGACGCTCAAGGATATGTATCGGGACTCATCAACGGTGTTGGAAACAAGAAGTGGAAGCTGAAACATGCCGGGGAGCTGGGCAGTGTGCCGTGGTTGTTTTCTCACCTGAAGCTTACGATGCATGTGCATCTCTTCGAGGTAGATTGCTCTGAAGACCTCGTCTCGTCGCACGCGCGACATCGATGGGCTACGGTTGAGGAGATTGATGAGGAGTCTATGGGGACTGGGATGCGCAAGTCTTGGGCTTTGGTAAGAGAGAGGTACGAGAAGTGTATGAATGGATTGGTCCGCGTTATGCGCCGGCAACCATGTAACCAGCACAAATTTCCAAATGGACCATTAGACCTTACCCTATTTGACGGTGTTTCATCTTAGGTAACTACGATTTGGGGAATTGCATGAGATGTGACTCTGCTTAGTTGCACTTATGGAATCGCGGATTTCTAGCGCGTATCAATTCCGTCCCTATCCAAGCAGCCAGAACACTGTCCCCAAGTGTGACGAACCTTCTTGAGCCAGAACAAAGGAACGCGTCCTACTTCGTGCCTCATTGTTGATCTCGATAATTGTTTCGAAGAATAAGACAGTGAACGAACGTGGAAACCTGGACCTGGCGGCCTCTTGCTTTTGCATCCCTTGGCACGGCATTGGCCAATAAAGTAAGTACTGCCCTGTAGATTGCTGCTCAGTTCCCGGGTGACTTCACTAGAGGCCACTCGGCGGCTGTCCTCATCGAGTGCGAGCGAACCGGTGCTGTAGAATGGAGAAATATCTGATATTGCTCGTAGATATCCATACTTTCGCATACAGATCTTCCAGTGATCTTACCATCCTTGAGGAAACATTGAACCTATCCCACCTAATGTCGAGACATAGTTCATGGTCTACCTTGGCCACCTGATGACAACCATGGCAACATGAAAAAGGACCATTAAAGTTCAGGCCATATGGTCAGTATATGTTTACCAATATGCTATATGCTCTCAAAGACTACGTGGAATCAATAGCATCATGCCAGCTCACAAGTGGGCAACGGCATCTCCATGCGCTACTAAGTGGTGAAATCCAGGAAACCCTGCAGAGACCTCTTCATCAACAAACTTTAGATACGGTCGCAGCCCGCCAAAGAAGAAGTTAGTGTTGGTCTTCTTCCCGGGAATGTTCTGGCTCAAAATCCAACTGGGAGTCTTGGCGAATAGAGACCCCTTCAGCATGCTGTTACACAGCTCTACCCAGCCTGACTCGGCTTGCCCCTTGGCCTCCATGATCATCCGCCTCCTTGGGCTACGTGTATGGAATGCTTCTTCGCCCAAGCTACCGGCCCCCTCACCTTCTATTCGCTCTAATTCTAAGGGCGAGCCTTCGGCGTGCTGTATAATCGACATGATGAAGTTGACCTCTAACTCCACGATGGGGGGGAAATTGGCGAAAGGGCTCTGAGGCCCAGAAACGAGAAACATGTTGGGGAAGCCAGCGCAAGCAACGGCGCCGAAGGTCGTAGCTCCATCACCCCAATGGTCTTTTAACGTGCCATTTCGACCCGTCACATGGATCCTCGTGTAGCTGCCGTCGACTGCCTCGAAACCCGTGGCGAAAATGAGCACATCGACCTCGTGGACGGTCCCGTCGGCCAACTCAACCCCTTGAGGAACCAGACGTCTGATGCCGTTCGCCTGGAGGTCCACCACGTCAACGTTATCGCGGTTGAAGATTTGGTAGTATCCAAAATCGCAGAGCGGTCGTCTCGCATACGCCTCCCGAGGTTTCAAAATCTGCGCTTTACGAGGGTCTATGACAATCTCGTCGATTTTGCCGCGTATGAAGTCACAGGCGGCCTCGTTGGCTTCTTCGTTGGTGACGATGTCGCCAAAGGCGCTGAACATGAAGCGGAACCCGTTTCCCTGGGACCAGACTTCCTCAAAGGCCTGCTTTCTCTCTTCGGGCATCGCTTCGGTCGCTTTGCGGGTTACTTCTGGGACCCCGAATCCCATTCTCGAGGACCAGACGTTGTCCCAGATCTTGTCGTAGTTTGCGTTGATGTTCTGTCGATAGCTGGGGTCGACTGGCCCCTGGCCACTGGGCACCGAGTATTGCGCTCGTCGTTGGAAGAGAGTGAGTTGACCCACGATAGGTGCGATTGCTGTCATAACTTGCACGCCGGTGGAACCGCTCCCGATTATGCCGACTCTCTTTCCCTTTAGGTCGATGGTATCATCCCACTTTGCTGTATGACACGCGGTACCCTGGTAATCTTTCAAGCCGGGAATGTCTGGATAATTCGCCTTGGAAAGTACGCCAAGCGAGTTGATGAGGTATCGAGCATGATACACGATTCTTTCGGAGCTGGTCCCTATCGAGGAGCACTCGATCCGCCAGCGATGTAGACTGTCGTCCCACGTCGCCGACTGCATCTGACAGTTGAACGACATGTACTTTCGCAAGTCGTGCTTCGCCACAACATGTTCTAGATATTTCAGGATCTCGGGCTGGTAGACGTAATGGTGCGACAAGGGGTACGTTTGCAGATCGTCCTTGTCCCAGGAGTAACGATACAGGTAGCTTTCTGTATCGCTCATGGCACCGGGATATCTATTCCAGTACCATGTGCCTCCGACGTCGCTGGCCATTTCGATAGTTTGGACTTTCATGCGCGGTTGCATGCGGGTTAGGCTGTATGTCACGTAGATGCCGCCGAATCCTGCCCCCACGACGAGGGCATCGACCTCGATAGGCTGAGCCATACTTACAACTCAACTCTGCGATGGGATGTTGTCGTAAGAATTCTGCTTCGAACAGAGATAAAATGATGACGTGTGTGATATGGAGATTATTTGCACAGATAAGGGGGGTTTATATCCAGCCATCTACGTGGATCAGGGAATGAGCGGGGTTTACGACAACGATGGAAGATGTCATCGGCAGTCCGAGAAGTCTCTGGATGGAGGCATCAGATCACGCCTGAATTGTAGCATGAATGCAACGGCAGCTTGCTCGAAAAGGCAAAATCGTCCAGTGGGCGTTAGGCTGATCTACAACTGGAAAGATGCACTCATGCGGTTCGATACCATCAGCGAATCGGATTCCATTAAGAGAATCATCTGCGGATAACGGGCCGAACCACTCTCCACATTCAGCGCGCCGAGCAAGACATTGACGTGCCAGGCACCGAAGCATTCGATATCTCGTTTTTGAGAGCCAAGTCACCGTTGCGTCAAGGGATTTCCGAGTTGAGCCGCGTACAGCGGGCGGGGTAGATACATGGCCTGATGTGCTCTGGTCTTTTCATAACGAAGATGAGTTTGTAGATGCAATCCAACAGGAAGTCCAGTACGGGAATGCGATATCCAATGAGCCTAGTCTCTTTATTCCCTGACTGCACACGCCGGTGTCTTGATGTGCTCGATGCTTGATATCACATGAGGTTACTACTGATTGGTCAACATTACATTGATATCATCCTAATCAAAGCCGACCTTGAAGGCATTTGCCTTGAGAGCCTCCTTGGTTTTGTTTTTCCAGTAGCTTCTTCAGTCACCAATATCTCCAAATTGACTCCCCACCGCTCAACATCATAGTGGAACGTCGGCTGAGCAACGCTCACCACTGGTACTATTAGGCCGTCGAGTATTTAGGCCTGAGACAACACTCACTGCGAACTACTAGCTGACCGGGACTATTGAAGTTTGGAAGATCCCAAGGTCCACCACCGCTGATTATTCCGCATTTTACCTGCGCAGTTGCGGTAAAGTGAAGTTGATGATCATCAAGCACCGCAGGACTCCAGTCAATGAATTCGAATTGTTATCATGTATCTATCTTCCTTTCATTCCAGCTCTCAGAGCCGAATCCACGTTAGCGAGCCTTGAACCTTCATGTAAGGACAGAGCGATATGTCTCGTCAGGTTTCATCTACTGTCAGGCCGTTCATAGCTGACTTCTAAGGTCTATGGCGGCTAATCAGGACAAAAAAGAGGCGAAATGAGATCGTCGATGTCGTGAAATTGTGAAAATCAAAAGCATTGGGCCCTAACCAGGATTCGAACCTGGGACCTCTCCCAAATGGTTGTATCCGAAGATGCACCCTAAGGGAGAATCATACCGCTAGACCATCAGGGCGAATGAGGATGGAGTGGTGAACTCGATGTGAAGCCGGGGCCGGGAAGGGATTTTTGATGAGTCCACGAGGTGTGGGGTGGAGTTTTGACATGGATGGCGACGGTAGATAGAAAGAAAGTGGGGCAGGAAGGGCTCACCACACCGAGTAACAGAGGCTGAGTCTTACCGGCGAGGACTCAGCAAAAACAGCCAGTTGAGTCCAGGAAAATAGCAATTTTGGTAGCTTGACGGAGCTTTAGACCTTTGCTCTCCCTGGGGTCTACGTGTAAGGGAATGGAAGTTGAAGTTGGGTCGGCAGAAAAACTGGTCATACCAGCGCGGAAAATCAAAATACGCGACAAGAGACAACTACAACTGGTAGAGACTTGCGAACTTATCTCTTACACCGCCGCTCCCTGAGACCCATAGGCGACTTGTTTTTCTCAAGGCACTTTAGTCACCTAGGCAAGCTCTCTCCGTTGTGGAAAATAGTGAGCAGTTCGAGCTTCGATGCTTGCAACTATTCTTCAAGTCTCGTAACTATACTTTAACGTTTTTTTCTGTCGACAGCTTCAGCTTGAAGTAAATCACACGCATGACTTGGTGTATCAAGTTGAGATGAACAGGGTGGATTTTGCACACTTAAAGGGCAACCGACATCCAATTGACTAGATTACAAGTCGGCCCGTAATCTTACTTGTCTTGCATGACCGCCGATGCTCGGCCGATTCGAAGACTCTTCTAAGGTAGAAGTACATCTACCTAAACTGTGACAGTCGCTATCGTTGATGAAGCATCAAACCCGTCGCAAGCACGCGCACGGTCAAGTTTGACAGCTTTATGACGAGACTCATTCACTTGTTGTCTAGAAAACATCGTCTCGGGTCATCCCTTGCAGGATTTGTATCGTGACTCGTGGCGTTCTTAGTTACCTTGGATACCCTGGCAAATACTAGCGGAAACGTTCTAAATGAAGTGAAATTCAGTTTGGTCATACTGGATTGATGTTGTAATATCTGAGTTCATGCTACATCAACTTCATCGTCTCTTTTGGTATGTACCAGCAATACCGGTCTTACAGAACGTGTAACATATGAGGTTCTGTTCCTGAGACCATGGCGAGCAATGGGGTCTTAAGGGGTCGCAGTCTATTGATCCTTATTCCACTGCAGTCTGTATTCATTTGGTAGAGGGTCGGCGGGAATGTGCCAAAAAGTCAAGATGCCAAATGACTCAAGATGCGCGACTTGGCTTTCCTCATGGGGGTGATTACTGAGCGAACCATAGTGTCATTCGTTAATGATGGGGGCGGAAACGAGTTTCCCACGTTGCCGCTTGCCGCACGGCTACGTAGACTGAACTCAAATCATGTTTCTGCTATTGCGACCGAGCGTCGATAGTAACATGGGAGCTTCGAACTCAATATTGAGCCAGAGGTACACTTTCCTAAATCTTGGGCGTCTCTATGTCACACGGAAAAAATAGAAGCCACCGTGTGGAAGAGAACATCGCTCACAATTTGCCGTTTAGAGATTTTAGAGTCCGTACGAAGAGGCTTTCAACAGATCTTTTACGAAGTACCGCAGGCAGGAAGATGGCACGAGATTCTCTTTAATTTCACGCGAGTTCCATGAGGTCAGCCGATAGGAATGTTCTGGTTCGAGATCGATCATGCTGCTCGGCATAAAGAGAGCCAACTTGGATAACAAGTCCCGAACAACATGCCGCTGCACCGCAATGCCGATGAAACCTGGATCAGTATTCCTCCAGATTGGAGTTGCTCGAATGTGATGCCTATGATTTTCCGCCAATTGCCAGCGATTGTGGATGAGAATGGCATTGACCATAAACTCAACGTGCGAAGTCCGAAAGGTTCGCGTAACTAATACACCATTGAGCCCACATGTCAGGCCTCACTAGTTAGACCCCGTCGGTTAAGGGATAGCTCAAGGGGCATAAGGAGGGGGACTAAGTAACAAAGGAGCAGCTTAAGTATATATAAAGCGCTAGTAATATACTTTGAGAAAAGGGTAAATTTTAATAATTTATCTTTTTAACCTTAATAATAATTAGTTTTTATAAACTTCTTTTTTATATTACATATTTATTAATAATTTAAAATTTTTATTTATAAAAAGGACTAGGCTAAGAACTTAAAATACTAATAAAAACGAAACGTAATAAAAGAGTATAATTAGTATTATAATAATAAAAAAAGGATAACTTGTTTTTATTAAACCCCTTAAAATCGCCTCTTTTTTAATAAATAATATAAAAACGGAGTATAATAAAACGAACTACGTAATAATAATATAAAAAGACCGTATTATTAAAAATATTAATAAATTTTAAATAAAATAATAAACCTCTTACCCTTACTTATTAATACCTAAACTAAATAATAAATAATAAACTAATAAAATTATAAAAATAAAAATAATAATTAAAAAAAGAAATTTTTATAGTAATATATAAATAATTATTACGTAAAAAATAAGTAAATTTAGAACGTTTATAAAGCTTTTTAAGTAGCTTAGCCCCTATATTAAGAGCTATAGTTTTAATTATAATAGCCTCGAATATTAATTTTAATATAAATAAAAACGTAAACCCCTAAACTAAGGATAGTTTAATAAATAAAGTTATATTTAAAGCGCTACTTAAATAATAATAAAATAATAAGTTTATATTACTTAAGCCTCTATTTACTAGCTCTTTTTTAACTTAAATAAGTATTATAAATAGAATATTTATATTTAAGCCGCTATTCCTTTTTAATTTATTATATATTAATAAATTAGTATAGGACTTATAGAGCTTCTTATTTAATTATTATTATTATTTTAACCTATAGGCTTAATAAATAAAAATAAACCGTAATAAAATAGTATATATAGTTAATTACCTAAGTAGTAGTATAAAAACCTCTTAAATATACTATATTTTTAATTATAAAAAGGTCCCTAGGTTTATAATAAACCGAGTTATATAAAAAGAACTAAAGACCTTTTTATAAAATAACTTATTTAATCTTATTAATTAAAAAATAGTAGCGAGTATATAACTAAATAGTACTTTATAAAGCTAAAAAAAGAGGGTTAATAAATTTATTAATTATATTAATAAGCTCGAAATAAAACTAAAATATATCTTAATAAAAAAATAAAAAATCTCTATATTAATAAATAAGCTACGGCCCGAACTATGCCTCGTAATAGTATTATAAATAAAGCTTTTATAAACTTACTTATAGTTAATATCGTTAATAAAACGTATTAAATAATCTTTATTATTAATAAGGAGCTTACGAACGTCCCTTAGGTAATATTTTAACTTAAACTTAAATAAACTAATAAGGAAATACCGGGGTATTAATAAGCTAACTATATAAAGAATATACTATAACTCGCTTAATAAAAATACTACGTATTATAATTATAAAAAAACTAGTTATATTATAAAAGATTACTTATAACTACGAGAATAATATTAGTAATACTATAATTATAATAAAACTAAGTACTTTGCTAATAGCTACTTTAGTATTATATATTATAAATATAATTAAAAGAAATATAAGGCTACTAGTTATTAATTAGACCTCGCTCTAACTAAGTAGCGCGGATTAATAATAAACTTAAATACTATTTTAATAAAAAGGGTAGCTAGTAATTAATAAGAGTAGCGCTTAGATATCTTAACTTATATATACTTAAACTACGTATAAAAAAAGCTAAGCGCCCTTATTAATTCGGGAATAAAAAGGAACGTAGTTAGTATTAAGCTACTTAATAATTTTAATACTAATTTATAAATTTACTTATTATTATAATTAATAAATATTAAGAGTAAATAGATAGAGATATTAAAGAGCTATTACTTATAACTTCGAATTACTAATAATAATAACGTAATAAAGATATAGCTATATCGCTTTATAATAACTAATATTACGGTACTAATACTTATCTTTAGTTTTCCCTAGTTAAAGGACGTTAACTTATTAATTAATTAGAAATAAAAGAAATAATAATATTTAATTTATAAACGATATATTTACTTAAATACTTTAAAATAGGGGTTATTAAATAACTTAGTTTTAATAATACTCGCGCATATTATAATTAATTTAGTTATAAATAACGACGTAGTATTAACGAGCATAACTAAGGATTAAAAGCTATAATACTAAGATTTTAATAATTTATTTTTTTAAAAAAAAGGTTATTTTATTACTAAATAAAGTATTATATAACTATTATATTAAACTAAATAATACTATACCTATCCCCTAGGGACTTATTTACTTATTATTAAACTATAAGCTCGAGATTTTATAAAACTATTTAATAAAAATAAAAGCTAAGGGCTAAATATGCCCTTTTATAAGCCTAGTTAGAGTACCTATCCTTTTTATACTTAAGAAAAAAGGGGAGTTATAACTTTATGTTAATTATAGAGTAATTAATAAAATTATATAGAAAAATAGAACGCTATTATTATTAATTAGAGAGATATTAAATAAACTATTTAATACCTCTATTTTTATAAAGCTAGACTTTAAAAACGTATATTACTATATATATATAGCTAAGGGTAATAAGTAAAAAATAGCTTTTTATATTAAATACGGATAGTTTAAATACCTAATTATACCTTTTGGGCTAACTAACGCACCCGCAACTTTCTAAGCATATATTAATAACGTTCTAAATAGCCTAGTTAATACTATTTATATTATATAGCTAGATAATATCTTAATATATAATAATAACTACGTAATGTATAAAGAGTATATACGTAATATATTATAAAAACTATAATAATAAAACCTATATTTAAATGGTAATAAATACGAGTTTTATATATTACGTATAGGATTCTTAAGGTATATTATATTTAATAAAAGTATAAAAATAAAACCCGCGCGTATTAAAGCTATAATAAATTAACTACTTCTAAAGAGCGTTAAAAATATATAAATATTCTTTAAATTTACGGGGTTTTATTATAAATTTATTAATAACTATACTAAAATAACTATACTTCTAATAAACTTATTAAAAAAAGTAAAGCTAGGATAGTTAAAATTACTAATATTTATTATAAAATTGTTTAAGAGATTATTAATAATATTTATTAATATATTAATATTATAATATTTTAACCCTACCTTACTTACGTAATTATAAATAAACGCTTTAGCTCGAGCTATTAGCTTAGTAATTACGTAATTATTTAAGAGTAATTAGTACTTAATTATTTATAAGTTAAGGAAATTAATAAATATAAAGAGCTATTATAATATAAAAAATACGGAGTTATTAGTTATTATAAATATACTAAAAAATTAATAATACTACCTCGCTTATAGCTAAAATTAGGTCGTAGTATTTATAAACTATTTTAACTTATAGTTCTTAAATATTAAAAACAAGTTAAATAGAAAATAGCTATACTAACTAAATAAACTCGTAGCGTTTAATATTAAAATTAAATTTAAACTAAGTATTAAAAACTTAGTAAATAAACTATTATAAAAACCTAACTATAATAAAAATAGTAACGATAATAAAATAGAGGAGCTATTATTAAAAATAAAAAAAAACTTATATAACGTTAAAAATATATAAAAACTTTTTAAAATTATAATAATAAAGTATATAAAAGCGAGCTATAAAAATAGCTCCTAAGTAAAAAGGATAATAAGTATTTTAAAAATAAAACTAGTAATAATATAAAAAAGTAAATAAAGAGGTTAAGAGCTCCGGCTCGAGGGAGCTCTAAAGAGTACTTCGAGAGGTATAACGGGGCTACGAGCCTAGGGTATTAGAGTTATAATATAATACTTAGGGAGCTATTTAAGCTTATTATTAAAACTATAAATTATAAACTACTCGTTTTATAAAACTCTAATATAATAAAAATACTTAAAATAATATTTAATAAAGAGGGGTTATTAATAATAAATTAACTACGGGCTACTTAATAAAAGAACGCTTTTATAAAAAATAAGTAATAGATTAAAAAGAACTAATAACCTCGCTTAGTTAGAAAAAAGTAATAATAAAGCTAAGTATATAACTTAAAAAGGTTATTATATTATAATAACTATATTTATATATTACTATATAAGGGGCTAAAGAGAGAGGTTATTAAAGTATATTATAATATATTTATAATAGGATATTATAATATAAAGTGGATAATAATACTACTAAAATACTATTATTATTAAAATAGAGTAAATAGGAATATAAAAAGTTATATTAATACTTATATAATATATTAGTAAATAAAGCTTCGTTATTATAAACCGTATAACTTATTATGCCCCCTACTTACCCTAGTTAAGCTATAGTAAAAAATATTACTAAACTTTATTATAGGCTTACTTATATTAACTATACTAATTAAGAGGCACCCCTATAACATAATACTTATTATAATAAACTAATTTATAAAATATAGTATTTATATTATTATAAAGATAACCCTTATAGCTTAGGGATTTATAAACCTTTTATTTATAAAGATTTTTATAAAGTTTAGAATCCCCCCGACGGAGTAATCCGCCGGGGCCGTACTATATATTACGTATTAGGGAAAACTAGGTATATTACGCTCTATACTTAACTATTAATTAAAATAGCTCCCGACCTTCCTCCGTAGTTTTTTAAGTTTTAGCTATCTAAAGGGCGAGCTATACTTACTTTAATATATATAAAACTTCTTAGTATTAATCCGCATAAGTAGCTAAATCCTATATTATATACTCCTTTTTATTAAAAGTTAGGGGGCCCCTTATATATTCTTTTATATTTATAATATAGCTTATATTAGAGGGATTTTTAGTTTTATAAAATATAATTTTTAAGTTAGCGTTAATATACTGGATTTTAATATCTATATTAGCCCGGCTATTTACGGTATTCGTACTATTACTTAGCCGGATTTTATACTACTAAAAAGTACTTTATTACTTCTTAAGTATACTTACGTTAGCTATAATAGTTATAGCGTCGAGCTAGCCGAGGGCGCCCAGCCCGAGAGGGGTAGACTTATTAATGAGTATTTTTAGTAAAGTAAGTTCTCGTTAAGGTGGTATTTTAATTAGCTAACCTCTTAACTAGTTATCTAACTAGCTATCTAGGTAGTAGTTTATATATTAATAGGTTTATTTAGTGGATTTATTTAGTAGATTTGTTTAGTTTAAATGGAGCTTTGGGCGATATTAAAAGTGATGAAAATAGAAAGAATCTTTATAAGCTCTAGTATAGTAAAAAAGTAGTAAATATTAACCTATTTAGCCCTTTCTTTAGAAACCTCTATATTATTATTAAAATTTAGAACCTCTGCGGTTAAGAAAGGCCGCTTTTAATTATTATAGCCGACTATTATAGCTAATTATTACGGCCGACCTTTATTATTAACCTTTTTAGCTAGCGCTATTGCGGTAACTTACTTATTCTAAATTATATAGTAGTTTTCGTATTAAAATTATTATATTATATTAAGCGCGTACTTAGGGTATATTATACGTATTATATAGTTAAAAAGTATACTATATTATATAATTTCTTTTAAAAACGTAATCCCGTTAAGGTCGATCTTTTGCGCTTATAAAGCCGGAAAAAAACTACTATATAAAGTTTAAAATACCTAAAGGGATCGTCTCTAATAGGGGCTCGTTATTTATAAATAAATTTTAAACTTATTTTTATTACTTTTTAATAATAAAGAGGTATTTTAATACCGTATTCTACTTATAAACGGATAGTTAAATAGAATAGTAAAACTAATATTTAAAATAGTACTTTTATTACTTTTATACCTAGGACTAATTAGATTAAGTATAGCGTCTTTACTTAACTAAGTTTATATATAATAACGCCTAGTACTTAGTAATCTATAAGGCGCTTACTAAGGCCCTACTTAGGTTCCTACCTACTTATTCTATATTAATCTTAACGAGGACTTAAAATAGTATATAAAATATTTTAATTAAGGAGCGTATAGCTTAATTATAAACTAACTAAAAAGCTCTACGACTTTTTATATAAAAAATACGTAAAATATATAAATAATAAGCTAATAAAGTTAAAATAAATATATTATATAAAATAAGTAATTAAGTATTATTATTAAGAAAGAATATTAAAAAATAGCGCCTTAGTTAAAAGTTAGCTAATAAGTATTTAAAACTATTTAAAGTTAAATTAATAATTAGAATAGTAGGAATTATTTATTAACTAAACGTACTAACGTAGTATAAAATATATAATATATTTTATATATTCCTACTTAAGCTATATTAATATTATAAAAAAGCCCCTTAGAAGCCCTTACTTATTAAGGATATAAATAGGGAGCTATTTTATAAAATAGAAAATATTATATAATATAAAGGGCTAAAAAAAAAGCGATAATACCTAATTAAATAAAAAGGATATAATAATAATAAAAATACGTAAGAGCTAGCTAAGTATATTAAAAACGTAGCGTTAATTAAAATATATAAAAAACGAGTTTTAATTAAGTAGCGCGCCCTAGCTCTTAATAAGCTTAATAATATAGCGAACTAGCTATTAATAATAAAAAAAAGGGGCTATATAGTTATAACTAAGTAGTATAAACGTACTAATTTTAATATAACTTTTTTAATCCTTAGGACTTACGAGAGGACTACTTTTATACGTAGAGAGGCCGCCCTTATCCTTATCCTCGGGATTATTAAAAAAAAAGTAGTTATTTTATTATTAATAAATCTATAAATAATTAGTTATAAACATAGGATATAAGTAGGGTAACTATACTATTTCTAAAATATTATTTAAATAGCGCACCTCGTTATAAATAGTATATAATAATATAATTATCGTATTATTATAGGATAAAAACGTAGTATAAGAGGAGCTTATAGCTACTTTATTATTATTATTATTAATAACGAGGGTAGAACGGGCCTTTTTATTAGTACGCTTAAGTACCCTTTATATATTATTAATAGTAATTTTATAAATCTATTAGAGCTATAAAATAATATTAATAACTTAAATAGTAATAATAATAAAATAATAATAAAATAATAAACCTTTAAATCGTAAACGTTATTATTTAAAATAAGAGCGATATTCTAAAAAGTTCGTACTATAAATTCTATAAACTTAAGAACTTAAAACACTATTAACTAATATATAAAAAAAATAATAAAATAGTAATAGCGCTAAGTACTTACTATATCTTTATAAAAATAGTTTTACATAGTATACTTTATATAACGCGTACTAAATTTTAAAAAAGTATTAAATAAAGGAGCGAACTAAGGGCTATAAATTACTAACTTAGCTAATTATAATACTTAACTTTTAGATTAAGTACTTTATATATAATATAAGTAGGGTAGGGGAGCGGGCGTACTTAGCTAACCGTAATCTTCTTAGTATTTACCTTCTTTTTCTTTTTAATAAGAGTTTATAATAATTAATATAAGTAATATATAAATAGTAATATATATATAAAATTAGGGTAAGTAAAGGGGATATTAAGCTTTTTAAGTAAATAGCTACTATTATTACTACTAAGTATATTTATAGTACTAATAACTAGTCTATTACTAATTATAATAATACTATTAGAAGGAGTTATACTTATATTAAAATAGAATTAATAATAAATACGGTATAATTTTAAAAAAGACTAACTTAAATATAAAGAGTATAAAAAATTAAGGGATTTAAAAAATATTCGTTAGTTATAAAATTTATATAATAAGAAAGTAGTATAAACGTTAATAAAAATAAAAAATTATATATAATTAAAATAATTATAAATAAATAAAAAAGAGAAATTAAAAATCGTAATAGTTTAGAAAGGGGTTAATATTAATAAATAAAAATAGGGTAACGACTACTTAAATATTAATAATTATAAAAAACGGATTATAAATAAGAATAACCTAAGTATAAAATTATAGGGCTAATTAAATTTATTATTTAGAATAAGGGGTTTATATTTAAGTTAATAAGCGCCGCTTCTACCTACTTTTATACTATATATTAAAAAACTTTATAAATAAAAAATTAATATAGTATATATAAATTATAAATAGCCTTTAAAATAAAGCCTAGGGGAGGGAGTATTTTATTAAGCTTTACTAATTAAACTTTATTAATTAAGGGATAGCTTAAGGGGTATAAAAAGGGGGACTAAGTAATAAAGGAGTAGCTTAGGTATATATAGAGCGTTAATAGTACGCCTCAAAGGAAGGGTAGATTTCAGTAATTCATCTTTTTAACCCTAATAGCAGTTAGCCTCTATAAGCTTCTTCCCTATGTCACACACCTATTGACACCACACCTCCCTAGATTCCTTCACACGCACGCTTTCAGTGGTAGAATTCTAGATGCTTGGAAGCAGAGTGCAGCTTGCTCAAGTTTGTTTCCTTGCGAGAGGCTTAATAACTCTCAAAGATGCGGTGAAGAAAAGCTTGGCTAGCCGGTGACGAGGGTTGACGCTGTTAAGCTACCGCTAGTTGCGAGTTCGCTTGCTTATTACGATGAACCCAGAATCCTGACAGATTAGCCAATAATTACAAGGTAAACGGAACGCCACCCAATGTTACAGCTTTCACGTGTTCTGGAGTCTGGATTGTTATTGAGAAACGATCTGCGGGCAAACATGAAATGTCAAGAGGAGGTTCGGCCATTACTTCGGTTCATCTAGACTGGGTGGATGTTACCACGCCGGCACTTTTATGTAGAAAGCCCTCCATGCCTGATGAAGCGATGTACCGAGCCATGTAATGGGTATTAGGGAGAGGGGCAAAGCATATGCACCTTGGAATTCCCCTTGCAGCGGCAGTGGTCCGGCGGTAACACCTGTCTGATGGAGCAGTCAGCGCTTTGCTTACGGGCGGCTTTCTCCGCCGAGAAGCACCACAGCGCCCGCCGTCGAACAAGGTTGTAAAGATGTCTGTCATTTGAGTGGATGCTGCTTGGCCTTGTGAAGAGTCAGAAACCGAGAGGCTTGGAATGATGTTCGCTTGGGATACCTTGGCGGGGCTCCAAGTAGGACTGTTGGAAGCGGACTGATAGACCGCAACTTCTGTAACATCTTGTCCACAGAGCGTGAAGGCTGTGCGGTAAAAGGAGGTAAAGCTGCTGGATCTCTGGATCAATCATTAGAGGAACGCACGGAAAGTGTACCCGTCACCCGTTTTCGCGCGATTTCTCGCCATCATCTTCACCAACCGCTGTCTACTTTATTTACAGATATTGTGTGCGGATGAAAGGTTCCTATTTGACAAAGAGAAGCTCAAGGTAGCACATATTACGCTGGGGCTATCTGTGTATTTGCATAGTAATACGGGCCTTGGCAAGGGTTCTAGTCTCGGCGCCATGGGTGTGATCTGTCCAGGGCAATGAAGCAAGCAAATTGAGGATCGCGGACGGAATGCATTTCCGAGGGGCCATATCAGTTTGTAATCATCACCGATGCATAGAGCGCAAAGCTGGATTTCTGCTTATTACCGCGTACTTACGTAGTTCAAGGGCAGGATGGATTGGTGTAGAACCTCATTTTCATACACTCCGAATAACCCAGGCCCGAGTCAGCGCTCTGAATCAAGTGTTGTGCAGTGATTGCAGGCATAAAACATCATCATACTCTCATTTGTTGACACTAGTGGACTTTTGAAGATGAGACGAAGGTTATTAGGTAAGCGGAAATGGAATCGACTATTTGGCCCCAACCGGCCCCGAGGTGGGAGGTGGGTGTTATTGGCCTGCAAAGTACGAGCTCTGCCCTTGGAAGTAGTCCCATGGGCAAATCGGCACGGATTCGTCCGAACACAATGATCGCCCTGACGGCATCCCGCCCATCCAGGAAGGGTACGCTCTTCGCATGTCGTATCTGCGGATGTAACTCTGTGCCTGAGGGTCAGGCGTAATGTTGTAATCGCGACATCCCAGGCCACATGCGGCAAGGCAATCTGTACAATGCTTGATCATGGGTATAAGCAAGTCTACAAGAGATAGCATAAGTTGACCTATATTCAACAGGCCCCTGTCTTAAGATCTTGCAGTTCATGAGAGGTGGCTGGGTGAGGTAGTAGTTCAGTGCGTAGAGGCGCTTGCTGCTGCTGCTTCACAATGAAGATCAGGGGTGAGCCTAGGTCGTTCACCTGAAAAGAGAGAATACAGATAGATTGCGAACAAGACACAACCTCCGCTCATTATACGAGAAACGGCAGAGGGTGCATTATTCGAGGAAACTGGCTCGTCTGTCTGGTGCGGCTGGTAAGAGTCTCCAACATAGAGCTTTGTGTTTTACATCCAAAAGTGGAGTTTCCAGCACGGGAGCCCAAAGCATGAAGCAAGAGAAGAAGCGGGAGAAGAGTGCCAGTCATACAACATTGATCTCAATGTGGCCCCGACATCCAGGTTGGCCCCTCCAGAGTCTCGTGGGCGGGCAACTTGAATGTTGAAAGTCTTGAGAGCCTTGATGGACAATATTGATTGCTGTCAGCCCAGGGAGTTTGTTGGTCCAGCCCAGCTTTGGTACGTTGTCAAATTCCTGACCGATGCCTATTGTCCCGTAATCCCTTTTCGGGCGCAATCTCGGGGTGGGCTTCTCACACAAGGACATGATCCACCCGTGGGCCATGACCCCCTCAACTAACAATTCTGGCCAGACTGTAGCCGGGCGACTCCGACCCCCACAAACGGCGCGAGCGGCGAGTCGGGGGCCCCTTTAAGACCGATTGCGGTTCCTGGGGAGGCCTCCCGGCTCAGTCCGTACGGAAGCCGATTAATCTTTAAATTCGGCTCTCGAGTGAGCATCGCCCAAACACAAGAAAATTCGTCGAGAAACGCCGAAAAAGTCAAAAACCACAGAGTTTTGGCTGGTTTCTCGAGCAAAACAAAGCTCTTTGCGACCGAATTGTCTCGATTGGACCGGGAACCTCGGCCAGCGCAGCCCAAAAGTGCGCCGATCTATGGGTGCCAGAATGTCTTGGCACACTCTATTGAAAAGTCTTGGCGACTCCTTTCCAGACTTTCCTTGGCACACATCACAACCCATCACGTTTCTGGAGCGAGTGCCGTGGGCACACACACACGACTATCCCACAGAACTTGAATCGTTTTCGCATTGGTGGAATTAGATCCATGACTAGGAGAACCGGGCCTCACCAGATCACGCCCCCTTGCCAGCCTGCCGGGCTCATCTGCTATGATATCCACCCTCATGGATCAATATTTAGTGTTAAGGTGATAGTGTTGAGAGCATCCGATCTCCGCTCCCATCTTCGCCTATTCGTGCCTAGGCCACGGGTTATCCGCATTCCCAGGTAGTTCGGCAAACAAGCGGATTTTCACTCACACACCGCCAGAGCACAAAAACCGGTATCCGTTGTTTAACCATGCCTCGATGCAACGGGAATCGGAGCCTCGTCCGACAGGGCAGGCCCAAAAGCGATGGCAACGGTGACATTGAGAGCCTCCTTTGGCCTTTTTCGGATCCCGATGGTGCTCTTTCCGGCCTGCAAGTCGCATCCCACCCGTAATGCCAGACGCAGGCGCGTTGGTGATATATTGTTAGAACTGGAGATCATTTGACTCTATCGCGACTGTCGCATTATGTCTGGCGGGGTATGTCTCGGGCTGTTTGCAATTTAGACATGTCGCAAAAGACTACCGAACTGATTCAGCAGCTTTGGACTTTGATCCACCACTGGCGGAAGCTGAACTTTGACAGTGGCATGCCGCATGTTGGATCTGGTTCAGATGAGCGATGTCTCAGCGGCAACGTGCTTCTGCCGCCCGCCTTGCTGCTAGCGCACAGCCTGCATCGCGCTGGTCCAGCTTTTTCTCTCTGCTTCGGCTCCCGCGATACCCCGGAAAGCTGATTAAGGTCAATAAGCTTGAACAGGGATGGCGGACATGTGTCCATGGGGGCAGATTTTGCGGTCAAGGGGGGACTGGGCTGCGCCGTGCACTGACAATATGCTGCCAGCAGCTGGGGGAAATCCGAAGAGATAATAATATCAGGCTTGCCACGGGTTAAAAGTGCCATCCTGGGTTAGCCGGGACCCTCATTGTGCGGCAGAGAAAATCAGAGTTTGCGGGATCACGCTCCACCCCAAAACACGTCAGACAGATATTCCCTAAACCTTCGAGAGGTTATTCGAGAAACGGCTCAACCATGGCTGCAAGGAGCCAAGAACTCACAGACGACTACCGTAGTCCCGATGTCTTGGGTATCAACTCTCGCTAGAATACAGACAGAAACCAGCTAGAATAGTGAGGACACTACGGCCGCCCATAGCCACTTTTTTGAGTCTCTCTCCTCCGACGCCAGTCCGTGAGGCCGGGAATTACTCAGGACCGTGGTAACGGGTCTTATCTAAATAGACGTTGGTTCCATCTCGAAAAGGCCCCAGTTCATCTCCCTTCGATATACAACCGAAACCAGGGTGCCGACCAATGGGAGCTGTTCCCGCGCGCTAGCGACGGAAACATTGCGGATTCTGGCCGACAGTCTGCTTTTTGCGTCTTTCTGCTCACGGCATAAGCTCCGAGACCGAGACACACATTCTGCCAACAGAGTGCTGCCCAGGACTGCGGAAATCTCCCAAATCTCTGACTTCACATCCGCAGTTTTCCCAAAGAGGACTTTACTGTGGATCTCAACTCCATCGTTTTGAACATGGTCTAATCTTTCAACTCACATACCAACCTTGTGACAGCCCCTGACTTGTTTCATGGTTAACCAGGAAGACAGCGCCACATTTTAGACAAATACGACATGCGAGCCTACTCTGGGTAAGCGCAAATACCGGGTCTGCAAGGCAAAGAAAAGAGTGAGATTCCAACTTGCTCAGGTTCCCCATCTTCGACCCATATCCAGCACGGTCATGGGTCATCCCCTGAGCCCATAGCTTTGGCCAAATTGTCGACAGGAATGCCTCCATGTCAAGCTGTGCACCTCCTTAGACACTGGGCAGTCTTTCTGCCCCCTCGAACGTTGAAACAGCTTGTCGCTGCGCTGATGACTGCGGCTCGCCGAGACGCCCGAACCACTTTCTGATATCGGGGTGGATCATATGGACAGGGAAGGAAGGCTCTGCCCGAAATGAATCGACAGACTCCTCGCTAACTCCCCGTCCTTGTCGATTCAGGCAGAGGCGAGGAAGAGGAAGGGGGCCATGTCCCTTCCATCCCATTCCCGTGAGCTCAAGTCGGGGGGCGTGTAGCTCATCCATGAACCAGGACACAGACTAGCCACTCGCCAACACTCCCGTGAGCTCCATCGTGGGCCAGACTGCGGGCTGTGAACTTTTGGACCTCGTCGCATCAGTTCACCCCCCAGCCCTGGGCAAAAGCTTGTGTATCCGTGTCACTGTGAGCTGTTCGACCTACCAAGGTCCCACTATCTAAGGTCTTGGCAGCGTGAATGAGATGCAGGATTAGGATGACTCCTGCGGGAAGGGGAAAGTATGTTGTTGAGGAGCTTGGAGGAGAGCAGAATTTCCCAGAATCTGCCCAAGATCGAAAGATATAAGAAGGTTGCAAGCTCCCGTCCATCAAACCTTCTTTTCTCTTATTCCTCATCACCTTCATCAGCATCTTCCGCTACAGTCTCTCTTTACTCATCCAACTACTCACATTCTTTAGCCCTGGTGGTTATTCATTCGTTGTCAACACTTCCAAACTACTTCCAACTCTACGTGTTTTCTTAAACCAACCACCACATTCAAAATGAAGTTCTCCGCTGTCCTCGCTGCCCTCTCGGCCTCTGCCGTCATCGCCGCCCCCGGCGCCGAGTCCTCCCCCAACAACTTCGGTGCCATCGAGAAGCGCGCCTCCTTCCCCATCCCCGCCTCCAAGGGCACCGTCACCTACAAGTCCGCCCAGTCCGTCAAGGGCACCTTCGATGGTGGCATGAAGACCTACGGCCGTGGCGTCAAGTGCACTGGCCAGGCTGAGGGTGGCGACGCTGATGCTGTCTTCCTCCTCGAGAACGGCGCTACCCTCAAGAACGCCATCATCGGTGCTGACCAGATCGAGGGTGTCCACTGCAAGGGCTCCTGCACCATCAACAACGTCTGGTGGACCGCTGTCTGCGAGGACGCTCTCTCCCTCAAGGGTGACGGCAACGCCTCCATCATTGGCGGTGGTGCCCGCGGCGCCGAGGACAAGGTCATCCAGCACAACGGTCTCGGCACCGTCACCATTGACGGCTTCACCGTCGTCGACTTCGGCAAGCTCTACCGCTCCTGCGGTAACTGCAAGACCATGGGCAAGCGCACCGTCGTTGTCAAGAACGTCAAGGCCTACAACGGCAAGATGCTCACTGGCATCAACTCCAACAAGGGTGACACCTCCACCATCACCGGCACCTGCGCCACCTCCGTCAAGGAGATCTGCACCGAGTTCCAGGGCACCACCCCCGGCAACGAGCCCAAGAAGATCGGCACTGGCCCTTCCAGCGCCTGCAAGTACTCTACCCTCAAGGCCTGCTAAATGGCTCGCTCCTGAGCTATTTGGTGTTCTTGAATTCCGGTCTTGGTCGCCAACACAGCTTGCTGTAGCGGCGATGGTGCTGCAGTTGCCGCACTCAGTCTCTGAGAGACTGCGAGTGAACTTTGTTTTTGGTTAAAGAACTTAGGAGGGAAGAAACCACCTTTTCTTTTCTGTGGTGTGTAAGCTGATGCGCATCACTTGGCCCCTTGGTCATTCTCTGTACATATGGACATGGGGAACATGTACCTACAATATAATCCTCATGACTTGACTCGACTACTTTGCTTTCCGCTGGTGATTTTCAATCGACTGAGTGACACTTGCTTGACTGAAATCCTTCGAAAGAATATTTCTGCTCGTCTACATCAACATATAGCTGAATGTTAACTCTGGCCGTGCTCTCTCCGCTCTAGAAATCATCGTCCCAGCGATGGCGACTTCCCCAAGGTTGATGAATGGGGTGGAAGTGCGCATCCTCATGTGGTGGTGTAGTTAATGCTAGACTGTGCTCGCTAGGCAGTGAAGTCGCTTACTGCAAATTATCTTGCCTATCAATTTGTTTGGACTAAGCTTTTGATGCTCTCCCGGTCGTTAGAGAACAATTTCCGAGTTCCAAGCGAAGAGAGACCCCATCTTCGCTTGTATTTGTTGCACAAACCTCTTTCGACAAGGAAACGGAACACGCCATGCTGAGAAAAGAAACAACTGGTGTATAAACACTAAAATTGCCGGCGAGAATACGGTAAGTGGTCAGACTTGTTGCTTATCGATGCGATGAAGTCTTCATAGGATGAAGTTAAAAGAGTGGGGCGCTTGGATCACGAAAAAGTGCACCCACCGAGCAAACTCAATCTTAAAAAAGGCGTCGATCCGAAAGATCGGATCTGTCAAATGCAGGTCATCGCAAGTGCCTCCACCAGTCAACATGGGGAATTTGTTTCCTCCCGCAAAATGGCGTGAAACCTTGATGCTAAGAATGTCCGTCAACGGCTATAACGGCACCGCTTGAACGGAAGCACGGCACCACGGCATCACGGCACACACAACCGAGGCCAAGCTGGGGGACCTTAGTCTTACGCGTTAACTTCGAGCCAAGTCTGGTCCCATATCCTGGCAAGTCTCCAGAATTTCTAAAGTTGTGGTTCTCACTCTGAACTTCTATTAAATAGCTTCCCTCGCCCTCATCGGGTTTGGTTATGGAAACGACGAACGACCGGCCCACCATGAAAACACCATCGTATCATCCCCAAGAACAACGACGACCTCACAAGGCACCGTATGCACCTCCACCCGGACTCCCTATTACCGAGCTGTTAGCAAAACAATATCCCTGACATCGACGGACTTGACTCACTGATGATGATCCGATCTCCCCTCTTCATCTCGCAACTGTTCTTCCCGCCAAGGTTGATCTCCCGTGTCCCGTACTCGTCATGCCGAACCCACACGTTCTCGCCCAGAGCTCCAGGCTCACCTCCAGCTAGACCATACGGAGGAACTGTCCGCCTTTCACTTAGCACACTGACGTGCAAGTCTCGACGAAATTCGATCTCACGGATACAACCGTCTCCTCCATTATACTTGCCTCGGCCGCCTGACCCACGCCGAATACCGAACTCACGGAGAATACACGGGTACCGACGCTCTAGAGACTCCGGGTCCGTGATTCTAGTGTTGGTCATGTGGACGTGTACGCCGGACTGGCCTTCCCAGCTTGGTCCCGCACCGGCGCCGCCTGCAATGGTCTGGTTTCGATGGGATTTAGTAAACGATGACTGACGGGGTGAGAAACGATCGATGACTTACCTCGTAGTACCCGAACCCAGGCTTTGCCTTTCCGTCGACCATCTCACCTCCATACCCAAACGTCAAGTTATTACACGTTCCCTGGCTAGCCGCTGCGGCTTGGAACGCTCTCAACACCACATCCGTCACTCTCTGTGACGTTTCGACATTCCCACCGACTGTTGCAGCACCCAGCGAAGGAGATATAATCGTCCCAGAGGGTATGATGACGTTGATGGGAGCCAAGCAACCCTGATTCAACGGAATATCCTCCTTGACCAGCGAACGCAAGACATAGATGATGGCGCTGAAGGTGATGGCGCGGGGTGCGTTGAGGTTGCCGTACATCTCCCGACTCGTCCCTGTGAAATCAAAAACAGCAGAGCCCTCTTCGCGATTGATGCGAATCTTGAGCTTGAGCTTAGAACCATCGTCCATCTGGTCCTCAGCCTCGAGTGGGAGACCATCGAACTGATCGTGAACTTGGCGGAGAAGGTTTCGGACTACCTTCTCGGCGTTGTTCTGGATTCCGAGCATGTATTTCTGTTGTTGACTGTCAATTGTTCGCTGCTCCGATCACGGGTATATTGCCTAGATAGACTGCACTTACCTGAACCGTCGGTAGACCATACTCCTTGATCGAATCTTGAATGAGCCTGATGCCCTTCTGATTCGCAGCTATCTGCGCCTTCAGATCGCTCACGTTATCGTTCCACGTCCTTGTTCCAGAAGAACCAGGGTACGAAGCCGGCCTTTTTAGCATGATCTCAGCAAGACCCTCCTCGTCGAATCTGCCCCTGTCGACCAGCTTGAAGGATAGGAAGGAAGCTCCCTCCTGCCATATCTCCTTGGAATGCGGCGGCATGGAGCCAGCCGAGATACCGCCAATGTCGGCATGATGAGCCCGAGAAGCTGTCCAAAAGAGGACTTCGTTGGTGTCTTCGTCAATCACTGGTGAGATTACCGTCACGTCGGGGAGATGGGATCCACCGGCGGCCGGGTGATTGGAGACCAGCACATCTCCTGGGCGAAGGGAGTTACCCCAGCGCTCGGCCTGGTAGGCCACCGCATAACTCATGGCGCCTAGGTGACACGGGATGTGCGGCGCGTTGGCTACTAGACCACCTGTAGGTGAGAAAATGGCACAAGAGTAGTCCAGCCTCTCTTTGATGTTGACGGAGACCGAAGTCATTTGCAGTGACCTGCCCATCTGCTCCGCTATGCTCATAAACCGATGACCAAATACTGATAGCTGGATCGGATCGACCTCATCTGTCTCTGCTGAAAGTTCGAAGGCTCCTCTGACGGAGCCTAGTGAAGTCGATTCCTTGTCGAGAAGCAGGTGACGAGGAAGCACAGTTGCAATCCAAGACGGCTGAATCATGATGGTCTGAGTCTGGTCCAGGATGATTGCCGGACCAACGACCCGCTCACCCGGCGCAAGATCTTCGAGCTTGAAGAGGTCGACCTCATGCCACTTGCCGCTTGTGTACAACTTCGTAGTGCTAGCCTTCTTGCTGCTCTCTACTAGCCTAGTCTCAACAGACTTCAGAGCTTGCGATACGCTGGTCACGTTGGAATCAGGCGTCTTGCCCAACGCGCGGACGCGAATGTCTTCGACAAGGATGTCGCGGTTCAGAACGAAGCCGAACTCCTCTTCGTGGTGCTCGACAAATTGACGAGTGAAATTCCACGACCCCTCAGGCTTTCGAATCATGAGCGAGCTATTAGTACCTTTGTACCGCAGGTTGAGGAACAGCTCGTGCTCGATCTGTTCATCTGAGAAACCCTGAGCGACCAAAGTCGCTGTAGCTTCATCCATCAAAACCTTGAACTCTTCTGTCAGCTTTTTATCAGAGAGGTCAGAAAGCTCAGTCGCCTTGGGACGCTGAATCTCATGCGTCAAATCAGCCAGCGCCATGCCGTACGCCGATAAGATGGATGACAACCGATGTATGACGACGCGCTCCACGCCCAACGCTTCAGCGACGTCACACGCATGTTGCCCGCCGGCGCCCCCGAATGTAGCTAGGACATGATCTGATGTGCGGATGCCTCTACCTTCGGTGAGCGAGCGTATGGGTCTGCTCATGCTCTCGTTGGCGACGCGAAGGAAGCCGCTAGCGACCTCTTCCGGGGTAAATGACTTCCCCTCTTCGGAGTTGATCTTCTCGGTCAGAGTGTGAAAAGCTGCGGCTGCTGCGCCGTAGTCGAGGGGTTCATTTTCCTTTGGTCCGAAGATGGAAGGGAAGTATTCGGGACGTAGACGGCCAAGGAAGAGATTTGCGTCGGTGACTGTGAGAGGTCCGCCTTTGCGGTAGCACACAGGTCCTGGATGAGCGCCGGCAGACTATAAGTTGACGTCAGTTCACGGCACCGAAGAGCTACTAATATGCTGTGGTAACTCACGTCCGGCCCAATCGCGAACAGTCCATTCTTCCAATGCAGAATCGAGCCGCCACCAGCAGCAACAGTGTTGATATCCAACTGTGGTGTCTGCAACGTGACCTCAGCCGTCTCCGTTTCGAATACATGATCATACGTGCCCGAAAAGCGACTGACGTCCGTCGAAGTGCCGCCCATATCGAAGCCAATCACCGGCATCTTGGTCTCAGGGTCATAGCAGGACTTGCCGAAGCCGATGACACCACCAGCGGGACCGGAAAGGATTGCGCGTAGCCCAGAAAAGTTCTGCCAGAGACAGAGTCCGCCGTCGCTTTGCATGAAGAGGAGCTTGCTCGCGATGGCGTCTAGGCCGCCTTTGAAGCCACTGCCAAAGTCGCGGACGTATCGGCGGATGAGGGGGGAGAGGTACGCGTCGGCGTTTGCTGAGTTTCCTCGGGATACCATCTTGATCTAGACGAATGTGAGCCTATGAAGCAGTACATGAGAGGAGGGAGGTTGATCTTACTGTTGGCTGCAGTTCAGAAGACACGGAAACATCGAAGCCCATAGATCGCGCTAGTTCCGCTACCTCATTCTCGTGATCGGGGTAGAGATAGGAGTGCATGAAGCAAATCGCAACACTCTTAAAGCCCTCAGCCTTCAGATCCCTCAACTGGCTTGCTACGACCCCCAGATCAGGCTTCTTGAGGACTCGAACCGGCTCGCCCGTCAATCCCTTCACAAGCTCCTGATCGCTTTCAACATCAATAGGCTGTTTCTCCGGATTCTCCAAGAACTCCTCCATCGTCACACGCTCTTCAACCTCGACAACTTTCTCGTACAGATTCTGCAACTTGTGGATACTCAAATCAAAGATGTGCGGCCGGGCCTGGTTGCCAATGACGAGCAAATCCCGGAAGCCCTTGGTAGTCAGGAACGCTACGCGCTCGCCCTGTCGTTCTAGCAGGGCGTTCGTCGCCACAGTCGTTCCCATTCGAACTGATTCGACGTCGGAGATATCGAGGGGCTCATCGCGGGATACTGGTGCGCCTCTGTAATGCGCCAGGACGCGTCGTATACCTTCGGTCGGTGCATCTTTGTAGTTTCTTGGGTCTACTGAAAGGAGTTTGAATACCATCTCTGGTTCATCAGAGCCGGGTATATAAGCGTGCACATCGGTGAAAGTGCCGCCGCGATCTGGTGATATTTTGTAAGCAAAAGACTGTCAGGACACTAGCCGAAAGTCTGCCCACTGGAGCCTTCAACTAACCTATCGCGATTCTAATTTTATTTCCACTTGAGCCAAGCGAGCCCATTGTGAACAGCGATGAAATGCAGGTGATTGAAAGATGGAATCGTTAGGGTATATCAAATCGGTAAATGCTGAGCCAGTTGAGCTAGACACTCGGACACTTGAGGTCAATTACCTTAAGTTATAAAGCATTTTCCATCTCTCCTACCTAGGACTCCGTCCCCGATCTAATCATCAGTTTGCATATCCCCCGCATTGTTCCCCGAATCGCACCATCCGATCTCCAACACGCAGCTTATCAGGGCTGCCGCATTCCCGGGCTCGGCACCGGAGGCGAACCCCGAAGCATCCGAAACCTCCTCCGAAGTGGGGCCAGTTGTGACAAACTGGGGGTATCAGCGACTCGGCTTGCTGGCCCGAGATAACTCTCGCTTCATGAAACCGGGAATCGTTATTCCTGAGCTCGATGAAATACATCTGATCAAGGACTGTGACGCGTTTCCAACTTGATGGCTGGCTGAGCTCATGGCATGGAATTGAAGCAGTCAGCCTACTGCCACCCCTGTCTTTTGTTTTTGTTCATGAGGTAGCATCTATCGTGATATCGAATTGATATCTTGTTGCCGCACAATAGGGATATCACAGAGTTGATGAGTCGAATAGAAGACATTCCCTTTGCAAGAGGACGATAAACGTGAGGCCTAGCCCCGGGTACAAGGATGCGGCCACCTGCAAAGGCTTGAAAACTCCATCTGACTGGGGGTCATGCAGCTGGCTCTTGAACCGACTGGAGGTTACCCATTGATAAAGACGGCTTCACGACCCGCGCCGTGTGTCAAGAACGAACGTTAAGTCGGGTCGCCAATCCGCTTCAGCCCGATCATTACCGCACTTGATTTGTCTATCGCGCTCTACAGTCGCCGATAGTCCTCGGTTCACGAGGAGGGATCCCGATAGCTAAGGCGACATAATGTTAAGTGTCTAGTGTTCATGTTATAGCCGCGTATTTTCCTGACTCTGTACCGAAATGCGGAACGAGGCTGCGAGCGACTTATCTGATCTTTACATCATCCTTGAGATCAATGGGGAAGTTGTTGCTGGGTTGCTAAAGATTAGATGAACCCACTATCTATAAATGGGCATGATATGACATAGGCTGCGTAGACTCTGGACATGTCTTAGGTGATACTTCGGTCAAGTTCTCTCTCAACTTATCTTTAGAAATATTATTTCACATTTGAGTGATACAATACTGTATTCTTTCGAAATGCCCGAGACTCAAATCTTAGAAGAAACCAAGAACAGCAGCAGCCACGATGTCAACAACCATGATATCAGCGTTGCTCATTCAACCAATATCCATATTGATCGTGCCAAAGAAGCCAAAGTTGTGAGAAAGCTGGACCTATTCATCACACCCGTACTCTTCATCGTCTATCTCTCATGCTTCATCGATAGAGCCAACATCGGTAAGTATTTCATAGGTTCCTTTGAGGGTCTCCAGCATTGTACCGGAAACTTTGTTCCTGTCATTCACTTCCTAATTCCGATCAGAATCGTAACCGAGATGCAGGAAACGTCAAAGTCGCCGGCATGCCCGAAGAAATAGGCGCCACAAACCAGCAATACTCCACAGCCGTATCCCTCTTCTTCGTAACCTACGTGCCCGTCGAAGTCCCAGCCGTACTCCTCGTCAAACGCTTCGAACCCCGCTTCGTTCTCACAGCACTTTGCGTAATCTGGTCCGTCACGACAGTAGCCAATGGTCTGATTCGGAATGTCGGCGGCCTGTACGCCTGTCGTTTGGTCCTCGGCGCTTGCGAAGGTGGTTTATTCCCTTCTCTGAACATGTACCTCACCATGGTATATAGACGAGACGAGATCGCGAAGCGCACGTCCTACCTTGTGTCATGCACGGCATTATCCGGTGCCTTTGGGGGCCTGTTGGCGTACGGGTTGTTACAAATGGACGGCGTTGGTGGATACGCTGGCTGGAGATGGGTGTATCTCATCGAGGGGGCGTTTAGTATCACATGCGCCTTTGCTGTATGGTTCGGATTGCCTAGCGATGTCCGCAAAGCGTACTTCCTCAGTGAGGAGGAGCGAGTCATCATGGACATGCGGCACCAGGAGAGATCGGACTACATGGGCAGCAACGAGCTTGATTGGAATGAAGTGAAGCTCGCTTTCTTGGACCCAAAGACTTGGCTCAGGTATGTATTGTTCGAAGATTCCAACAACAGGGAGAAGTTGCTGACAACTACGTTCTCAGCGCGTGGACTCAATTTTGCCAGAATATTTTGACAAACGGATTCGGCACTTTCTTGCCCTCCATTTTGCACGCTATGGGTCACGGTACGTTGGCTAGCAACTATCTGACAATACCCGTGTATTGCCTTGGCGCACTGGCATTCTTCACTTTCGCTTTTCTGTCAGATAAGTACGGAAAGTGCGGCGTAGTGAGTTGACCTGCATTCAGCCAATTTCATAGTAGAGTAGCTGACGATTCTAGTTCCTCTTCGCTACCAATCTTGTAGGCGCAGTAGGCTATGCAATATTGATTGGTTTCAGTAACAATGCTGTCAAATATTTTGCCTGCTTCGTCTGCACCATCGCAGTGTATAACGGCACAGGGCTGAACCTGGCATGGCTCAATGTCAATACAGCACCACAATATCGGCGCGCCACGGCCATTGGGATTCAACAGACGATCGGCAATTCGGCCGGTGCTGTAGCAGGTCAGATATACAGAAGTTCACCGTATCTTCTTGGGAACAGTTTCTCGCTTGGTGCCATATTTGTCGCCGAGTGTCTGATCGTCATTCATTGGCTATTCCTCAGACGCCTAGACAAAGAGAAGCAGGTCATTCTGGCCGGGACCAGGCCAGATACGAGAGAGAAGCGGACAGGCGACCGAGATGTTGAGTTCAGGTACCGTCTTTAACCATGGCAGCTTGCTCTCTATTCTCGAATGTACCGGTATAAGACGTTGTCGAGGTCAGACACAGTCGTGAAGTATGGTAGACATTCGTGGCATCGGCTGGGACTTGCGCCGGACTTGCGTCAGAGTTTCATCGGCTCGAGCCGCTGGCACATTCGCGTTGGCTGGAAATGGTTTGGAACAGATCTGAGACATCAAAGCCAGTATTTGGCCCACACTTCGTGCTCTTCCTTAGTTCCTCTGAAGGCGAATTCGAGTTCGGTAATGTCTTGGAAACCCTCCTTCACTTTTGGTTCCTTGAAGCGGGATTTGAATCCGTTGAAGGCCATCCTAGGCAGTGCGGTTCGTGACTCGGGGTTAAGCTGCCCTGCATGAGCTACAGTCATGTATTTGCAGTTTAGGTTGGACTTACGGATTCATTCATGGATCGTACGGCATCGTTGTGTTCGCAAATATGAAGTGGCGTCTTGAACCAAACACATCTGATTGGAAGGTCGTGTTTCGCTGCAAGCTGGACCCAGATAGCTCTCGTATCGGGATCAGCATTCGTGTTGTCTGTACTGAATTAGTGACTGGAATGGCTAAAGGACTCGTGCGAGAGCTGACCTATTGCTATTGATTGGCCCCCACTAAGTAGCTCTTTGGCGGCTTGCACGCACTTGTCTCGACTGCCGATACATTAATATTTGCAGGGCTTGATGATGTTGAGCTGAACTGACGTCTTCAAAGTGTCTTGGTTGATGCGCTCATAACCTAACGGTTTGAGGTACTTCCAGAAGAATGTACTTTTCCCAGCACCTGGCGGGCCGCAGGAGAGGACAATGTCCTGCTTGTTCTTCTTCTCAAAGAGGGCACTTGATGTCTCTGAATTGAGGTCCTTCGGGTACGGGAAATGGACGATGTCGAATTCTCGGACAAAGTCCCGAGGCTTCTCGTCGAGGAAGAACTCTTCTGGGGTTTTGTATGTGATCCCAATGTTATGGGCAAGATTTCGGTCGGAGCAGCTGAAGTCTTTGGAGAATTTCGATGCCGCAATGCGACCACCGGCGTCACCAACGAAGATGCTCTCCTCCAGGTCAACGTCTTCCGTAAGGTCATAATCAGCGCAAAGTTCCTTCCACATCCCCGGCCTCGGTTTTCTGTATATGTCTTTCTCTGTGGCTGCGTAAATCGTGGTCGGGATATTGAGCTGTGTCAAGACGGCATTGACCTTTTGCTTGAACGCCGAGGCTCGGTCTTTTATCGATTTCGGCGTTCTTGCTTTTGGGTCGGCGTGGAGAACAATACCGGCTTGATTGGACAGCACCACAATACGGTATCTATCAAGATTAGCTGATGTCTATCACTCTGAGAGCCAAGTGCTGGTAGTATACCCTTCGTTGTTGTACATGTCCCGCAGCTTACCAGGAACAGAAGCATGCCACCACTTCCAGTCTTCGGCGGCATCGGCATGTTTCTTGCCCGAAGCAGTTGTTATTAGGGTCGAATCCTGGGCGGCTAGTCGTCAATTGAAATGGCTTGGATTATTTGAAGCTGCATAGCTGTCATACCAGGTCAAAGGCAGCTACCTTCCTCCTCTTTTCCGACTCGGTCGAGGGCTCCTCTGGTTCGTAGCGGCCAACGAGCAGTGTCCCAGGGGTGTCGTCGTTCGGTGCGCGTTCGGTCCATATTGTGCGGTCCTTTGGCTTTTGAGAAGTAGGCTTGAAGAAGTTGGCAACTGCGTTTTCTATAAAAGGCCAAAAGTCAATGGTGGACGATGATGTAGGCATAGAAGAGTTTACTCGTTGTGCCGCTCTGAACCTTCCGTTTGACCGCCGGTGGAGAAATTGATTCTCTTTGCTTCCGCTTCGTGGTAGACGAACTTGAGGTCGACATGATCCAAGTGAAGTGAATCGTTCGTTTGCTAATCAGTGAGCACCTTATTCTGCTGTTGACTCTCCAGAGCGACGTTTGCATGTCGATAATCGCAGCTCAGAGCTTGGGAGGAAGCAGCGAGCTTTGGTGGGGCTTGGCCACTTTACCGGCAGAAAGCGCGACGACGCCAACGCGCCTGAGTGACGGGCTAACACGTGACCCAAGATTCGCGGCAGGTACGTATCGGTAGAGCGATTTCACGGGACCTTCACACTCACCTCAATGAGACGCTTTTCATGAATCTCTCTCTCTCTCACTCTCACCCCCCCCCCCCCCCCCACGCCTCACTATCCGAGTTCTTCCCGAAATCTGCCGTCACCATCGCCACTGTCGTTAATCGAAATGTACGAGCTCTTTCTCACGACGCTCGTCGACGACGATGATATTCAGGCGGCATGCTCCGTCCTCGGTGGTCTCTGCGCCATGCCCGCATGGCAGAGTCTCCATCGCGTCCTTTATTTCAAGGGCCCAGGCAAACCCGGCGGAATCTCGAACCAGAATTCGATCGTCAAAACGCCGCGCAAGGACATTCAGATGCTGTGGAAAGACCTGCATCAGCAACTGAGCCGTCAATCTTACATCCTTCAGGCCCGATATGAGGTCTTCAAGGATAAGGACTTCGGCCCGACCGCTCCGGAAGTGGACTTCAATGCGCGTGCCGGCACCCTCCGGTGGACCGATTTCCCTGATCCTCCCCAGGTCCGCTCCTCGGTTACTCAGCGCAAGAAGACTGAGATTTGGGACCAACGGAACTTGTTGTCTGTGATGAAAGACAACAACTACCAGTCAGTTTTGGTCGCCCGTTGTTGACGATAGTGATCTGACGATATGCAGGTTCAAAAGCGAGGCTATTGAGGAAACCTATCAGTTCTTCCGAGAAGATGTAGAATTTTGCCTCTCAAGACACTACATTCTCCAGATGAACGGCGACAATGGCCCTCTCACTCAAACAGCTACATGGGACACCATGTCACCAGCGGATCCCGGGCAGCGATGGATGTTTCTGATTAAGGTTCATGTTCATCAAGACAACAAGCCCGATGAGATCCTCAAGGCGCACGAGCAGTTGGCCAATATTCGGCGTGAGCTCGAGGGCGTCTTCGAATTTAAGATGTTTGACCGACGCATACACGACACCCGCGTTGCGGTTGAGATGAGAAATGCGCCTGCACCACTGCCCCAGGTCATGACCATCACAGACCAGCGGTAAAAGATAGCTACCTTACCGAATTCATGGATGATGGCCCTGATTCGTGTTTCATAACACACATTCAGCAGTTGGCAAGACCATTGCTGAACTTTTACCTGGCCAAGATCGAACACCATCGCGGTTCGCTGGGACTTTGCTCTCCAACGGTTCAACCTCCAGTCGTCTCCTGAGCGTCGCACTGAACGCCATCAGGTCTTTGATCAGCGCGAGAAGTTTAGACGAGAGGTTTGAAGACCGCGGCTTTGGAATCCAACAAGAGAGGTTTATAGCCAAGCCGTGGATGCCCAGGATGTTGCCCCGCATCGGGCCAGAAAAGAATCATACCCTTATCGAGGGCCTTATAATGAAAATCTGCTCTCACAAAGGTGAGCTTCTTGTAAAAGAAAACACGCAGCTTTCAAAAGAATTGCAGGGTGCAAAAGCTGAGGAAAGGACTTTGGGAATGGTGGGGGTAGAAAGATGGTACTCGGATATTCGGCACGAGTACGAGATGAAGTTGAGATGCCTTGATAGGGAATCCACAGGTTCCAGAAGATTTCTTCAGTCGAGTGGGCCAATATGTGTCGTCAAGAATAGCCTAGGACCATAGGCTACCTTAAATCAGAGATGGCATCAAGCTTAATTTTTGACTGATGCACACCGTCTTTAAACCGGCAAAATAGTGCCGTTGCTGCATCTGCCGTTCACGAAATGACGTCCCCTCATATTCTGGCTCAATTCAATGACAATTGGATCGAAAGCATTGTCAACTTGCTAGAGAGTTATTGCTGATCAACGATTCTGGGCTGAGTGTCTGAGACGAACCCGATAAAGCCCTAGATAGCGTACCACGAACACCAGAGTTATGGTTAGTTTACAAAGTGTCATTAGTCTGGGAGTAATCTCAGGCAATACCACAATTATGCGAGACGATCAAAGAAATCGCTCTCACACTTTTACAACTTTGGACCTCACTACCAGGTATGACGTACGATATCCTCACTTGCCGCCAGATGCATGGCCAAAATTATTGGCCTTATTTCTTTTTAGAGCGGCACGATATGGCCAAGACTTTTCTATCCTGCCGCAGCCCGTTCTCCCCTTCGCTCGTTGACGGTTGGCGCCATCATCCATGGACCATGCATGGCCCAGGCGCCAGAACTGGCGGCCCTGGTTTCGAAATGATTAAACGTGCAGCGGTCAGCGGTGCGCTGCGCTAAAAGGGTAAACCCCCCATCGAAAAATTCAGCCGTCCCCGAACGCCCCCGAACTGGCCCCCAAGATCTAGACTCGTTTCACTCGGAGATGATTTCCCGCCTAAAGGCTTGGGGAACCACCGTATGCTCTCCACATAAGCTGATAAGTTGAGAACCGAGGTGTTGAGAAGGATATTGGTCCAACATTGTCTTTTGGCGAAGCAAAGCAATAGAGACGGATTGGCATCTACAACAGGCGTTCATTTACGGCTGGAGCTGGTCGAGAGCGTTAGTGCGACGTACGAATTGAGTCAATCAATAACCGCAAAGGGAAGTGTCAGGGCCAGCATATTGACTCGAGAGCGGCTGTGTTCTGCATCGTTCTCCTCCCCCTCCTACTTCAGAAGTCCAGAAGGACCAAAAGTCATCTCTACCCGTAACGCACGTGTCCGCCAGTGGTACTGGCTTCGACCACTGAAGACGGGCTTGCAGGGCTCATCCAGGGTTGAACCACTTTGGGTGACACAATCCATCGAGCCCCAGGAGCGTCGCTCGCCCCTGGGTAGTATGACGATCGCGGATCACTCCGTTGCCCAATCGGAATCATTCAAGACTTGGGTTGATTAACTTGATTTGCGCCAAACGGTCCAGCACCACGGAGACACGCGAGTACCAAGGAAAGTATATGTTAGTGATTCTCCGTCGATCTCACGGGCGAGGGCTAAGGTTCAATCTATTCAACGTCGCCTGCCAAAGTTTAGTAAGACTTTTGCTGCTGACACATATTGCTTTGCACGAGAGTTCCACCGAATTCTGCCTGTGTTCGTTTATACCAGTAAACTCACCTGTTTCCATGAGTCCTGAAAGAGAAAAAGGAACAGCAAGCAGTTTTTGCTGTGGTCTTATCTTGGCCAAACTGAGTAGCGCCAGGGGCCACATGCTGTTTGTGTTTCGGGTTCGGACGGCCAGCCGCGAAGGGGGATCAAAAACCGGGGGTCAGCACTGGTTGCCAACACGCCAGTGGTTGAACACTTGGATCCGACTCCAGGGACAGCGATGTCCCCCAAGGGGTTAAATTAAGCTTGGGGTCAAGTTGGGACGACTGAAGCGAGGGATGCCCGCCTTGCGAACCTATCCAGCCGAATAAGCAAAAGCGAATCCGTATAGAAGCCGCACCAACTGGCTGCAAGTTGATGAACCCCTGGTCGACAAACCCGAACTGGGCGCGTCACCCGCGCAGCCGAAGCTGCAAGGCACACATCCCGCAATTTAGACACAACAGCGGGCATCCCCACAACGTTAACCCCTTTCAAGATTATTGCTCCAATGAACGATCGGTGACACCCATGAGCATGCCCGGCCGGGACTGCTTCTTTACGGCGGGAAAGCGGTGCTGCAGCCTGTGTGCCCATTCAGTTCCTGACGAACCCTTGCGGTATAGAGATTAAACGCTTCCCTTCGAGGTATCAGATCCCTGGTTGTTAGTTGAACCGATGAGGCGGCGTCGTGGGCCAGTGGAACGGGATTGCGGTCCCCCTTTCCAGAATTTAGGCTTGGCAGCTCTAAACTGGCCTGACCATGTCCGGTTGGTGGGGAGGAGGAGGAAGACTGAGGACGATGTTGGTGGTTGAAGACGGGAGGGGAGGGGGATGGAGGGGGGGTGATGCGAGGAACCCAGAGAGGCCATACATATAACATCTCGCTCTCCTCGTTTCTCGAGAAGAGAGTTTGTTTTGTCTCTTCAACAGTTTCAGTCACTCATCTGTCCACTCTTTACTTTCAGTCCTTCTCTACAGCTCGACGCCGGCGTCATTTCACTCACTTCTCACCTTTGTGTGCACTTCTTCTAACGCCCGGAAAATCACCTTCTTTTTTCAAAACAACAACCAAACCAAAATCACCGTCAAGATGAAGTCTGTCGCTGCTCTCGCCCTTACCGCCTCCATGGCCAACATGGTTGCCGGCCACGCCATCTTCCAGCAACTCTGGGTCAACGGTGTTGACCAGGAGTCCAGCTGCGTCCGCATGCCCGTACGTCGACTTACACAGCAGTCCCAAGCATAACATCATCAGAGACTAACAAGAAATCACAGGCTTCCAACTCTCCCGTCCAGGACCCCACGTCCAACGACATGCGCTGCAACGCCAACTCCGCTGCCGCCACCACCACCTGCGGCGTCAAGGCCGGCGACACCATCACCGTTGAGATGCACCAGCACAACACCCGTGCCTGCACTGAGGAGGCTATTGGAGGTGCCCACCACGGCCCCGTCATGGTCTACCTGAGCTCCGTCGCCGACGCCGCCACCGCCGATGGCTCCAGCTCTTTCTTCAAGATCTTCGAGTCTGGCTACTTCGCCAACAACAACACCTGGGGTAACGACCTGATCAACGAGGGCTGCGGCAAGCAGAACGTTGTAATTCCCTCTGACATCGCCCCTGGCGACTACCTTCTCCGTGCCGAGACCGTCGCTCTCCACGCCGCTGGCTCCGCCAACGGTGCTCAGTACTACATGAGGTATTTTCACCACTTCCACCCATCACAGACACGATCAGGAAGCTAATCAAGGCGTTAGCTGCTACCAACTCAAGGTAGAAGGATCAGGAACGGCCAAGCCTGAGGGTGTTGTCTTCCCCGGTGCCTACAAGGCCACCGACCCTGGTCTGTTGATCAACATCTACAACACCATCTCCAAGTAAGTACACCCATTTTCACCCACTATCAATGGGAAGGCACGTAAAAACAACAAACTAACAATAAACCAAAGCTACGTCATCCCCGGCCCTGCTGTCTACGAGGGTGGTGGCTCTTCCGGCTCTGCCCCCGCTTCCTCCGCTCCCGCTGCCTCCGCCCCGGCCGCCACCAGCGCCGCTGCCGCTTCTTCTTCGGCTCCCGCTGCTGCCGCCCCCACTACCCTAGTCACTAGCGCCGCTGCCGCCTCGGCCACTCCCACCGCTGCTGCCCCCGCTACCACCTCTTCCGCCGCCGCCGCCTCTACCTCCGCTGCTGCTGCCCCTGCTCCCAGCAGCCCCTCTGGCTGCAAGCGCCGCCGTGCTCGCAAGGCCCGCCGCTCTGCCAAGTACTAGAGTGTACTAGGTCAGAATCTAGACGCCGTGAGGAAAGCGATAGATGGTTGTTTATAGAGGAGACGTATCTTTCCGGTACATATTAGAAGTTCTTTGTACATAGTATACCGCGTAATTCTGCGATTTACGCCCTTTTCGAGTGGTACAATACAACAAGACTTTTCCTCGTTCAGAATAGTTCCAATCTCTTGGTTGATCACAGGCTTGAAGTACCGCTTAAAGTGGCAGGTGCTTAAATGCGGATGAATATTGTAACTACTGTGTATGCTCTCATTAAATGGTCAAAGTATTTCGTCTTTCACTTGAGGGTGGGGCTGTTCAGCAACTGAAACTGAAGTCAAATAGAAATAGTAAACATGGGCAGGTGGCCACTCTATCTGGCCCAAATAAAGTCGTTCCGATTCATAGAGAGAAGAGAGGATAGAGGTAGTGGTCTGAGTGTTCTTTCATTTGCGTACGTACTTATGCTAATATACAAAAACAAGACTCGCTCGCAAACTCCAACAAACCAAGCAAACAATATCAAAGCCGCTTCAAGTTGCCATGCAAATGTCTGTCAGCGCCGATGTCTAGATCAGAGCAAGACCAGTGTGAAGAGAAGTAAACAGGCGCCACCAATAGATGGCAAGAAATAAGGTATCTAAGTGCTGTAGACAGCAACGTATTTGACCTCCATACGGGAATCCTTGCCGCCGACAGTCTGAGCATTGGGCGTCTTGGTACCAGCCTTAGCATCAGGGAACTCGCCACCGATAGCAACGTTGAGCAGGATCATCTTGGGGGTCTGAGCAAGGTTCTTCCACACAGCCTCGTCGCCAATCTCCTGGCCCGTGATGGTCTTGGTCACCTTGTCGTTGAGGTACCACACAAGCTTTTCAGTGGCGAAACCGCCGCCGGCAGACCGATCAACCTCGCAGGCAATCTTGACAAACTCGCCGCGCGGGAACTCGGCGCTGGAGCTGAGACCAGTCTTCTCGTTGCATGGGCCGCCGTTGATAACACCGCAGTGAGCCGTCTGGAACACCGTGCCGACACCGTTGGAGACCTCGAGCATGTCGATCTCGCCGACGCTGGGCCACGAGGTGACATTTGTGCGGAAGGCGGAGCCCATGGACCAGAAGGCGGGCCAGATGCCGGACTGCGTTGCCGGGTTCGAAGCCGGAATCATGATGCTTGCCTCCATGCGCAGCTTGCCCTTAGCCGGGCAGGTGAAGTCCGACGCGGCGTTGGTCTCGATACGAGATGAGGTCCACGCTTCGCCGGTCTTGATGGGCGTGATGGTTAGGGTGCCACTCTCCGAGATGGCAATGTTCTTGGTGTCCTTGGTGTAGGTCTGGATCTCGTTCGTACCCCAGTTGGTGGCGCCGCCGGGGTAGCCAGTGCCGACGTCAAAGGTCCACTTTGACGAGTCAGGCAGGGCGCCGGCCTTTTGCGTCGAGAAGTCGTCCTCGAAGACGATCTTTGCGTAGCCGGCGGGGAGGGTCGGGCCGCCGCCTGTGTTGTTGCCCCCCTTGCCTGGGGTCGTGCTGGCGGCAGGCTTGAGGGCGTTGTTGACCGGGGTCGCGACACCAGACTCCTGAGGAAACGACGGGACGGCTCCGGAAGGCGCAAAGCCTGGTTTGCCATCAGGAGACGGGAAACCGCCGGGGTAACCTCCCTTAGGAGGGAACGGCGCCGGGGATGACCAGCCCGCGCTGAAGAGAAGAGGAAGAAGAGACAGAACCTGCTTAGTCGTCATTTTGAAAAGCTTCGTCGAGAAGGACTGGAATAAGGAATGGGAGAAAGGAATAAGAAAAAGATAAAGGTGAGATGGAAAAGAAGAATGGCGCTTGCGCTTGATGTGTAGTGGATCGGATGATGATCTAGAATATTTCTCTTCAATGAGATGAGATCTCAATCTTCTTTATATCTTTCCTAAAGTCATATTAAGAGGCCATTATGACCTTCGCTTAGAAGGTTCGTCCTGTACAGATCACAATCTCTATTCCAAGTCTAAGTGACCGCGCGCTACTACGAGTGGATTAGGACAAGGAAGACACTATTTTCAGCATCCAATTGCACCATAGTCATGAGGTTTCCCCATCTTAGCAAACGGGTGTTAAGATAAAGTCGCTTACCAAGTAGATGGCTTTTTGGGGGCTGTCATCCCATCATTCGCTGCCGCTACTGGCGGCCGGGTGGGACCCGGAGGGGCCTTGAGTCTTAACATGAACTATTCCGGGGCACCGGCGCGCCGGCCGGCATCAAGAAGGAGCCTTGCCAGCACACGTTTTCTTAGCGACTCCTGATTCGGAACTCATCTCGGTCCAATAAGGGGCCTCGTTTTCGCAACAGCTTGGTATTTGGCTGACAATTAACAGTATTTTGTTTATGACCAATGACTCGGCACTATCGTTACTCTCCCGCTGTCGTTCATGCGCTACCGATTGGACCCCGGATCGGCCAGGCACAATCTGGAACTTAATGTCGGTGCTAAGACGATGGATCTCCACCCAACCCACCATCAATGTCAAACAGTCCATTCTATTTCCAACCGACGAACCGGCCCCTAGACGTTTGAATTTACCTCTCACAGGCACAGCACCAAAAATGGATGTTCCTGGCGCCGCAGGTCGAGACTGAGTTATCCGCGCGCGCCAAGGTGATACTCACGGGGATTGAATCGGACGCAACGCTGCGCTTAACTTGCCGTGACTGACTGACAGCTCACTCTGCACGCGACAACCTGGTAGAGAGGCCTAGGTTCTGTGGTTCGTCGTCGGTGATTTATCCTGTTTGTCATATTCTCCGTTAAAGTTTGGCAAGGATGGAAGGTTCGGCTGCAGCTTTTTTGGACCTACAACTACTGTGCACACTTTACTCAAGACTTGAATAGCTTGCTGACCTCATGCGAACCAAGTAGATTGTTAACTAAGATGTTTCTTGTGTCTATTTTGACTGTTGGGCGATGCTGTGATAGTGTAAACTATTTCAGAACTTACACTCGCCACGTGCACTCCGTCAAGCAATGTCCGGAGGTTCGCGCATATAGGCTTTTGCTCGGCCAACCATACTTTGCTTGAACTTTGTCCTTAATTTCCATATAGATAGCCAACCTTCATCACTTTTCTCATGGCACCGGTTGAGTACACGCAGTAGCAAGCTCGGTTTACCTTTCAAATGCTTAATTCGTGGTGATTTCTGGATCTTGGCGATCGGCAATTGGAACTCTTCAATCTTCCTCCCATCCATGGGAGAGACTTGCGCTGATCTCGCTCCAGCGCCAGCCATAGATCGCCGTGGCCGGTGCACTTTATGAGAATTCGTCTTCAATACCGTTTTTCCACGGTCGAATGACTTTTCCCCGCAGAAAGCTTGCACATCAATAGGCGGCTCGTATCTCCAGATTATCATATATTCTTCCCTATCAAAACCATAGCATGTCGCTGCCAGTAACCTTCCCATGTTCGGTCTCTTGGAAGGCTAATTTACTGAAGCAAGGTTTCTGGAGTACATCCTGCCGGTGTTCAAGGCCTCTGCAAGTCCATGTCGCCTCTCCAGCGCCATCCTTCACGCAGAACCGCGGCAACCCCTTCACAAACAAAAAGCGTCAAGAAAAGGTAAATACCAAGGGAAAGGACAGCTACAAGCTTGCAGAATGCCCCCGGATTTTCATGCAGATTTGACCTTTTCGTGGTTGATAATAGCAGCGGTAGGTTCAAAAGGATGTTACAAGAGGAGCTTCGGCCGTCGGGTAGCTTTAGTCCCGATTGTGCTGGCCATGGCGAGTCGATTATCTCTTTGTATGGTAATCAGTGATATGTACGAAGAGTCTCTGTACAAGACAAAGTCTTATGTATGTAGTCAGCCCGTGTGACTCCGAAGTGCGCGGCAGCATTTTTAGAGTTTCTCAATGCCGCTATATATTGCCGTCATCGCCGGACTCGCGTTATGTGCCGGTCTTGTCGTATCCGTGCTATATCTTGGCTCTGTCTTTCGCCGCACTCCTCGAGATCATCTCTCCATCGTAGACATTGTGTCGTGGTCCTCGACCAATCGGCTTTTACATCATAAAGCAAACAGCAGTAAAGTTGACGGCTCAAAACATGACGATCCTTTGAATATCGATGTTCATGGAGAGAGAGGCAAGAGATAGTATACAGTATGCCACATGGACTGGAGTTGCAACTGAAGCAGCATCATCATGGTTATGCTAAGGTTTCCGGTCAGGAGTACTACGCATTTGGCATCACAGAAGAAATGCCTGAAAGTTGCAAGAAGTGCGATCAACTAGACTTGCACGCAGGTTATAGTTGAAACGGCAAAAAACTGAGGATGCTGGACTTCCCATAATGCTTGGCATCGTCATGCGTAATCGGTTCAAGGCGTTTCATAGACTCTTAACAGAATCCGAGAACACAAAGGTAACGGTTGACGATAAGATTGTGCACAAACAGCTTGGAGATGAGGCTGAACAGGCTGATGGGTATTTTTCAAGGGCATGATGTGGTGCAATCACATCAAGAGGGAGTGATTTCGTTCAAGTGTGGGGAAAGTAACATGAATGGTCTTCGACTCATGATACGATCGCGTGGAGAAAGTATGTCTTTTCTCAGTCTACTCAAATTAAATGCATTCAGAGAGATTGGCGACTTCATTTGGAGCTGTGCTTATGTTTTTATCTATGAAGTAAGGTAGTGATCTTGAATTACTCACATGTACTGCAAGCGGGACAGGGAAAGCGACGCCATGAATGATACGATGGGGCGATCTACAATGTAGAGGTAGTTGTTACACGTAGACGCTCAAAACAGATCGCCCGTCTAGCTCAGGTTGTATGGTCCAGGAGAACGAGTCTGCATATTGAACTTGGTGGTTGATGAGTTAAGGACTGCTCTGAGGAAACTAGGGGAAATCCGTATGTTGCTTTGACAAAATCTTTCTCACCTCACAGGTCGTCGCTCTTGATTGTGAAGATCGTCTCAACAATGCCCACAAGCCGGGCTCAGAGCAACGAGTAATATTTGCAGGCTGCTAGCTTCTTCACAATCAAAAAGTGCGAAGTACTTTATGTAGTGGCTAAGCTGCACCCCCAAGCACGAATAGCCAATAACGATTCGATATCCAACTGAGGGTGGCAGAAGACAGCGAAGTGCATAAGCCAACCGACCCAGCCACTGCCAATCTAGCACAGGCTGCACATGTCGGGAGCCTGCTGATGAACCCCATTGTCTCAATCTTGAGGCGGAGCAGATGATGGTGCGAGGGCTGAGAATCAGGCTCTCTGGTCCGCCACCCCGTCCCCTATTTATTTCCTGTGCTACCCGCGTGATTGCTTGCCTGCTCATCAGAAAGTATCGCGTAGCAATCCGGAAACGCGCTACATCATTGATAACATGGCGGAAGGCGCTGCTGCTTTCGCCATCGCCGGCAACGTCCTACAATTCGTGGAATTTGCGACCAAGTTTGGGAACAAATGCCGCGAGATCCATCGTGCGGGCGGGAGCGCGCCTGGTGACTTGCAGAGTCTTCGCTATCTTGTGGAAAGCCAACAGGCTGCTTTGGAGCGGCTGCAAATCCCCGAATCTGAACGGTCACTGCTGTTACTACAGCACCCAGAGGTCACAGAGGTTGCAAACGCATGCACCAGACACTTTGCAGAAATCAAAAACTCCCTGGATCGAATCGGCATAACAGATAATAAGACAGCGCGCGGTGTTGTTGTCAACGCATTTAAGGCAACATGGAATCGGGACAAGATTGAGAGTTTGAGGAGCGAGGTTGCGTCTTTGAACCAGAATTTGAACACCGCACTCCTGAACTCACTGAGGTACGATAAACGCCATGTCCTCATGATGCCCCAAATATATCCATTCTTCCCTCATGATATTCGCCTCTTCAAGAGTGGACTTCGAGCTATTTTCTGACGCTAACTGCATCTTCCCAGGGACTACGCGACGAAGTCAGAAGGGCAACAAATTGCCATTCTCGAGAGGCTTGACATCATCCAAGAGGAAAGCACCGGGGCCTTCAAAAGCACCTCGCTCAATGAAGGCGAGGACACTGCATGGTATGCACCAGGCGATGCGGTTATCGCTTTTATCGTTCGTTCTCTCGACGCTGAACCAGAAGAGCGACAAAAGAGCGCAGTGGAGTTGCGACGTGGAGTGCTTCAGCGAATCCATTTGACAACAGCCAGTGTGAACTACGACGGAGACGGAGACCGTCCACCAATCACCTTATCTCGTAATCGAGAAATGCGACTTCGGGCTGTATTTTTGGCAAGCTTCGCTTACAAGGTCATGGATGATCGGCACTCGAGAATCATTGAAGCCCACCAAGAGACGTTCCGCTGGATATTTGAGCACCCTTCAGCAGGTTCCGAAAAGTGGTCAAACTTCAAAGATTGGCTCAAGTCCGATAGTAAGCTTTATTGGATCACAGGGAAAGCCGGTTCAGGCAAGTCTACCCTGATGAAGTTCATCTGTAGTCCGGTATCGGAATACCATTCTCAAAATACGACGGATACTCCCGTTTCACGTGGTGCTCGGTTCGAGCGATGCCGCAACGATTTAATGGAGTGGGCTGGAAGCCGACCCCTGATCATCGCATCTTTCTACTTTTGGGCATCTGGAAATGAGCTGGAAGCGTCGCCTAAAGGCCTCTACATGTCGCTTATCTTCCAAATCCTTCAACATTGCCCTGAGATCATACCTCGAGTGGCGCCTGTCACTTGGGAAGCAATGTCTCTATTCAATGAAAAGCCCTCCCGTCTGACAGAGGCCGAACTGGAAGCAATGATAAGACTTGTGGTCACAGAAGCCCAGAAAGAACGAAACCTCTGTCTTTTCATTGACGGGCTCGATGAGTTTTCTGGAGACCTGGAGAAACTCATCGCGTTGATCGAGGTCTTCTTACAATGCCCCAATGTCAAGGTGTGCGTTTCTAGTCGCCCATGGGTTGTCTTTGAGGAAGCCTTCCAGCATAGGCCTAGTTTGAAGCTCGAAGACTTGACTTACAATGACATCAGAAAGTTCATTGCGAAGAGATTCTCTGAGGAAGAAGGGTTTAGGCGATTATCTATAAGGGAACCTGAGTACGCCGAACAATTAGAAGACAACATCGCTACCAAAGCGGTCGGGGTTTTCCTATGGGTTAGTCTTGTCGTCAAATCTCTTCTGTCCGGAATGGAAAATGACGACAGAGTCTCCGACATGCAAAGAAGACTCGATCTACTTCCCCCGGAGTTGGAAAACCTCTACAACGCGATTCTGAACTCCCTAGATCCATTCTACTTCCAGCATGCAGCACAATACTTCCGACTCTTGGAAGCTTGGAAAATATCGCCTCCCGTTATTCTCTTCGGCTTTGCAGATGAAGAAATTGAGAACCTGACCAAACTACCGATTCGGGAGTACTCAAAGGCTGAGCTGCGCGAGCGAACCGAGACAATGAGGCGTAGAATCAACAGTCGTTGTCTAGGACTCCTTGAGGTGGCGGTGCCGCCATCTTCAAGCTATGGATCAGTACAATATCTCCATAAAACTGTCAGGGACTTCACTCTCCGCCCAAAGGTCAATACGAAGATTAGAGACGCAACGTCAGGTTTTGACTGCCATATCCGCATGTGCTTTGCATATTTGTTGGGATTTCAGAATAGCCGGATTGAAGACAGGAATGAATCTCTCCAAGACGACAAATACCTGGAATTGTTGAAGGAGCACAGACTTCAGGCCATGAGAGTCTTCGTCTCACGCTGTTTGAAAGCAGCCTCGGAAGTTAAGCCAGAGAACGTGCAGATTATGATCAACTTGCTCGACTCTCTGTGTGAAGCATCTACACGAGTGTTCGGCAGCGACGAAGTCGTTCGCGCAAATTTCTTACGTTCGGTCAAAGACACAGACTTTCCTTTGAACGAGAAACACGAAAATGCCAAGGGATCTAGCTTCCTATCACTTACGGTACGGCTCGGAGTAAGGGAATATGTCAAGAACAAGATGCACTTTGGATGCCTCGAACCTCGCCTTTCTGAGGAGCCCATTGACAGCTTCGGCAGGTTCAAATTATCGCGAATCAAAAATCTCCTGCGTGGCTCCAAGAGCAGAAACACGATTTATCCGTCAACCGATGAACATCACTTGCACTGGCCTCTCCTTATGGATGCATTGTACAGAAATTCGATCAGCGAGATCAGATTGGACATGGTCAGGCTTTGCCTGGAAAACGGAGCGGACCCTAACTTTCAGCTCCGGAGTGACGGCTCGACCATTTGGTCACGTTGGGTCGACCGCTTGCTCATCGCCGGATATGGGAGCGAAAATCAAACACGAGCAAAGAATCTGGAAATTTTGAGGCCATATTGGCCAATCACGAAATTACTATCAGATCATGGTGCCACATTAACACTACGGTCTATTACAAAATCAAGCGCTGACCCTTCATATGGGAAACTTCTGTACGAGATTGTGTCAAGGCGAGAGGTATGATACCCCAACCAAACCATGCCAATATACTACAGTAAATAGGTACTCAACCTAACACGACTTCGTACAGATCTTTAGTGGATATCACAGAGAGAATACTGGCGTTTCTTGAGATTGAATCGCGGTAGAAATAGGCGGAAGGCGTGAAGAGGGCAGTTCCATGGCCCTTAATCAATCCACATAGCACCTCACGTGGGTTCTCAGGTTGCAAATGCGGTAGAGATGAAAACAATGTTTGATATAATGTATGAAAATGTACAATGTAGGGACTGTTTCACCTTCAATGGGATACACGTCAAAAATCAAGAATATGGTGGCTTTCTTCTGAGTTCAACCACTCACATCCAGATTCCTGAGCAACCTGATAGAGCCCTATGCTTCCTGCTGTGAAGTACAAGGTCTTCGTCGATACCGGTATATCACCATCTATGAGCGGGTAATCTATGAAGTAGCTAAATAATCATCTGTTGTTTTCGGTCAACACAGATATGGCTCTAAGAATGGCAGCTTTGTCAGTACAGATCCTATTAGAACCCGATTCCTCGTTGTTACTTAGCCCTAGCAATTAGAGGCATGATAGGCGGTCTACCCTTCCGCGTGATCTTTCCTTTGATTCTGAATACCATGTTTTCAATCGAAAGCTTAGTACATACTATCATCAAATGACCAAAAAATGGTGATGAGGCTAGCAATAGACCGTAGACCCCCCACGCCACCCAAACCCACCTCATCCGAACATGCTCCACATCCAACCTCCGTGACCCGATCCCCACCACCAACGATCTCGGCCCGGTCCGAACTTCAGTCGGGACCCACCCACATCCGTAAACCAGGAAAAACAGTCTCATCCCAAAGACCTGCTCCATCAAGATACCATCTGACATCCGGATGTCCTCTCAGTCTACCCGGAATCAATCCCTGACCCGTTGCCATAAATAGCATCCCATCCCCTCACTGTCCGCCAGCAAAACGAATGATTCTCCGTCATCCCAAAAGCCACCGCCCGGCGCCCGGAGCATGGCGTCCCGGCAATGCATATGTCCGTCCCCATTGCCACATCACGCCCGCATATCCCCTCCCTCTTCCCTCTCTCTTTCTTGGGCTCGGATTCAGCCTCGTCTGTATCGGTCATTTTTACACTTGACATCTGTCATGTTTTCTCCACCATGCCTACCCGTACCCAAACCCTCAGCTCAGCTCCGACGACCAAAGCCAAGATCCCCCCATCCCCGTCCGCCACGTACCGTTCCGACGTTGAAACCTGACTGATCACATTTCGCAATCCCGCCGGAAGATAACTAAGAGTAAGAAACAGAGACATCCATCCATCCCGCTCGCTTCTCACCTCCAAACCCTCCGCACGGCGAGCTGCTTCCATCCTAATCCCCTCCTCTTGCCGGGAGCCATCTCATCCAAGCGATCTACCTATCTTTGCCATCATGTTTCATCAGCCGCAGATGACCCTACCAACACAAGCCATTAACGCCTCCCGAATTCTGCTCTCGCCTGCACCTACCCTATGCAAACAGGCCCAGGCCTGTCAAACCCCAAAGAAGTTCATATCGACCTTATCCTGCGGACGATTTGGCCGCATATCAAGTACCTAAAGTGGCCAACTCCACCAACCGCCGGAGCCAGACTCCGTCACTCCTGCCCGGGTGATTGGGACACGCTGGACTCTCGCCGAACTTGAAGCTGCGCCACCATAGTCAACACATCTAAGCGACAAGCACAACAGCCGGGCCGAGTATCTACCTTACGTACCTCACCTGGAAGAAGGAGACAGCAAAAGTGCAAAAAGAGGCAACCCGCAGCATAATCTGCAAAGAGCCGCCTTCACAAAGGCACCCCTCATACCTCCATCAACCACCCTATCCTCCCCGAACCAACCCCATCTCACATCCAAAGCCGAACATCAAAGTATCTCTCCATCTCCAACACATCCAGCCTCCCACTCTCTTTCCAGCGAAAGTCGCGGCGATCTGCATCTGAAACACGTGGCGTCAAACGCCCACAACCCTCTCCCACTACAGCCCAGCCCAGCCCAGACCGAATCCAGTCCCCCCCCAGAGCCGCCTCAACATACCTCACGTGTCCCCGGTCTCCATCTCCGATGTATTCACAGCCGTTGCAAGTCTGCACGTCTGCAACATGGTAATCTATCCATCCCTCACCATGCAATGCACGACGCGCACCTGTCATCGGCAGATACAAGAAACCAATCCCTTCTCCCAATAAACCCAAGCACACGTCAAAAGCCGACAGCTGCTGAGCGATACCGATAAGTAGTAGACACCAATAATACATACCACTCGTCGTCCATGTAGTACTCGCGCGGGGGAGTCGGCAGGACTAGTAGGCTACATGTACCTTAGCTACCTCCCCCGGGCGATGGGCCGTTTGCCGCGGGGTAGTCAGGCCCCGGCGATCGACAGCGTTACATCCGTCGCGATCGCGACGCGCTGGACAGAGGTACGAAGCGAGGGGTCGGGTTGTAGCTCAGAGGAGGGGAGGGGAGACGTCGTGGTTCCTCAACATGCCCAGCGGCTGATGAAATGCGACAAGCTAACTTCTCCGCTATACGAGGCACACCATGTTGAGCTTCATACGAGGCATACATCACAAAGATGGTGTGAATCAAGGCACGAACACGAGCGCGAGAGCTTGGGATGAATGCCAGGTATTCAAGTAGGTTTATTTTCGGCCACCATGTGATGGCAGTCTATCCACCACCCAACACCAATAGCTCACAGCTCAAGGCTGAAGGCTTGAAACTGCGACCAAAGACGGTCGCAGCAGGGCTCGCCAATGTGGCAGAGTCCAAATCAAAGAAACAAGTCTGTACAAGATGGCTGGGCTCGGTCCTACCGTAGCGCCGAGCTTTGCGCCTGTGAAACGCCCAAGTAAATCCAACTAAACAGGCTGCCACTTTATCCCGTGGGCCTAGGTCTGCAACTCCGGTGCGGTTTTTCCCCAAGTCTAAGGTTTTTCTCCCTCTTTTTGAACACTCCTTCCGGTGGCTCCATATGTTTCTCCCGTAAGAAAGAAAGTATCTACAGGCCTTGCAGCGCCGCCATGGGCGCTTGCTATTTTAAACAATAAGAGTACTAGATAATAAACATAAACAATAAGATTTGTGGTGGTGAACACCAGAAAGGAGACAGTAAAAGGAAAAGTTGGTTCGTAAGATGTCGTAAGACGTGGCCTGGTCGAGGCGTGGTGGTAAAATGAGCGACGATAGTCGGGTATCCTGTGTGAAGAATGTAATCGAAAGAAAAAAAAAGATGGTGATGTTCGATGTGAGCCACACGCTATCATCGTCGTTGCTTCAGGGTCGTTAATCGTAACAAGAGATATTTTAGCCGCTAAATCCGTGTTCGAAGTGACGACGGAAATAAAATATGTGGAGGGGCGGTGTCTGACTAAAGGCTGCATTCATTATCTGCGAATGCCAACCTTCTCGGCCAGGTTGCGCCAGAAACGGCCTCCCTTGCGCTCCTCGCTCCTGGAGCGAATCATTTTCGTGTCACGCTCCATAGGCCCGACAATGTCTTCATCACCGCGCTCGGGGAACTTGCCCTCGGCATCAATAAGTCGAGGAATCGCGGTGGGTAAGCCGTCTTCGAGGCGGCGCCATTGCATACTGGCAAAGGCATCGTCTTGGGTAGGTCTGCGCAGTATGGCAGAGCCGCCACTGCTGGCGCGGACGCGACCACGACTGCGGCTGCGGGAGCTTCCTGGGCGTTGGCTGCTTGACTTGTTGGCAGCTTCAATGCGATCCATCGTCTGCTCGTGGAAGGCTCGCCAATTCTTCTCAGTCTCGGCCCATTTTGCCTCAGTGAGCGCATAGATCTTGGAAGTCTCGCTATAGTTTTCGCCGGTTCGCACAAGGTGCTTGGTGTAGCTGACCCGAGCGGCTTCCCAATCGGCTCGTAAGAGCCGGAGAGTCTCCATGTCAGCCTCCACCGGTTGGTAAGGCTGCGGAGTAATGGTGAAGTTGGCATGCCCAAGGCGGTCCGACCACTCGTCGTGGTCCTGTACAATAGAAGGGAACCCAATTGGTAGCTCTTGGCTCGATTGAACATGGCGGAAAGAAGACACTGACGGCTTCGCGCTAAGCGAGGGCGTAGAAATCTGAGCCATCGGCTGAGGCGAGGGGATTTCCAATGAAAGCGTTGACGGATCCACGCTGGGAGATTGAAGAGGACTGGGATGAGAGACTTCTGTCGGTGGGCTGTTCATCAAGAGGGGAGGAAGCAGAGGGGTTGCGGCGAGGGCTCTGTCACGCTCGATGCTTTCTCTTTCGTTGTTGGCCTTTTCAATGTCGATGGGAGCCGGAGAGTCCACACTTTCGCTGCTCTCCCAAAAGGAAGTGGCGGGAGTAGGGACTGAGTATTCGTTGAGCCTGTCGAGTATCTGCCGTGTAGGGCCAGACAAGGAGGAAGACCGACTTGATGATGCCGCGCGAGAAATAGGATGAGCGTTCTCAAACGTCAGCTCGGTGGTAGGCGAAGCAGTCAACTGTGCTCGCTTTGTAGACTTCCAGCGCGAGAGATGTGGGAATCGTGACCCCAAACGTGTAGCCAGGCCGGAGAAGGGAGATTCGGTTCCACTCCTCTTTCTACCCAACGTGGATGTAAAATCGCCATCACTGGAAAATCCAAGGTCATAGTCGATATCAAAGCCTGCAGGGTACACGCTGTTGAGCGTCTCTGAGCTCTCGTGGTGGATGCAAGGCTCATCACCTATTTTGGCATGTTAGTTTCGAACGAGTTATCAGAAGCAAAATTTGACTTACACAAGCAGTTGTACAAGTCGAACGGCTCGGCCAAGATGGTGCTTTCGTCGAGTTCGTCTCGCTCCAACGGTTCCTCTTGCACATCAGGAAGTGGCCTTTTGGAGGACTTTGTGTGGATAGTTGATGTTGGCGATGATGGGCTTTCATTGACGCAGGTGGGCGGGAGGTCAAGTGAGGAAGATGAGCTAGAGTAGCGTAGATGCCCCCTTGCTGAGAAAGTAGGTGTGACGGGTGATGCAACGTCGGAAGACGAGGAATTCGTCGTATAGTAAACGTACTGTCGGTCCATTTCGCCTTCTGAGAATTCGGGCTGTTGCTCTTCGAATTTGCGACGCTCTTCGACAAGCTGGGGTAGCAGCAATGGCTTCAACCTGGGAGACATGATGTCTGCCCGAGAAGTTTGGAATATTTAGCAACGTTGAAGACGATGTTGTGCGGTTACTATTGCGTCAGATGTCGAAGTTGGATGTTCGGAGGTTTGTATCGCTTGGTTGTATTCTGACGGGCGCGGTGGGGCAGCCAGACGTTGGGTTGAACGGGGAGATGCTGCTGCGGTGATGATGAGATGAAGCAATTGTGTTGTGCCAGGTACTCTTATCCGATGTCATTCCAGGTACACATGCATTTAGTATCCTATGTGAAGTCGTGTAAGGTTGCCGTTATTGTCGCGAGGTGGGTGTGTTGGGGTTTGGACTGGTGTAAGTACTCTTTGGGGTGTACTTGGTCGTTGTCGACGCCACTCAGATGGTTCCTATCAGCCGGATCTTCCCACTCCACATTCTCGTGATCCTGTACTGGCTGCTTATGTTGTCTCTCTTTCCCCCAGCCGACAACAGCGACGTGGCGTTGTGCTGTTTCGAACTCTTTTTTTTTTCTCCCCTCGGAGGCGGTGATGGTTGTCGTGACTGAGTGAGTGATGGCAGTGTAGAAGCGCTGTGGAAATGCCCTGGTTTTCTCCAATGAAGTCAAATCTGATGTTTGAGCCGGCCGTTTGTCAAGGGCGGTAAGTCGTCCCACGTGTACGAAACTGGTGCAGGGTACCTCGGCCTGTCTGGCGGTGGTTGGGCGTGAGTGTGCTGGTACTGGGGGTCCAACAGGAATTTGGTTATGCGTGCGTTGTTGTTTCCCCGGTGCAGATGCCTCCTCTTCCAATCAAATGGGCTTGACGATGGAACCAATGCGACACTTGACTTGATAGCTCCGGGTCTTGCTGCTGCAGGGCGCACACGTGAGGGGATGACAGCGTCGTTAAAGGGTCGCGGGGAATGGGGGTTCGTAACGCAAAGGCCCAGACGTGAGGTGAGGCGGTCGTCGATATATGAGGCCGTGGAGGTGTTGCTGGGTTAGACAACGGAAGAAGTCTAGAGTCTAAGAGGGGATCGAACGACTGGCGACGGGTGCTAGCTTATGGTTTGCGACGAGCGACTCTGCGTCTGCGGGAGAAGAGATGACGGACGAAAAACAAGTCGAGACAAGACCAGACCAGACGGCGATGGGTTCCCAGCCAGGTGATATTTCCCACAAGGAGGGTGGGAGAAGAAAATGTTTGGACAGGACAGACGGGTGGCAGTCGGCAAGAAAGACAAGGCAGGGTTCTATGTGGGCGGCGGTACGTACATACAGCGTAGGACTGTGTAGGCGTGGGTCCGGACGGAGAGGGGGTGTGTGCGAGCTTTTTGCAGCGACGGCGACGAAGAAAGACGAAGAATGGGAAGACTTTGAAGACACCGAGCGAACTGCGTGGGCAAAGTGGGCGAGGGAAGTGGAGACGAGGTACCCAGAAGGAGCAATCGGAGCGGGGGGTGTGAGGGAAAATGACCGGGGGGTATGGCAGACGGTGGCCGGGAGCTAGGATGGAAAGGCTTGGTGGGAAACTCAAGCTTACCTTCCTTGTCTTAGCTAAAAACCCAACCTAAGATCCAAGCTAACTTTTCTGTGTGCTTACCTCTTGTGTTTTTCTCTGGAGGGCAGGAGGGCAACTGGAGTCGGGAGGAGAAGGGGAAGGGGGGAAAAAACACAACATTGGATACCTGAGGGCGGTACGTACTTATTCTCAACCTGCCCGGACTGAATGGGAAACCTGCAACATAAGGTACACTGATTGGGAGGGAAGGTAGAGACAGGGAAGGATACGTACCTATCTCCCAGAGCCTTTCCTTCCTTGCGTTCTGGGCCTTTTTACCCTGATCCCGGCCGAAAGAGGAGGTACCTAAATACGTAGGTACATGGAAGCATGGTGAGGTCAGGGCAAGGAAGGGAAGGAACGAACTGGTGCCATGTGCGATGGATGGGAGGAAGGAAGGAAGGCCAGACTAGGTAGACCTTCTTGCATTGTCTTCCATCCTCTCCTTCCGTGTAATTCCAGAGTCCATAGCTGGACTTGATGACGGAGAGAAGGAGGGACCCATTGTCTACTTTTCGATTAGTAGGCAACTCCCATTAAGTCAGTCGAGAATGGCAGGAGCAAGGTCGGTTAACGAGGTCGACAAAGAGCAGGAACGGAGGAGGGGAGCCACGTCCTATTGGTTTAGTCATTTTAGCTGCAACTCTGATGGGAGTCATCGTTGCACACTTTTTTTCCCTCCATCCCCCGGCCAAACCCCACGATGTACGGCGGATACTCCAACTCCGCCATTTTACACAACTCATGATCAAGACACTGGCAATTTTCTACGGACACTGACTGAGAATAGGCTTTCGCTTCTCTTGCATCTTGCCTCTACCCCCCGAGACGGGTCTGCGGGACGGGGATGCACGGAAACTGCTGCAACAGGGCGCCTCTGTCGTTTCGTACTATTCTTTCTTTTCTTGTCTTCCTTTGTCTCTCTTTTCTGACTCTCTCGGCAGGGCCAACCCCCGTCTCTTTCAAAGTCACCTCCCACATGGTCAAGCCTCGAGGCAAAAGAAGAAAACAAGGACCCTTTCTGTTAGGAGTCCGCCTTCCAGTTCTCTCTGTCAACAACAAGCTCGCCCGCAGCCCAACTATGGAGTACATACGCAGCGCCTACCCAGCGACCCGTTCTACGCCAGATACAGCTTAACCTCATCCCCTGGTCCGTGTGTCGCCTTCGACTGCCTAGGCGCAATGCCCCCAGGCTCAGTGTGGAGGAGGAGAGTGGATGAGCTCCCTTAAGCGTCTCCATGCCATTTTCTCTGCCTCTCTGCCTCCGCCTCTGCTACTGGGTCGATTGGTTCACGCGGCGGTCAGAGATCTCTGCCTCAAAGACGGCCCAAGCCTTTCGGGATTCAGGGTTTTGCGCTGTGCCCTATACCGGAGCCACGCTCTCATGTTGCATCTTCGTTTGCGGCTTACGGCTTGCCCTCGGCTTTCCGACGTTGGGGAGGGGCCTCACTTGGAATGGGGAACTTACATCTCCATACTGTTTCCAGCCTAGGTAAACGGAGTATTGAAAGGCTTTTTCAACGAGTTTTCCAATGACTACAACAGAATTATCGGATGGAGTCATGCTCTAATGGCACCAGTCGTCCGTCTACGCCGGTGAGACCTGCCACGGCTGATTCCCATCCGATATTCAAGACACCGGCGATATTGAGCAAGACAGTACGGCTGACGTGACTCTCGTGTTTCCACGGTAGTTGGTTTAGTCCACTGCCTAGAGAGACGGAACCTGACTCTGCGACGAGAGGGAGGCGGTTCTCAAACCACTTAAGCTGCGTCACTGCTATGCCAACGGCACGGCAGAACGTGGTGCGCAAAGCTAGCTTACTAGCCTTTGCAAAGGTAGTTCATCGGGGTTTTGTGGTGTTGTCAGTCCACCAATCCACAATACCATTGGTGACATTCTGCTGACGCCAAAGATACGTGTCTTAGACTCCAAAGTTTTCAACTACCTGTTCTGTCATTACCATGGGCAATTTACGCTGCCCATTGCCTAATGGCATCCTTCGTACTTACCAGGTGCAGTACAGAAGCAGGATGGTGCCATTGGCGAGGGTTTCGCATCTTTTCCCGGGCTATTCTACAGCCAACTCTTATGCAGTGGACGTCACAGAGCAGACCTTGCAGCAGCCAACCGTCAGTCAACTTCCCAGTATCCATACGGAGTACTTCGGCCTTCCTCTGCAATATTTGCAGCCTCCGTACAACAGTTGAGCGGCTGCCAGTCCATCGACAACAACGTTGCTGCAGCGGAGCGACGGACACCAATGGACATTCGCCAGTCGATGGCTGAACAGACAGGGAGTGGGGCAGGGTTCAAGGCTTCTCCCCCCCCCCCCCCCATCTTCTGCCCGCCAAACCTGGCTTTCACGTTCTTCATTGCTGGGAATGTTGAAGCCTCAATGCTCGTCATTGGGTTGACTTTGAGGCATCTAGCTGTAGCCTGTAAGTTTTCGGTCACCGACACAGTGAGTTAATGGCTACTGATCAGATTCCTCCAGGCTTTCCTCAACACCTCTTTCGTTGCCCCCTCTTCTACCCTCACGGTCCGCATTTCATCGTCCGGCAGATATCACAACAGCTCGAACCATGGGTACGTATCAAACCTCTTCTCTGCATCCACCTGTTGTCGGTGACGACATGCCTCTTTGCCGCTTCGGCCTAGGGGCCGCCGTCTTTTTTGCCCTGCTTTGGCACCGCCTCTGTTGTTCCGAGAACACTAATCCTGATTCTGTTTCGTTTCCTTCGCCATCAGGGATCATAGCTCGGCCTCCTCCCCTCCCCTCCCCTTGTCTGTGAGTTTGGCCAGGGTACCAGGTCCCGGTCCAACGTTTTCCTCTGCTTTGACCGGGGCTACAGGGATGGTCAAGCGTCCTTGCACAATGTCCCCTCACCCCTGGTACGGGTTGTGCTCCCCGTTGGCCGGAGGAGGGCTCGCGGGAGACGTTTGCGACTTGCCAGCCACTGACAGAAGGATGGGCCATGGCCAACATGCACCGCGGTTGAACCAAAGAGATGCCCACTATTTCACGGCATGCTCTGCTGGGACAAGTACGTTCTGGGCCTTCTCGTTCTCTCCACCCAGGCGGATCCTGCTTTGCCGATTTTGGGTCCGGCTCCAAGAGCTCGGTGGACCTGACACTGACAGTTGACGAGGACACTTTAGCATAGCTCCGGCGGATCTGCATAACTCGGCTGGATTCGTTCGCTGCATTATGCATGCACAATGATCTAGCTATTACGAGGTCAACCGTCACAGTCGCAATTGTCCCGACGACCAGTTGCCGACCGGTTCCGCCCTTCAACGTCAGTCACTTCGAGATCTATCCTCCCAGTGTACTCGCCAACAAGGCGATGATTATCTGAGGTACACGAACAAGGTATCACTCAAAACTATGTCGTCCGAAGGTACGGACAAAGGGACGAGACCGTGAGCCCGGAGCAGCATCTCGACTCGATTGTGTATGGTACCCCAATCTCAAGTTCTTTGGTGCGCAAACCGTTCGACGCCCAAGTCGACCAAATCATTTGTCCCCATAGCCCTCAGCAGTCCTCGCTGCAGTTATAGTTTACCCGATTGGTTCTTCCACATTAGCCATCTCTACCGCAGTGTTCTCCAAGATTTCTTTTCGCTCGCTTGGAGGTCGATTGTCGAGTTGTTCCCAGCTTTTCGGTCGCTTGATTGGGTTCGTTGTCCACAGGGGCCAGGGCTCGATGAACTTCCCCCAAGTGGGAGGTTCGTGACTCCACTGCGCAGCGACCAAGAGCTCAGTATGGATACAGCACTGAAGCCCCGGAAACGGCGGACCTCGGGGCACAACAAAGGGTAACGTGGATAAGATTTGCTAGTGCTTGTCACCAAGTATGGTCTAGGGCATGTGGCCCATTGGGTACCCATCAGTGCAGTCATCGACTCTTTAGCAACGCCGGACATTGTGGTGCGATATTCCATCATGGACAAGAACTGTAGAGGTCGGCTTGTCAAAATCAAGGACTGCCAGTATGCCAGTATCTCGACCCCATACTCTATACGCTCTTCTGGGCGAGCATCGCAGACGGCAAAGCTTTTGGAGGATCCCAGCGGCCCCTCAATCCGTTTTCGGCATATCAAGTCCCTTCCCCAGTCACGACTCACGATTCACCCGCCTTTCGCTAGGTTGCCTTCGTCCCCTCCTCGCGAGCGGGTATGTTCCAGGTCGGCGGGTAACGCAACGCTGTGGCGCGGGGAGCGATGTGGCTTCCTCCTTCCTGCTAAGGAATAGTGACCAGCCCCCAGAAGATGGGTGCTGGTGGAATGGCATGGAACGATCCGATGGAATTTGGGGGCCGCCTCTCTGGGCAACGCCGGAACAGTCGCAGCTAAGCCGTGATGCAAGAGTCAGGTTGCCCACGACATGGGCTTGGGCCAAGGAACAATCTTGGGCGGAGGATACGATTTTTGCGAGTTCACGAAGCTGCGAAGAGCCAGCTTCGTGGTCGTTAAAAGAACATCTACTGTGTAGACCTCATCAACCTGTATGCACTTCCATACCGGTTGCCATGATTAAGACTACCCTCAAGGCCTTCAGATTGCGAAAGGTCTTGCGTACTCGGAAGCTTTGAGCATATGTACCTCAAACCCAACCTGAGGCTCTGGCTTCCAAGAAGCCTGTGCCATTCGACATACGCAGTAAACAGTGCAGCCCACAGCGGAGACCAACTGACAAGTTGACATGGACCTGATCGACGGGTGAGAATCTCGATGAATTGCCAGGACCTGAGCGAGGAATGACGATTGTCGAGCAGGGCCAAGGAAGACCTAGACTCCAGCTTCTGGTGGTCCACAACGGCGCAATTGGCGAATGACGTGCTGCGCCCTGGTCCGATATTACAACATCCTCTTAATGCCAGGGCTATCCATCGCAACTTCACGAGGCCTGCGAAAGTCCCATATAGATTTACGGGATACCGAGGGTCGAAACTATCCGTGGGCAGGTCATAGCAGCGACTGTCACTACGATAGTTTCCTGTTATTACGACACGGGCAGAACCCCACTCAGGTCAATGCACCACAACAAACAGTCGAACTCACGCCCATGGGCTGCCTAGGTAAACACTGTTTGCTTTGCAGTGGTTGTCATAACAGAGCAGCCGCACATCTACGAATACGCACGGGATATCAGGAGACGAAAGCTGAACTGCGACAAGAGGATGCTTTTCGATACGCGGGGCGATATCTTGTCCATTCATCCGGCGAGGCATATCAGGTTGCTGAAGCTCTTCCCATTCCGATGCAGCGCCATCGTCACCGTAGGCTTGGCTCCTTCAAGTGCTGAATTGTTGGTCGAGAATTGTCCTATGGTATCAGCACTCGCTGGTCTTCCAAGTACCGACCCCGCAAAATCTAGCCCCATCAGTTTGCTGCCTGGAAATTCGATCTCAATGACAAATGCAACTTGTTTCTTAAGGAGGAAAAAAAAGAGGCTGGGGAATGTGGACGTCTTCTCCGGGAGCCGCCAACGTATTAACGCTGCTGCCCAGCTGAAGCCGCAGAGAGAAGCGCGTTGCGAGTTGCCAGGCTCCCTCTTTGACTTGATTCAGCCAGGACCTCGTGTCCGTTGGCCATATTGCCTGCCAAGCGTCGCTGCTACAGGGAGACTCGATGGCGCGAGACCATTGTCGCAAATTCAGAATATTGTAGCGAAACGCTGGCAGCCTCACTCAGGGCAACGAAGCGCCTCCTTTGAGGCTGGCGGGATGGATGGAACTTGGTGAATGACTCTGCTTCTATCAGGTGGATTTCTGGATCTTGGCCAGTCAAGCGCTTGGCGCCCATCTTGTCGTACTCACGTCTGCTACAGGGGTGGGGTAGAACGAACGTCCTCTCCCTGTCTTTCGCCGCTAGATATAGTACTGCCCCGAAGTCCCGGAAGCGCCTCGACCGGTATGCCAGTTCGCCTGGGCAACGGACATGGGCAAGCCATGTTCCCGGAGTCGCGAGATCATCTCCTTTTACCTCGCCTCATTGGGATGTGTCAAAGCAGGCATTTGTTGACTCGCAGCTTGTCGATCCCTTCCGGTTTCTGGCTGAACGACGAGTACACACCTAATCGAATACTCCGTGGACGGCTACCTATACGTACTGGTTTGAGGCTCCCGACGGCTCCAAGATTCAACAAGCAGCTTGGGAAAAGGCGGGCCGGCTTTGAGTTCGCCATATCGACGACGCTTAATTTGAATCAGCTTGCCGGCATCACGGTCACATCGTGCTTTCATCATGGCCAGACTCATTCAGCATCGAGAGTCATTTTGCACCCACCACTTTCCGCGTTTTCATGAACAGAAGCATGTTCTTCTTGGACATCGACATCTCAGCCCTCTCTTTGACAGCTGCACCCTGCTCCGAATTGGCACTGCCCCCGTCAGCGCTGCATATGTTGCCTTAAGGAAAGGAATGCTACGGGTACAGCCCCCTAGCATCACACTGCGACCTTGGAGCAAAGATCACGACGCGGAGCCCCTCTCAAGTCTCAACTCGCAGGTCTGAGCTCCGATACCACGTGTGTCCGGCATTATCCACCAACATTCTGAACAAGGATCCTCCACTTTGGCCAACTTCTAAATTTTGAATTTTCAGCAACGACTCGAATGCTACCTCGTTTTCTGGCCGCCCCATCATTGCTTCTTCTCGGATAATGGCACCACATGCGGCTTCCAGCATCGTCATCTACCTTGGAAGCAAACTCTGTTCCACGTCTCGCAAAGATATCGAGGTCTAGGGGCCAGTCTCACTATCAGGTGGCTCCACGGATGACAACGCTGGTCGGCTCGTCCTTCCTATCCTGCCTCCCGTCTTGTTACTCCCGTCTCAAGGATAGATGCCACAGCACCGGCACAACATCAAAGCCGTATGGCACAAGGGCGGGCCACTGCGAAGCTTAGACAAGAGCACAGTTATCCCTAAGAATCGCCAATGCATTCGTAACGTCTCACTATTCCGACAGACTCTTCTCCTCGCTGTACGGAGAGAGCTCCCACATCTCTCTCGCCTGGTTCAGCGCGTTAACGGCCGTAATATCCAGCCGTCACTGAGAAGTTGGCTGATAACCGCGAGAACTCGCAACGAAACTTCTTCTTCTCCTCCGGTCTGCGCAATTTCTCGCTATGACCTTCTTGCCTAAAAGTCCATCTCTACAAACGAAGTCTTCCTACCTTACGTAGCAATATGTCTCATACTCGCTATCCACCTGGCTTCGGTGCCGCCCGAAAATGTTTCCAGTCGTTAACTGAAGGGATGTGGCTTCTGAGTATACCGGCCGACCTGCATATACGGCGGGTTTGGCGAGAGCTCCTCCCGGCACGAGAAATTTTAACCATCCACAGTGCCGTAGCACATCGGATGCTTTCGTCTCTCGAATCACTTCATCTGGGCCTGCCGGTGGAATTTCAAGGTGGGGCTACAGATCCTTCCTTGCTGCAGCGGAACAGGCTTGCTCGCTTATTGCATGCTCGACACTTTTGCCTGGTACCTCTGACTTGACCTAACACCGTCCGTACATACGCCGCTGAGCTCAAGCCCTAGTTCACTCAGCAAACGGCGTGGTTCGCGAAGAGGGATACCGGCCAGCCCCGGTGGAACCAGATAGGGACATGGCACGCCCAACCATTGCCTCCTAAGATCTGACGACATCTTGTTGGCTAATCGATCTAATGAGATGTGATTGTATCATAATCACGATGGATGGGGTTCTCTTGTGCGGGCCAGGGAGCCCATTCTGCTATTTCCGTTGGCTCTCGTCCCTTTTGCCTGTCATTGGGCAAAATGTGTAGCGAAGGCGAGAGCTTTCACTCCAACGGTCTTCGGTCTTCGGTCTACCTGTTCGCCCCTCTCGAAGCCGGCAAGCGGCGCAAATCTCGTGGGCGCTTGCCCCAATAGTCCTCGAGGCTGCGCCGTCGACCGGAGACGGGCCAGCCTCGAGAAATTTGGGGCCGGTCAGAACCTGGCCGACCGAGGCACCTGGGGTTCGACACCCTCATGAGAGCACAGCCATTGATTGTACCCAAAGCTTGCATCTACTACACCTAACTGGTGCAGCCGTGTCTAGTGTACGGAAGAGGGTGTGCAGCGTCACAATCTCTGCAGTCTGCACGCACTTGTTGAGTCGATATTCTCAAGCCCGCCGGTGCGGTACCTGGATTGGAGATGAGGTTTTTTCCCCCTTGGTCTTACGTCCCTTGCATTAGTCGTGCCCTGATGGAGGGTTGGATTGGCAGTCCATTCGCCGATGCTGAATTACCAAATGCAGAGGGGACGGAAGCGAGAGGGGAAGACACGGGTGGCCGGTGACGGGCATGACGGATACCATCCGGTGCCTGGGCTCTAGCCTTAGGGCTCCGGTAGAAGCGCGCGTGGAAGCCTCACCTTGCAGCAGTACCGCCCAATTCTTTTCTCTGTCAGTACGGTTGCATCGAGGAAGCCCACAGGAAGAAGGATCCCTCATCCAACAGCCTCTTCGCTGTGCCCACTTCACATGTGAACTGGAAAAAGTTGCATACATCCATGTCAGGGAACGAAGCCGGCTGACCGGGTGGGGGCCCGATGATTCTGAATTTCTGACGGGGGATTATGACCGAACAGAAGGCCGATGCGGAGGCTCGCCTGAGTCTTCTTTGGCCTTTGAGCTGAGCCTGGGTGCGTGGAAGATCGGTGCCTTTGGACCGGTCTGGACTCGGCCAAACAGGAAGAAGAAGAAGAAGAAATGGAAAAGGTACTTCCATTCTTACAGTTGGACATCAGCGGTTTGGGAAAATCTGCATGCGGCGAGACTTTTCTCGAAGTTCGAAGTCATCGGTCGGCGGCAAGCCACAGACCCATCACCGCAGGCAAGCCGTCAAGCCAAGGTCGGCACTCGAATCTCAACAGAAAAAGGCAAAAAAGGGATCAGAATTTTCACTCTCCGGTCCCGACGGAATCCAAATTCGGATGATACAGTGGCGGTAGGTTACTTCTATGTTTGGGATGAAAGAGGGTGGCTAGCGAGGGGCGTGGCGTCCTTACCTGTAAGCCATCCGTTGAAGCGGCTTACAGTTCCCTCGGAACCAGGCTGTCGACACCTGGATGATGCTGATGTCGCGTGCGCCCCCTCCTCTATTTGGTAATGATGATGGTTCACGGGTCTACTTAAACTCCCAACAGTTGATGCCGGCAGATACGAGGGAAATAACGGCGAATAATTTCACAAGGTGGATGATTTACTCGTTCAATGAGATGAAAGGTCGTCTTCAACAAGACATGGATGGCCTTTAGGCGGTTCGGGTCAAACAGGCCGCCTAGACAGAAGACCACGAAGTTCCCGGCCTTCCTACCGGAAAGCTCGGTGCGCTTCTGGGCGGTTTCGCCTCTCATTCCAGGCCATCCATCGTCATGGTGCGGCGTGTGGCAAAGAATGGGGTGTTTCTTTTGGGACTCCGTCGCACGATGCCACGAGGCGTTGCGGGAGACATCGGCGCCAACAGTTGGTGTCACGATTGCGTGTGTGCACGGGCGAGTGTTCCCAAAGCGGGAGCATGGCTGGAATTCGATGTGACCGCAAATAGCTGTCAAAATCTTTAGAGGAACATTCCTGCGACGATGACTTGGATTCCAAGGATCCCCGATATTGGGGTGGGTGGCGGCGATGCCTGGGAAACACTTCATGGCGCTTTTGAGGGCTGAAAAGTCAATTGAGAGAGAGGAATGAAAAGCCAATTCCCGCTTTGGAGCTATGGAAGAGTCTTTCTCTTCTTTGCGTTTCTCCATTCAAAGGAAGGGCGCTGCAGCGTCAAAGTCAAATCAATAATACCTTACTCAACAGGGCCAGCAAGACCAGAATCCGACATTGAAGCCCGGACTGGCCAATAGAAGAGGAAAGCGACAGCAACTTGCGCGCGAAAAGGCGAATGGCCGAGTCTTGCGCGTTGGGACTCTTGTCTGCCCTATGTTTGACTTACACCGAGGCGCATGTAGAGCAGAGGATTCGATGCTAATTCCAAATAACCACCCGTACCTCACAGACTGCGCCCTCGTGGCAGCTTGGACTGGCGCGCGCGCACGCTCAATCGGGGAATTCTTTTTCATCTTTATCCTTTCGGGACCGAGGAATGCTGCGGGCTGATGCAAAGGTTCGGCGCCACCAATGTCTGAGACCCCGTGATCGCCCGTCAACCCGCGATAAGAAGAAAGCAGCAGATTACTTTCTACCTTACTACGTCTTACCAAGGAGATGCTGTGCTTTTCGCTGCGAGACATTCGAAACCCCGGAATCGATCGATATGTGATCTCGGGGTAAGGGGACGACGGCGCACTGATGGGGAATATCGAGCGATAAACTTTGGTTGCGGAAACCTCGAGCTGGGTTCACTTTTCGGTCCGGCCTAGGCAGATCGAGAGAATGCTACCAACTGGTAAGGCCCTGGTCCGGTTTGTATTGTAACTTCACCTGAGGCCCAACCGGTGAAGGGCAAGTCGTTGGTGACGACGCAACGTCTTGTAACTGGCACCCTTCGAGATGCAGCGTCGTGGCCGTTGGCGGTAGTCCGCGGACGGGGGAAAGGATTTGCCCAACGGCATGTCAGGCACAACGCAGTGCACTGCTACTTTGCCGCTCAACAACTATCGGGAATGAGGGTGATCCTTCGACACGATGCCACGGCTGCTGCTGGTGGTGATGTTGCCGCCGCGGCCATCACATCACATCCCGTCACTGGCCAGGTACCCTCGCTCCCCCATTGGACCACGTGTGGCCAGCAGCGATGCCACGTCCGATTTGTGCCTCGGGTGCAGCATCGCAGGACAGGGCTCTTTTGTCTTCTTTTTTAGGTTCAGGCACGAGCAGGACCCTGCGACGTGCGAGCTGAACTCTGCGCTCCTCCCGTCATGGTGAGAAGAGACGAAATAATCTCATGTTCTGCAGACGGCATCTGTTCGTTGGGGTGACCGTTCGTCTCTCCTCCGTGGGGGGGAAAGGACGGGATGGAGGGGGTGTGGACGTTGGTGTTGGGTGTTCACCACGGTTGATGCGGGTGGGATGCGCTCGGTCAGAGTGGTTGGTGCCGCGGTTCGCGGAGGTGGGATTCCGGGGAAAGACGGGCTGGTTTCAGAGCCGGGAAACTTTTTTGCGCTTTGCTCTTACAGAGTCGAGAACTCCCAACCGCGACGCGGGCGACGACGCGTATGGTGTGGTGAGCTTACACACTTTGTGTGTGTTTTCATGGTTCTTTGGGTTGTCACTAATATTTTACACGAGATTTTGCGACGGTCTAGCTTTTTTGGTTCCTTTCGCGCGACGACGCGTACAAACTTCTACCGAGGCATGGTTGGCTGCGACTACTCGACTGGATGTGGGACAACCTCAATGCGCGCGAATCATCAAGGGGGATGGATTGGAGGAATTTACCCCCGAGGCAGAAGGCATACATCAAGGCCTGGTTGCTATTTAGCTTCTGGATGTCCAAGTATGTTGTGGCGTCGCGTCATTCGCCCGGCCAACGGGAGGCAAACCACGGGATGGGACGGGGCGCGCAATCGGTGACGAGATGTTGATTGATGGGCAGTGTAGTGTGCCTCGGGACGAGCGGGAAGGGCAGAGATGGCGGGCGTTTGATGGGTCAAGCTTGATCGGTGAGCGACTGGGCCTTGGTGAGTCCTGAAGGCTCGGACTCTTTGTCTTTTGAGAGTGGCATTGACACGATCATTGCTCTTGGGATAATTATCCCGCGAAAAGATGAGGCTTGGTTCCGGAGAGCGAAGGAGGAGCGATGCCAGATTCTGCAATAGACGCGACGGGGAGACAGGTTCGGCATGCCACGCTGCGATAGACCCGGCGGGTGCGGACGGCGGATGTGGATTGCGGGACGGACGGTAGTCCTGCGGTGGTGGGGTCGCGCGGTCCATGTGGTTGCAGGAGGAAGGATTTGCGGTCCCGGCGGTGCGGGCGCGGCATCGCTCTTTTGTGGTTATGAGTGAGTCTATCCGTTGCAACATAATTATCCCAGAGAAGAGGAGGAGGAAGAAGAAGGAGGAAGAGGTCTATGCTGAGTTGTTTGCTCAAGCGCAAGCGCGACATCGGAGGCGACATGTCGATTCGCGCGGCACATGCACGGAATGCTGCGAGACACTGGGCAGAAGGGCACAAGCCTCGAGGCAGCAACAGAGGATGAGGTCCAGACCTGGCCGAGCGCGGGTGTCTCTTCCCTTCTCGCTCTTTGTGCTGGTGGGCGTTTTGACTACCCTTTGTTGGTCCCTTTTTTATTCCCGTTTGGTGCCCACGGTTCCTTACCTTAGCTGGGCTGCTGGTTGAAAAGACTGATAAGGGTTCTCTCCGCGGGTAGAGCTTTGAGGGTTGAAGATTGAGGGTTCGAGAGGATCTATGCGCCTGTCTGTCGCTGTCTGAGCATGAGCGTGAGCAGTATTTTGCCCCCCCCCCCCCCTCGTCTGAGGGTTTGGCAGGCCTAACGGGGAGAGATTCCGCGGATGCCGGGTCCGAAGGTAGGTTGAGCTGTGGCATCTTTGAAGGTGAGAGAGGGATAGGATATGTGAGGGTTTGTAGGTTCTTTGGGACCGAGACGCTTTGCCCGGATGGGATGTGATGTAAGAGGCTTTCCCGGACGTCCTTTCGCTTTTGCATGAATTCCTCGGTCTTTTGCTCGTTGTTGTTGATTCGGGGGCATGGTCTGGTATACGCCTGAGAGCTGCGAATGACGGCGTTGCGAGGGAGGTATTGTGGGTTTGGATGTGATGCTCTTGGGCGACGGAGGCGCAAACAGGACGAGGCGTCTCTGTCTCTCTCACGTCCCTGGGAACTTTGAGTATGGTTCGCACTGGGATGAATTGCGAAACGTAAGGCAAGGCTGCATGGTTCGCTTTCGACATTCGCGAGGCGGACTGTTCTAGGTAGACGGTTTATGGACTTGAGGAGCTAGCTAGCAAGCCCAGGTAATTCGAGGCAAGGTAAGGTGAGGTTAGGTGAGGTGAAAGATTGGCAGCAGAGGGCGACTTGAGTCTGGTGGCTTTTCCGGATCGTAGGCAGCAGCGCCGAAAGCGGGGTCGTTTGGGCCCCCCCACCAAGTATCGTCTCAACGTCTTCGTGAATCGCTTCGTGAACAATGGTGAAGTCGAGCTTTTGAACTTGGGATTTCGTTTATGACTCATCCTACGGCACAGCAAAGCCGATAAACGTGAGAGTTGAGGACGACGTCTATAAGGCAACTCACCGCATCTCCCGTCAGCGCTTTGGAATCTCGACCGTCCACCTTACAAATTCACATAACCATGGCGCCCCGAAAACAGCCCAAAACATGCCAACACACATCCATCGTCGTCGACGCCTCAGCCTACGGCCGCTCCAGGGCAGGGTTCCTCCGCGTACCCGTTGAGAAACGTGTCGCGGCGACTACGAGGTCTGGGAGGGTTATCCCGGTTGCCGATGCCGATGCTGGTACCTCCAATCCCGACCCCAACTCCAACCCCGGCCGCAGCGCCGGATCCGGCTCCGGATCTGACGTCCCCGCACCGCCTGACCCCTCCACTTTTCCCGGCCCGCTTGTCCTCCCCGACGACGACCTCGCGCTGGAACCGCGGTATCCGCCGCAGAGTTTGCGGGCGTGGGCTTCCGGGGAGTGGAGGAATCGGATTACAGGAGGGAGGAAGACTTTGTATGTTGCCGATTTTCCGGGTGTCGAGGGGGAAGTTGGGTTTATGAGGGAGTGGGAGGTTCCTGTTTTGGAGGGCGGTACGGCGGATGGCTTGGAGCAGCCGAAGGTGGAGGATGTGGTCTCGTATTTTGAGGCGTTTTATCATCCTCTTCCGGCGAAGGTTCTTCCTACTGCGTTTAGGTTTGTCAAGTGGGATGATGAGGGCGTTCCTCGGGGGAAGGCGAAGGAGAAGAAGACATTCATGATTGGTCTCGCAACAGGATCTTCCGTCGTCGGAATCAGATGTCGCCCGTCACCCGACGACTTTGCAAAATACCAACTCAACCTCAACGACCTCCTCGACGCCCTCTCAGGGGTTCTCCCGGGCGACGCGTATGCCGCGTGTATGCTTATCGCGCAGGATCTATACGAAGACGAAGATGATGACTTTTGTTGTGGACGGGCGTTTGGGGGTAGTCGGATTTGTACTGTGAGTTCGTTTCGGTATCGGCCGGCGATGGATGGGGTTATGGGTGTGGAGAGGGGGCATGGGTGGCCTGCGAGTCATTGTGGGCGGTTTGTGAGGGAGGCGTGTGAGTGGTGGGAGGAGCAGGAGGAGATGGAGAGGGTGAGAGAGGGGGGAGGTGGGATGGAGGTGGATGAGAGGGGGAGTAAAGGGAAGGGCAAGGGGAAGAAGGAGGGCGGTGGTGAGGAGGTTCTTGTTGATTTGAGGAAGGTGAAGGGGACGGCTATGGGCGCTGCTATTTCTGTGTCGAGGAACGTTCTTGTTCCGAGGGAGGTGTCGCGGAATAAGAAGCAGGCGGAGGAGGATTTGTACGGCATGTGGTTTTCACGTGTTGCTAGGACAGCGGTTCATGAGGTTGGTCACTGTCTTGGGATGGATCATTGTGTGTACTACGCTTGCGTCATGCAGGGTACGGGAGGGTTAGGTGAGGATTCGAGACAGCCGCCGTACTTTTGTCCTGTTTGTGAGGCTAAGTTCATATGGGGTTTGGGGGAGATGGGTGTTGTTGAGGGGGGAAGGGGCGGGAGGTGGATGGAGGGGAGGATGAGGGAGGTTGAGAAGGAGAGGATGGAGGTTATGAGGGCGTTTTGCGAGAGGTGGAAGGGGGTTGGGATGTTTGCTGGATTTGGTGGGTGGTTGGAGGCTCGGTTGAAGATGGAGTTTGGGAAGAGGGATGAGGCGGAGGTATCAACACGTGTCTCGAAGGAAGTACGGGAGGTTGAGGTTATCGTGATTGATTCGGATTAAGGGCGTACGAAGGTCAGTGAAGGGGTGTGACTGTAGTAGAGATGAATTCTTTTATCTCATCAAACGTCACAGCTGTGAGATAAAATGTCCCATGCTGCCAGATAGCATCAATACATATGTATATACCTATTTATATAGTATAGCTATCCCACCCTTTTCACCCCATATTCGTCCACGAATAATCAGACATAAAATAAAAGTTAGAGAAAGACTAGAGACGGATGTAATGACAACTCTAGCAATTAATGAGATACTTAGGACAGTACCAACGACGGGGTAGCTTATAGGTAGCACAAGAGAAGAGGCAATGTCGTCTCGCCGTTGGTCGCATGGGAAGTATGCCTCACTTTCAGAATGGAAGCTGCGATTGGTCAGATTCACACCGAGAATAGCAACTTGCAGCAACCTCGTCGCTTCAGCTCTTGCCATCATTGGCCCGTTCAAGACGTATCCTGCAGGCAGAATCGTCGGACAGTGAGCCTGCTTCAAGACGACTTTCTTGTTATTCCCCTCCCAGTCACGTTTCGCCCAAATACCCCTCACTTTCGATCGCTTCACCTCGTTTCTCGACAACGTTTGGCGACGAAATACTCCCACGTGCTCCTGGCGGATGCGCGCTTTGAGGCCCCAGACGCAATTGCACTGTTACGCAACTTGGCAGCACCTTCCTTCCTCCCCCTTGTTGGCTTTACGACCCTGACGCTACGGAAATATGACCCCACTCGAGATCATCGGCCTCGTCAGTGCCATCATCACGTTCGTCGACTTCGCGGCCGAGAATGTTACGGTGGCACGGGAGATTGGGCGGACCGGGTCCGCGACGTTCAAAGACAATGCTGATCTGGAGCGTCGGGTTAAGCTTATCGAGGAGCACGTCGCGGGACTCACTCCGAAGGGTATTGGTGCGCCAAGGGATACAAATGAGGCCCAGCTGCTGGATCTTGTTGAGGAGTACAAGAGCCACACAGTTCAGCTGATGACCCTCCTGGCTGGGCTCAAGTCAACCAAAAAGCGCCACATTCTATCCAAGATGGTCAAGGACTTTCGGAAGAAGAATGAAAAGGAGACACTCCAGAAGGAGTTGGATGATTGCAGATCCAGGATCCATTTGCAACTCACTCAAATAACGAGGTAAGAAGCTTGGATCAGACAACAAGGAAATAGACGCGTGCACCTACTAATGATTCTTCATTTGCTTAGAGCGGAATTGAGTCGCCGCCTCGATGAAATTTCGGCCCAAGGACACATCAACGCGACTGAAATGCAGCATTTGGGCAAAAATATCGAGGGGCTGCAGTCCAACATCGAGCTATGGAAACATGTTCCGGGTTTGGTGGAAAGTGTCCACGATATCCTGTCCCGCTCGAAGGAGGCTGTCGAAAGCACTGCCCAGCGCTTGATTTTGGAGAAGCTGTATGTCGGTGACATGACGAGGAGGTTCGATGAGATTGAACGCGCCCACGAAAAGACATTCTCCTGGCTTTTGGGCTCGTGCACACCGTCCACAAGCGATTTCGATTCGAGCGATGGGTCCGAGTCCAGCCACAGCGATGGCTCAGGCCATGTGTCTCGAGGAGAGAATGAGTCGCCGAACGAAGGCAGCCAGAACTCCGATCAATTTGAGGTACCGGGCGCTGGTACATCATCAGACGACTCTTCCTACGAGGATTCCGATTATCAGTCACAAATATCCTTAGAAAGAACTGCTCGAGAGCTTCAAGCACAACAAGATCTGATAGACTGGTTAGGTCGTGGAGGAGGCATCTTCCATATCTCTGGCAAACCTGGTGCAGGAAAATCGACACTTATGAAGTACCTCTGCCAAAGTACAGCTACGGAATCCTATCTCAAAGACTGGGCTGGAGAAAAGACGCTGATTTTGGCAAACTTTTTCTTCTGGAAGCTTGGGTCCACAGCTCAAAAGTCATTAGATGGACTACTTCGGGCGCTTTCATACTCTATTCTGGAGCAAGCCCCCGCCCTGCTCGAGACCGTGTTTCCAAAGCAGTGGAGTAAAGCTTCTCAAGGTAAAGCATTTTCAATCCAGAGCTCCGAGATTGAGTCTGCCTTCTCTCATCTTTTGCAACACACGGCGTTCTTTTCCACACACAAGATTGCAATCTTCATCGACGGCCTAGATGAATTTGATGGAGACCACGACAAAATGATGAAGATGCTTCGCAATTGGTCTAAGAGTGTCCCAGAAGATATAAAACTGTGCGTTTCAAGCCGTGAATGGGAGGTCTTTCGACAGAGGCTAGTCAACTGCCCTGGAATTCGCCTGCAAGACATTACGAGCCGAGATATCGAAGCGTACATCAACAGTGAATTATCCGACAATGAAGACTTCAGATCATATTCTTCGGAGAACCCAGGAGTTGAGCATCTCGTAGATCAGATCAAGAACAAAGCCGAAGGCGTGTTTCTCTGGGTAAAGATTACATTGAGAGGTCTTAAGTGGGATCTTCTTTCCGGTGAGCGACTGGAGGATCTCGAAGCAAGACTCAAATCATTGCCTGTAGGCCTTGAAGAACTCTTCGCATCTATACTAGCCTCCATTAGAGATGGGACTCACACCAACAGACTGGATAGAATGAGGGCGATGCGAATACTTCTCCTTGCAGCGAAGAAATCCCGTAATGGCTACCATGGTCCTCCCCTGCTACTCACAGAACTTTCGTTCTTAGGCGACTATGAGAAGGATCCCAACTTCGTTTTCAGCTTCTCAACCACAAAAGACGCCGATAGAAGTTGGATCTCAAGACAAGACAGAGCTAGACGGTTGGTCTACCAACGTTGCATGGGCCTTCTTGAGGTACACTTTTCTGTAGGCGATGATCGACCACGGTTGATGAGGGGTGTATGTGACTTCTTCTTGAGGTCTACACGGGCTTCCGAGCAAATCAAATGGCGGGACGAGAACAAGTACAAAATAAACGAAAATCTCAATAGCGAAATCAAGAGCAGCCTGCAGAACGGAACTGCACGAATCCATCGAGAAGGCCATCTCGAGATCATCGACAAGGCGGACGGTGCATTTCTGCATAATCATGCGTGGTACAACAACCCTGGCAAGCTTAATGATGAACACCCTTCCAACGAGCTGGTTGTGTGCACACATCGATCCGTGTTTGAGTTCTTGTCGCAGCCACACATTAAAAGTCTCATCGACGCCGAAGCCCAGTCCTTCGACTTGGCTGATTTCCGACTCCAGGCTTTCTTGGCATCTTTGAAACTATCTCGTCCCTGCAAGTCGTTCGTCTCGAGAAGTATGGCGGCTTGGATAAAGCATTTTGTTCGGATTTGCTTTGTATTCCGCGAGTTGGCCCAAGATCGGCTACTGACTTTCTGCGAAGAACTGATCCGCATTCTGAAAGTTCAAACCCCGACTCCAAGCATCGGACCATACATAAATCGGGCAGTGACGTTTCAACTCGATCTATCCGAACTACTTTACGCCATAGAGACTGATGGAAGCCTGGGTATTGCTGTATACGTCGATCTTATGGCAGACTCATGGCCGATCAGCTTGGATAGTGGGTTTTACCAACTGGGACGTCGAAGCAAACGGGACATGTATTACAACATGCTTCTGGACTTCTGCCTACCTGAGATCTTTGATTTTCCCTTCGAAAAGGACTGGACAAAGACATCATATGAAATGAGGACATGCGAGTATATCTCCAAATGTTTTGAAGCAGGGGCAGATCCTAATGGGCTATCTCTACTCACAACTCGATCGAAGATGAGTTTAACTTGCTGGCGATCATGGATTATTGTATCCATCGCCAACATAGTCCTTTTCAAATCATGGGTGCCCTACCTCAGGCTTTTTTTACTCCATGGTGCGGACCCCATCGTTTGGGTCCACGTCGAGAGCGATAGAATATTCCTCTGGTGGCATGATGCGTCCCAGTGGCACGAAGCTAGCAGTTTCTACTACGGGGATGAAAACGATTTTCTTGATGACTCCTCAAGGATCTGGTCCGAAATGAGGCATGCCAACACATATGAAGAAAGCGGTGCAAAGGGTTTTGATGTGTTACTTCGGGATTTTCTTCCCATTTGGCTCCAAGAAGACGGTGCGGAGCTGCAGGAACTCTGTGAACGTAATCAAGGATCAAAACCTATCTTGCGGCCGCCTCTTTTTAAGATAGAAGAACTCCACTAGTGGGTTGGACAATATGTGGTTTACGACAGTGCTAGTTTCTAAATCTTTCAAAATAATGCTTGGAAGGCATGTAGCAATGCCTTTATATAGCCATCACATGCAGTCATAAAGTCCAAAGGGTTCTTCTACCTTGATAGCTCTACATTTTCGCGGCCACACTAGGTCAGAAGGCTCACTAGCACCTTATTACTACTACTCCCCTTAGTGCGAACTGTGACCAACGTAGTCATAAAGTTCGATTTTCCGCTGCCCTTCTTTACCTCATTTTCTCCTTTCGTCCTCGTCTACTTCACTTGCATGTCAGTACCACTCGGGACTGGTCGACGTCTGAAGTCTGGAAGATCGTCACGAAAAAGCTTGTAATTATAGGTGAACATAAACTCGAACGAGGCATGGAGTTTTTTATCAATGTCACGCGATGAAGCCAAGCTTCACTTCACCGCAAGCGATTCTGCCCGAGTTGATAAAGTGACAGTTGGCACTGCGATATTGCGACGTGACACTTCAAACCCCAGCATCCTTCTCCTCCTCAAACGCAACTCGAACGAGAAACACTATCCAGGCGTTTTCGGAATACCCGAAGGAAAGGTCGACGCAACGGACCCAAATATCTGTGACGCCATCATACGCGAGGTTATCGAAGAGACCAAAATGAAGGTATCGGATATTAACACTCCGTTATCTCGCATCGGATACACCACGGAGAAGATCGAGAGAACGCCGACAGGAGTAAGAGAAGATCGTGAAGCGCCATGCTCTCCAGCTGAGCTACGTAGTTACTGTCGAAGGAACAGAGTTCCAAGTTGAGAAGAAGGAGCACTCGATGGGGATTTGGGCCACCCGCGACAGTCTCGATCATATTTCCATCACCTCGGACATGAGAAAGGTGGTGTTGGAATCTCTGGATATTGCAGAGGGCCGGTGAACTGCATCTGCGTGATGAGAAGGGCATCTGTCGGCCAGATGAAACGATGGATTCAGGAACTTTTGAAGCCGAGTTCCAGGTGATTTGCAGCACTTGACGGGTGGTCAGCATTAGTCTACTTCCTAGTCATTGATTCACGAAGCTACTTATGTTGCCGGCGAAACTACTTCCCAGCAAATCATCGACAAAGATTCCTCAACGTGCTTCCACTCCTTCACATCCGGCTGCCATCTGAACATTCTGCCGGACACATCCCCCTCGCGACTGAAGCGCACCTCGCGTCTCGACATGCGTGACCACTGCTCAACATCGTCTCCCTCAGCCGTGTTCTCATTCTCAATCGCCACATTCTTCAGCGCGACGCTGTGGAAAGCCCTACTATCCCAAAGCCCGTCTCGGCGATGGTACTTGCCCAGCAGCTCTGTCGCCTCTCGTCTCACACTGTCTTCTCGGCATCGACACGCAACAATCAACAACGGTAGAGTAGGACCGTTGTCCATGCTGAATGTCTCAGTGCATCCGCCGCAGTTCTGTTGCGCCGAAAGAACGATTCGGCTGAGCTGAACCATTTCGCGGAATGATGGCGTCAGCATGATCATCACCTTGATATCCTTGTAACTCAAACTTGAGACATCGGTCCAGAGAGTGAGGTACTGTACGCGCAAGTTACAGGCATCCACATAGGCGTGGAAATCCTGTTCCTGGTTCGCCCGCAGGGTATCGTAGACACCTTGAAAGGCATTCTGCCAACGTCGTAGATGGCCAAGGAACTCAGGGAGTACAGTGGCCAGCTCATCCAGGTGACTCGGAGACAGAGCTGGCCGCACATAGCTGCCCACCAGCATCTCTTTCGAGAGTCCGTCGACAAACATTTCCGTGTAGATGGGACATCTATGACACGTGTAATGCTGCACGACCCTCCACCAACGCCGTGCCATGTGGACATCTGTGAAGACGGTTGGCATCTCCTCGACCGCATAAGTACGCTTGCTGCCCCGACAACACCAGCTGATTTGCGTAGCATCCTTGGAGTGCAACACATTGTGTGACCAGGCCTGCATCGTCAGACCCTGAAACACCCACGCAGCATCGTCACACACTGCGCGGATGGAGTCCGTCACGGGACCGTCCTCGACCATGGAGCGTTGGTTGAAGTAGGTCTCCATCATCTTGTAAGCATGATTCACATGCGACAGTGCTGCGTTGCGGTCGCCGTGGAGACACTCGAACGTGACAAAGAGTACGCAGCAGACGATGGCCCAGAGCATATTCTCGCTTGATGGTTGAGAACTGCGCACAAGCTTAATCGCGCGGCCGTATTGTTGTAGAGCGAACTCATAGTGCGGTCCGTTGGCGTGGAGTTCCTTCCGGGACCGCCTGATGAGTGATGGGACGAGGGCGCGGGCCATTCCGGCCATGGCTAGGGCGGCGTGCTTGATCGCTGGCTCACGACGCGCGAGCTGCGGGACGACGCGGACCATGATGTCGTTGGGGAAGAGGTAGATATTAGCCACGAGATGCTGCCAAAAGTCAAAGTAGACCTTCTCCTGCGGGTTGCTGAAGAATGCCGACTCATAGCCGGGTTCCCTGAGGACAGCAGCAGGCCAGACCCGCCAAGTTCCCTTGGAGATGATTAGGCGTGGTTGAGTTTGACGATCTGGCTGCTTCTGCTGGAATTCATAACCTTCACATACGCCAGGCCCTCGAGGCGACTTGGTGCATTTCAGACAAAAGGGACGAGTTTCATCGCACTTGATGTGTCGCCGTCTAGACGTCCAGGGTCAGCATCGAATACGAGCCAAGATGTTGCGGCAACTTACTTGCACGTAATGCAGCCCGATCGTACTTTGCCCGCACAACTTCGCTTAACTCGTGGTCGCTTCCCCAGAGAAAACGTAGCCATCTGGGGAGACATTCCCGGGAGTCTGCAGACCCATGTTAGACGAGAACGACGTTACGGTGGCACGTGTGGCGTAGTTACCTCTTCTTCCCGCGCCACACGGTCGGCAGCGGGGCAAGCCCATCCGCCGGGTCTGGACTCGACGACATGGAGTCGGAGCTCGATGCAGCGGGCTTTGGTTGCAAATGCGAAGCGTCCATTTCGAGGAAAACATGTAAGATTGGAACTTGCGTAAGCTTCGATGGGGGAGAAACCGTTTTAAACCAAACCCCAAGTTGCCGCTGCCTGCTGGATATCACTCCGAAGTTCCGGCTATCGTCTGGGATTTGACCGACTAGCGCTGTAGGGCAGAATCCTTCGAAGGATCGCCGGTCAATTCCCAAGCTCCCGTCTCAAAATCTCACCAGGGACAAGGGCTCTAGTATATCCCACTTGGCCGATATTGATCGACCAACGAACCTTAAGAGGAGAATTGTCTAAGGACGGCTTACATGTGCCCGCAACACAGCGAATTTGCCATGACTATGCCAAGTGGTCTAGACTCGATGCGGCCAAGGGATGCCCAAAGCAGCACACGGTAATTCTGATAGCCAATCATACGATTGAGCGCCGTCTTTGAGACTTTCTCAGCCACAAAGGATCTCCTACTTTGACGGAACGAATCTCCCCATTGAAAGGGAGAATGTGGTGGCTGCTGCAGAAGCTAGGTATCCCCGATCGTGACAGGAAGATTGCAACCAATCACCGTTCTTGACCGTTCAGCCCCAGCCGCCTTTGAGTTTACGACATCGGATATCTCGCCGCCATCACTCATCAACACATATCTGGGAAAGATGGAGGATAGATTAATGATTAATCGAGGCAATCAGACTTCTTGTATCATCGAACATTCAATAGGCATCACGATGAACCCATAGCCAAACCTGTAGATGGCAAGGGGATGCGACGGAACTGCCGACACTTCCTTAGCATCTCCGCTCTATCTCGGCATTGTTTCTAAATGCGAGCTTTCCCCAGGGACCGAAAATATCAAAAACGTATGCGTTCAGTTTCTATTGATAAGTCATGTCAGAACCTGATGGCGAAGAACACAAAGGGTGCCTCTGCGCCGCTGAGAAGGCGAATCCGTGGAGCTCGGTTTCGTCTGCAACTCGCCTGTTTGAGACGAGCGAACTCAGAATGATGTCAAGAGAACTCAAAAGGCTCAAGGACATTTCTTGCCCCACACACGAGCATGAAACAAGTAAGAAGAGATTTCAATTGCACTGAGCCTGACTTCGACACCTCGATGCCATTCCCGAAGTATTCTTCCTGATGAGATCGATCAGCAGGCTCAAAAGAGACTATGCATAGCCAAAAGATGCATCTAGAGGTTCGGCGATGTACCGAGACCGACATCCCCCGCGTCTTCGAGATAGTTTCCTTGGCCTTTGCCAACGACCACGAATTTGTCGATGCAGTCTTCCCTGAGCACAGCACGTCCGAAGGCCGCAAATTGGGTAGTGAGCGTATGCTCGCTATGTTTCATCGAGATCCTTATAGCAACTTCCTGAAGTGCATCGACACAACCACTGGCCAGATTGTGGCGGCTGCAAAGTGGAACGTCTACAAGGGCGGCCCTGTCCCGCCGCTGCCTGAGCTTGTTGGTGACTACTGGAAGAACGATGAGGAGAAGAGATTTGCACAAGCTATCTTTCGTGGCTTTCTTGCGCCGAGACAACGAGCTATCGAGGAGAGCGGCGCAAGATTAGTTGGTACGTTGGAGAAGCTCGTACCTTGCCTGATTTACTTGAAAATCTGAAGCTAATCTTTGGTTCTTTTCCGCGAGCTATAGCACTCGATATGTTGATGTGTGATCCTCAGTTCCAGAGCCAGGGAGCGGGGAGACTACTAGTAAGAGCCGGCCTTGCTATTGCTGATGAGATGGGTGTCGATGTAAGTCGAGGCTTTACTTTCTAGTGTTATCCCATCAAGAAAAGACTGGAGGCTGATTTTATGATACAGGCGGTTGTAGAGGGTTCGGATCGAGGGAGAAGACTTTACGCATCGGAGGGCTTTGATGGCCCCCATTATGTATGTCCCGTACCTGATGAGTTCGCCACACGGCGTAAACAAACCTACTGGTGGATGAGGCGACCCAAGACCAGTATCTAAGAGATTCACATGAACTTAAGCTTCATGTATTCTCAATGATCATCGATAATGGTCGGGGCTAAAACCTTTGATAAAGCTCGGGATGATCCAACGACTGGAAGCGCCAATCTTTGTGATGCGAGTAGCAATTTGCCAATGTCTTCATGCTGCTTCGACTTTCAAGGAGTCGCCCACGTCCATTTAGGAGCTCCTGTTACATCAAACTTGTCTGTGCCGGCGACCCTGATCAGCGGTCTTCATGAGCAACGGTGTCAACTCATTCATATTGCAACCTAATTGGAGTTACCTACGGATACTGTGGCTAGAATAAGTACGTCTACTCACATTGCATGCCTAACGCGGTCCTCTTATCAATATTGCGACTGAGCGACCCCGTGCATTCTGGTTGTGGCCCAACGAATGCCGATCATATGTAAAGTTCGTAAGTGTTATTGGGTAGTTGCAATTCGTCACTCGCCGTAAGCTGCATCGATGCGAGGGTAGCATGCATAGAGGCGGGGTTGGCAGAGCCTGCTTCTGGAAACGAATCCGGGAATATATTGAGTTCACCTTCGTTCTCTTTGATCCAATCCGTTCATTTCCATTACTATTTTTTTGATTAAGTGTTGGGAGTCCTCCAGTTCTCGGTGTATTGTTGCTGCCACATGAACTATCGCTCCGTTTTCAAAGGGCTGTGAGATCCTTGACCTGCTCTCTTGAAGGTCTTTCGAAGATATTCCTTGAGGCAGCGCGGCCTTGCATAAACGCATATACGCTTCGTACCGCCTGTCGTCAATATGGCTTCCGACCTAGAGGAGGCAAAGACTCACCTCAGGAAACAAGGATGGGTTCGTGTCCCGTCGGTTCTCACCACAGAAGAGGCTGCTGGCGTACTTGACCGGCTATGGAAGGCAAAAGCAGCGGCTGAAGCTCGTGGCGAGGACACATACCTGTCGTTCCTGGACCCCAACCCCAGCAACGTGCGGGTGTTCTACTTGCTAGAGCTCGACAAGATCTTCCGTGAGCTCATTGCCCACCCGACTGCCATCTCCATGGTCAAGGCCGTACTGGGGGAGAACTTCCTCATCAGCAACTTCACTGCAAACATTGCCCGACCCGGATCGCAGAGTATGGCCTTGCATTCGGACCAGAGTATCGTCTTTCCCGATCCGTGGCAGAACGTCTGGGCGCTCAATGTCATCTGGTGTCTGACGGATGTCAACAAGGAGAACGGTGCAACCCAATACATACCCGGATCGAACAAGTGGGTTTATCGCAAGGAGGTGCCTGATAATGCGCCAGAGATGCTAGTCTCTTTCGAAGGTAAGGCCGGCGATATCATTGTCATGGACGGTCGTGTGTGGCACACCTCTGGTAGCAACATCACCGAGGATCAGGATCGGGCACTTCTGTTTGGATATTACACCGCACCATTCATGCGTCAACAGGTCAACTGGACAGCCAAACTTCCCAAGGAAGTTCAGGATACCTGTAGCGAGGAGCTGAAGGAGTGGCTTGGCCTCAATCCTGTAGGGAATATTGGCATGACAGGAGATCTGAGGTATATGTCGGTGCAGTACCCTGACGATAAGAAGAAGGCACGCGAGACGGTTGCGGCTGGTTGACTCCGCAAGTCCAGGCGGTTTAGCTTTTCCATATTTGTCATGCCGGCCACAGAATCTATTTTAATCAATCTTCACAAAGGAAAACATGCCTCGGTAGAACGGTGCTTGCCGAAACTTCATGACATTTTAATACAAAGATGTATAGTGCATTATCGACGCTATATCGGCAATCACTCTGTTATCATTTCGTTATCTTTGTTACGCATTGTGCTTCCCTAAATGCTACGTTAGTGGACGAGCCATGGTCTTCAACATTCGTCTCCTAGGTAATAAGCGTAATATGTTTGGAATTGGAACTTTTAAGGTACCACAAGACTTCAGGTCCTAGGTACTACATCAGGATCAATGTCATAAACGCGTTCAATGTCCGCACGTCCTTAGTGATAGACACATTATGACCACATCACACTGAATCACTGATGTGTTATCTAGCATAGGTCTTGAATCCCTCGTTCCCACGCTTCAGTCTGTTCACCTAAGGCTTCAAGGAGACAGGAATGTATATAAAAGGAAAGAACCGCCAACTTCGTTTTCAATTGTCCGTAACATATGCTACATCAACTGCACTCAGCGAGGCATTTCTGAGACTACAGCGAGACTTCACTACTATCTTTATTCATCACCAACCGTCACAAACTCCAAGATGCAATTCAGCAACATATTTATGCACACTGCCATGTTCGCAGTCAGCGTAGGATATTCCCTTCCCTCATTCCAAATTTCCGTTTACTGACTTAAACCAGGCTTCTGCTCTCCCCAATCTAAACCAAGTCTCGGAACTTCAAGCCCCTATTGATGGCTACGACATCGTTGTCCCACAGTGGGAGGTCCAGGCCGCCCCTGGAGGCGCGAAGTTGATTCTTTCCGGAACGGTCGAGCAGGTTCTTGCTGAGCTCCAGGTCATCAACTCCAATTACGCGGAGGACTTTGACCTCGACTTCGAGCTTCCCTCTCCTGCCGTTCACAAGCGCAATGACTTTGACAGCGCCGCTTTCGCGTGCAACGTCACCAAGGCTATGGCTGATCAGAGTATCATCGCCAAGGGTTCCAAGTACCTCAGAGGCGTCAAGGGAAAGCCTCATCACCCACCTGGTCCTAACACCTGCGCTCGTGTGAGCTGCAGCTGGAAGTCCGCGATTTGGTGGTGTAACCATGTAAGTACACTAGTAATGCCATCTTTACAATGCTATTTTCAAGCTAACTTTCTTCAGGCACAGACTCCGCGCGAGCTTGACTCTTTCGGTGTGATTGCTGACGGTACGGATCATATCATTCAAGTCTGCAATATCAACGGCGAGTGGATCGATGGTCAAACGTGGCACAAGGATAAGTGGAGTGTCATCGTTGGCCGCGCCGACTGCTAAGTCTAGTGAGCTAAAGTGTCTGTTGAGAGAATATGAGGTTCAGAAGTCCAGTGATAGAAGGAAAGGGATTGGGGGCAAGTCAAGATCATACGCTAGCATGTCCATTAGCACTCCTCCTTTAGTTTAGAAACGTTCTACCAGTGATTGAAATCCTGGTTTCAGTCGTTGAAACTCTTTCATTCTCTCTTAAGATATGTGAACATGAACGAGCTATGACCTGGGAGCTCGGAAACTTCTAACCTAGTCCGCATTGTTCAACCTCCCCATGCACGGGCTGTGAAGCAGCTCGACCCAGCATCTCCAGAAAACAGTATGTTAGTTTCGACCAAGCTTCTATCCCTGACCATACTTTCCTTTTCGAGGTCAAAGGCTGCAGCAGATTCTCTGGATGTTGGGATAAATATTTGCCCTAGTCGGTGTCGTCGCACCGATCAAGTATTCCCGTGAAAACCCGGTTGGGCTCTAATGAGGCTCTGAGCCTCCGTTTGGCATCGCTTGAATCGGTATTTGAACTTGGATCGGCAGCATTGAAGTTCCAGACCTATGAAGACTTACAATGGCAGTGATTATGAGCTGCCGGGCCGAGTCGATGAAAAAAGACTGTCGTCATGAGGCTTCTAGCATGTAGTGCATGTCTCCCAATCCGGCAAGCGATTCGCTCAAGGAAGCCAAGGGCGAAGCTAGCTCACTCTGAGCGCCACCGGTTGTCACACCCGGGACTTTATCTCCTGACTTAGCGCGATTATTTCGGCGCCTACCGAGACGTTGGTGGGGATTTCATAGACGTCATTCACCTATGCATCCTCCCCAGATATTGAACAATTGGAATTGTGCGCCCGAGGTCCAGCTGCGGTATGGCTACATTGGCTGCAGCAATGAGAGCTCTGACGCGGGGAAGGTTGAGGCAATCCGAGCGTCATCAGTTGTCCTCGTGAGTATATAAACAGAAGTAGAGTACAATTATTAGCAAATTGAGTGCTATTTTGACTTGCAATCGAGGCAGCAAAGTTTAGAAACAGCAAGTCTAGTCATAACACCCGACAATACCCGTCAAAATGAGCTACCCAGAAAAGTTTACTGGCTTCTGCACCGCAGGGCCTAGCTCGTGGAACAAATTCACCAAAGAAACTCTCACGCCGAAACCCTTTGAAGATCACGACATTGATGTGCAGATCGAATGCTGCGGTGTCTGCGGGTCTGACGTCCACACTATCACTGGTGGCTGGGGCGAGTACGAGGGTCCCCTGTGCGTCGGCCACGAGGTATGTCTTGCTTCCCCAGATCTTAGTCTTAAAATGTGAGATTAATGGCCATCAAGGTTGTTGGCAAGGCTGTTGCTGTGGGGAAGAACGTGAAGGAGATCAAGGTGGGCGACAGAGTTGGTGTGGGTGCTCAGGTTTGGGCGTGCCTCAAGTGCGAGCAGTGCAAGAACCAGAATGAGAACTACTGCCCTCACTTGGTCGGTAAGTTTTACCTCTTGCAGCAGAGGTTTCGACCCAGTACTGACATCGTCTGGTAGACACATACAATGCCAAGTACGAGGATGGAAGCCAAGCACATGGCGGCTTTGCTAGTCACATTCGCGCTCACGAGTATTTCACCTTCAAGATTCCTGATGCGATAAAATCGGAGAATGCTGGCCCACTAATGTGTGCCGGTCTCACCACATACTCACCTCTGGTACGGGGTGGTGTCGGCCCGGGGTCCGTCGTCGCCATTGTCGGTATCGGCGGACTCGGCCACCTCGGTCTGCAGTGGGCCAAGGCACTCGGAGCGGAAGTCTACGCCGTTACCCACTCGCCAGACAAGGCCGAAGACTGCAAGAAGTTGGGTGCCAAGGAAGTCATTGACACCAACAAGAAGGACTGGGCTAAGCCTTATGCTTTCAAGTTCGACTTTATGCTCAACTGCTCCGACATGACCAACGAGTTTGACCTTCAGACGTACCTGTCCACTCTTAAGGTCGGCGGTCATTTCCACATGGTCGGCTTGCCAGACAAGCCTTTGCCTCAGTTCCCCGCAGGCCTCTTCGCCAGCAATTCTGCCAAGATGTCCGGTAGCCACATCGGAAATAACCAGGAGATGAACGCTCTGTTGAAGTTGGCCGCCGAGAAGGGCATCTCACCTTGGGTTGAGACTATTGATATTTCGGAGGCAGGATGCAAGGAGGCTGTTGAGAGAGTGAAGGCGAACAAAGTTCACTACCGCTTTACCCTTGTCGGCCACCAGAAGGCATTCGGTACTGCTTGAGACTTTAGAGGAAGAGAATATAGAACACGTGAATAGAATCATCATACGACACCTTGTTTGCTATCATTTGATTCGGACCTGCGCAGAAGTCGAACTGACTTACCTTGACAATCTACTTGGCCAGAACAGAGGTGGAGGAAAGTCCCACTCGTTGGTGGGTGCACGTTGTCGAGTGAGATAGTGCTGACTTACCCCGCTCCCTAACTTCCTTATGCGGCTTGCTGATGACTCAATTGGTAACATACCTCGAGGTACTGCAGGGTGACTGATAGCAATAGTCGGAACCCTCGGTCTTGGAAATTGAATGGTAAGATTGTAGAATTTTTTCAGAGGATTTGACTGACGCTGACGTTCCGCCCATTTTGGATGGGGTCTAGATCCAAGGTAATGGGTCGGTGGGGTGAATATTCTGACAAAATACTGGATCTCACAATAAAGCTGACTGCTGGCTGATGTGAGACAAGGTCGGGTTAGAGTTTGACCGCATTTGTGATATATGTACGCCAATTTCTTGAACCTTTCATTATTATTCTCGACTCTTATGCCTCAAAGACGTCGAGTGTAGTAGCCAACAGCCCAGCCGAGAGAGACATATCCTACACACCCAGCCCAGCGTAAATCATCCGCAATGGTGTCCGAAATCCACGTTATTTCCAAGCGCGACCTCTCCAAACATGAGACCGTTGCAGTTGATCTGCCGTTGCCGCAGCTAGGCGTCTCTTCTATCCGCGTCTGCACATCCCTCATCGGGATCACGAGCAACAACCTCTCGTATGCGAAGCTGGGTGACATGCTGCAATGGTGGAACACTTGGCCCGTACCTTTGGATGCACCGGCACCGTACAACGACCGGGCCGAGTGGGGCATCGTCCCGGCGTGGGGCTTTGCGCGGGTGCTCGAGTCCAACATCGAGGCTATCCCGGCCAAGAGCCTGCTTTATGGGTACTGGCCCACTTCTTCTCATCCGGTCGACTTGTCCCTCGTTCCGAGCGAACCAGAGGGTCATTTCCGCGAGGTCAGCGAACACAGGCAGGGACTTGGGAACATTTACAATCGCTACAATCTTGTCGACGAGTCTGCTCAGTCGGAAGAGTACCAGGCATGGTTTGCCAACGTCTCTCCTATCTGGAACTGCGGTTATGTCATGAATCGCTTCACCTTCGCTACGGAATTCAAGCCGGTTCATCCTCTCGGCGTGGGAGCCGGGGAATGGACCGAAAAGGATGCGGACCTGAGCTCAGCCGTTGTGGTCAGTCTCTCGGCATCTAGCCGTACCGGCAGGTCATTTTCGTGGAACTTGGCTAGAGACAGAAAGTCAGATGGCGGACCTTTGGCTCTCCTCCAAGCCACCTCTGCGCCAGATTCTTTGAAAGCCAACCCAAAGGCAGCGTTTGAGATCAAGACGGTCAACTACTCCGAGCTCGCCGCAAAAGACACGATTGACTGGATTGCCAAACTGCAACCCAAACGCGTGGTTGTAGCTGACTTTGGTGGCCGCCCGAAGGAGACAGAGGAGTTCCGCGAGGCCATCAAATCAACGCTCCCAGAATCAACTGTGTTCACCAACATCCAAGTCGGAGGAGAGCCAAAAATCATGGCACCAGAGGAGGCCCTCAAGTCGATGGCGATATTCAAGAAGTGGGGACTTGTTCAGCTCAACACGACTGGTATTGTTGACGCTGGGATTACTGTAGAGGGTGCAGGTAAATACTTCGACGGCGCTGAATCAACGTTCCGAAGGTTCCTCGAGGAGGAGAGCGTAGCAGACCTTGAGCTGATATGGGGAAGTGGTGTTGGAGGTACGAATGGCATTGAAAAAGCATGGGAAAACATCATCCAGGGAACTTTGTCGCCCCAAAAGGCATGGGTTTACAGATTAGAGTAGGGTGTTGTTTGCCAGCAATTAACACAAACAATAGTCCCGCTGGTAGCTAAGTCAGTAATCTCATGATAGTATTTGGGCAATGCACTGGGAAGCAGGGCCGGATGTTTAATGTACTCCGACGGCTGTGAATGCAAGACTCCGATACATTGACAAAATCAAGTACTATGAAGAGCCCCGGTGACTCTTAGTAGTGATGCAATAACGGAAGATATCCACCGTCTCTCTGCATCTTTCACCTTTGAACACTAATTCGAGGTGGTGGTTAAACTTCTGAGTCTCAGACGACTGTTTCAGACGAACCCTCCACGCAACTGAACCGAAAGCGAGGCGGAGGCTTAGCCCGGCATCACCGTTCATTGGAGCTGTTCAAGGACATTTCATGTTGTTTTGCGGCTAGCATTTAGTGCCTAGCATGGTCACTATCTCAGTTAGACTCTTCAATTGGCACTTTCTAGTCTCCCCCATGGAATCCCTCGTTTGACTCCTTGATATTAAGCTTGACCGGTCGTTTGGTACCTTATCACAAGACCATTCTGGACAACTATGCCCAAACGTATTTGATACAGTAGCAGACAGAGACCCCACGATTCTGCCAATTTCCTGAGCCAGGATGCCTGTTCAGGTTGACAGATATATGAGGATTTCGACTCCAGGAAGTGAACATATAAAGCGAGTGAACAGCTGCCATCCGAACACAAGGAACTCTTTTTGACTATCAGACAGATGCTCATCCAGTCCTTCCAAAGCCTTTCAACTTGCTTTCCTACTCTTTCATCTCTGTTGCTCCCACACGTCCTCATGTATATGTCTTACTCATAAAGCCAAAGCCATGAAGTCTCTCGCCGTTCTTGCAGCACTCATCGCCGTCATATCGGCTGCTGTACCACGCTCGGTAAGCCTTCATAATCAGAACAGTCAACAGTTCGTGTCTGACTAACACATTTCAGGTGGATGGTAATGCAGGTGATCTGTTCAAACGTCAAGATAACTGCAGAACCGCTGATAGTAAGTCTTCAAGTTACATACTTAGGTGGCTGCTCTCGTTTCCCAGGCAGTTTTCTGACCAGTGTAGACTTCTGCAACGACAACGATCCCTTCTTCACGAGATGTTGCGATGGTCTGAAATGTGTTGTCGAGAACGATCCATCAATCGGCAGATCGAAGGTGTGCCGGTAGAAAGAACTTGGTCTTGACATCAGGGTTCCCACTGCCAAGTACGATGAGAAAGAATAGGGTGCATGTTGAAGGCCTGGCGTTCGCTGTCTAAATATGAGACAATCAAAGTGGTAAACGAGATGTGCTGTTCAGCTAGTAGCTCCGAACTTGTATTGAATGGCACTCATTCGTGAAGAACACATAGAGGTCCGATTTAATTCCGGCTCTTGGCTATACAGGTTGTTATCTTAAAAGCGCATTGCCCATCGCCCATCGCCAGAAGACTCAGAATGTTTTCGCGTGCTCCTCGATCGGTACAAGATCCCCTCTTCCCTTGAAATTTTCGACAATATCCGCCTGCTCAGACAACATGAACCTATCTGTCTGATTTCCGAATCTCGAGAGGACTCTCCATCTTGCAAAGTCTCCCGGGTTGCGTTTATCACCATGCGCCGCCTGAGGGTTCTCCCAGTGCCCTCTCGAGAATGAGATGAGCGTCGAAATCTTTTGCTTGGGGATGTCGTACACCAAGGAGCACACTGTTCCCGTCTCCTCCAACCAGTTGACCTGCCACAGTTCACCCGGCCGGATGCACTGATAAGTCGCCGTCTGGTAGTTTATGCGGCCGTTCATGGGCCCACCGTGGATGGCATAGACAACACGGTCCTCGGAGAAGAACCACATTTCGTATCTCCACTTTTCCGGGTTGCCCTCTGCGTCTTCGGCATCATAATCATAGATGAGATGCGTATCCCGAATATCTTTATCGAACGTTGAATCCAGTGGTGTATTTGTCTGGAAGCGGGGAAGGGTCTTCTGGGGCGCTCTGTTTGAGAGAAACATGACTCGTGCTTGTGAGAGAGATGACGTTGAATTGGTGAAGATGTAGTTCGTGTAGAGTAATGAGTTCTGATGGGAAAAGGTGAGCTAGAAAAAGTCTAGAATATCTACTTAGTTCAATGTCCGAAGCAACGACTGGAAAAGAGGTAGTAGTCCGAATTGATGTTTTATGTTGCGGATGTCCGTGGAGAAGGGGTTGTTCGTGGTGTGACGGATGTGGTCTGCCTCGGCGGGTCTGTGTGGTGACATGTTTGACTCTTAGAAGGCCATTACATCATAAGCCGAACTTTCCGGCTTCGTCAAGCTCTTGCACCAAGAAAAGCTAAGACAAAGCTAATTGCGTTCCACGAGGCGCTAAATCCGGCTCTCTTGAATCAGGTTCCTGGCTCATTGTGAAAGTGAGTTGCGGGCTCAACTTTAGGCTTAGCAATTGGATATATTGCGCGCTCTACATTAAACGAAAATCCTCTCCCGCCAACTCCTCCTCAGTTAACCCATCAAGTGCTTCACCGTCCATCTGTCCCAACACAAACGCTTCTCCTACAAGCTCATAGTACGATGGCTGTTCTCCGCGCCCTCTCTCACTCCAAAAGGGACGAAGAACACAGGGTACGGAGCATCCGTACAGGATGCACACGACATCGTCGACTTTAGAATCCTGAGGAGCTATGCCGACCAATTTCCGATTGTTCTTATCTTCAGGGGCAGCCTCGCATTCGATATACTTCCTGTTCCAACAGACAGCTTGCACTCTTTTTAAATAGTCTGCTTTGAGGTTCGTCGCAGCTTCATCTTGTTGGAGGATTGCATTCGTGTCAATATTCCCGGCCCCGGTGTCCGACACAAGACAGGTCATACAAGCTCTGTGGTACCAAGCCGGTGGCGCCTTTCCATCCGCATCCCGATCTGCCACGAGCGTTCTCCAGACAGTGTCTGCGACGCCTTGTAGCTCCGTTCTCGGATCATGCCCCAAGCTCCGCAGAACTTGCCTTGGAATAATACCTTCGTACATTGGATGAGTATCCGAGACGACTCCAATGCACAGCCCTCTAATAGTGATCGTGAGGTTCATGTCTGATGTTATTCGTCTCGCGCGGAGGACCTTTCGACCAGCCACGGGTCGTTGTCGGGACGGCGCAATGGAATCAGTTTTATCATGCTCCTCGCCAGTATTCTCATCTGAAGGTTGGTCAGGCTGCTTCGGGAGTGCATTGTCTCTGCCGAAGGAGATTGTTGGTGGAAGCCCATGAGAAGCGTTGTAGCAACGGGCCTCCGGCACACCCACAAAACTATCTCCTGTTCTTCGTCCGCCGAAGCCTTCGGTTTGCGAGCCGTAAGCAGATTCATGTACTGTTTTGATCCATGATGGAAGCTCCACGAGCCTTGGGTAATGCTCATCCAAAACCTGCTTGAGCTCAGGGAGCGCCCAGTGACGGCAAAGAATATCCAGGGAGCCGCTATCCTCTATGCACCATTTGATAAAGTTAGTGTACACTTGGAGCAAGTCAATGCTGTAGTCTGGTTCGGGCGGAGGGTTTCCCTCTTGCATGCTTTGTCGACGTTGTTGCACACTGTTGCTTGATGGCAGTTTACATGTCTCCTTGGCAAGGTTGAGGAGCGTGTATATAGTGTCTCTAGGATCGGACGTTTCGAATGTAGACAATGATGAGATCAGACTCTCGAGTCCTTGCCGGGGAGCATATATATTTCCGTCGACCTGTCGTTGGAATGTGTTGGATAGAACGTCGACCAAGATCCGGGCACCAAGTGGCTTCATATCCTTAATTCCTTCCAGCGACTTCTCTAATTTCGGGTCTCGCTTGATGTCTTTGAGGATGCTGTCGAATCGGAGTGCGAAAATGCTAACAGCATCTGAAAAGTCCCTCCAATTGACCTTCTTTGAGCCGCAGCGCACCTCGGCACTCTTTGCTAAAGCAAGTTCTTGAATGATCCATCGCCGAGAGAACCATCGACGCCGCATGAGATGCAGAAGCTCCGACCAATTTGTCGCGTACCTTTCTTTGAACTTCTCACCCGTGTCGTCTTGAAGTATGAAGCTGATGAAGTCCATTGCTCTGTCAGTCTTGCCGTGCTCGTCTGCTGGGCCTAGCCAAATGGCGACATTGGCTGCGGTTGAGTATATTTGACCCATGATCGCGACCTGGTCCTGCTTCTCCTTGTTGTCTTTTTGATTGATGCAAATACGATCTACCCAGATGGCCACCTCTTTGTCCGGCTGTCGGAATTCCTGGAGAAAAGCGTATAAATTTGGTTTCACGCTTAATCGCTTCATTTTTCGGTTGAACTGAGTCGCGACTTCTGAAAAGTCGTGCATTACCGGTACACTTGGCGGCTCGTTATCCTGAAGCATATCGACGAGAACGATCTTGTTCTCGTCTCCGGTGCCCCAGTTGTATGAAAGAGCTGTGAACTTGAAATCCTCGGGGTTTTCCACGATCTCTTGGATTGGGAATGACTTCAACTCGATAATGACTTCTGCAAATCGGTTGGGATTCCGTTTAAGTAACATGAGACGAATCTCACCCTGATCTATCGGGCAATCTTTGTAGTCGTATCGCTTCTCGTATAAGTTGGCTGCCCTGAGTAGCTGCTGCCCCTTAGTCAACTGGTCTTTTCGTGTGTGCGGGCCGTCAATGAACCCTGTTTGTTGTCTTTTTGCTGGAGTGGCAGGCGTGGGCTCCACTGTCCCAAAGCCTCGTTTCCTGGATGTGCTGGTGCCATTCGGAAGCTTTCCAGCAGAGGCGATTTGCCTTTGTTCGTTGTGGTATTGCATGGCTTCTTCTCGTAAAGAACCTGCCTCGGACATCGGCTCTGGGGACTCGAATCGTTCGAGCGACATTTCCTGTATGCCTCGGAGCGCTCGAGGATATATGTACGTGAGAAATTTGATTTTCCTTTTGGGGAATGAGGCAGCAAATCAAGGCTGAATGTTGGACGAGGTAAACCCCGACCACAACAAAGTCGAATTATGAGTGGGCGGTAGAGCGCTGCAGCCAGAGTGGAATGCCGGACAAAGTGTACAAAGCACTTGAGTGGCCAGGAGGGCGGAGTAAAACGAGGCACCGCTCTTGATATAAGAGAGTCAGAGGGGCTGGGGTCTCAGAATCTACGCCTCCTGCTGGCCAATTTCCATCTTGCGCAAGCGATGATTCAGCGCATTATGCTGGCAGCATTGCAGATACCGGGCTGTGAAGGCCTTGCATGTAGCTGAAAGATCCCTCACACACATGGCATGGGGTGGTCGATGGTTGGAAGCCGATGTGGTAAGTGGCAGTGTGCCATTAGGACTCAGAGTCCGAGAAGTCTATCCAATGAGTCTTTCAAAAGGCAGGGAATCAATTTCCAGATTTAGTGCCTCAACGCCAATGAGGTGGGCGCTTTGCAAGGAAGACTGATCCTGGAATGCCAGCCTGCTTCCACATCGGCAATCATTATCTCTTTCCCTATCGTCTAGACATCTCAAAGAAGACAGGGCAGAATTGGAGGTCAGCCGGGGTTTTTCCACTTCACATGCAAGAGTACCAGCTGTACAGTCAGGTCTCAAGTCTTCTGATCACCCAGGAATACCCGTTTTGTTTATTGGTAAACATGCTTATCGTTAGCCACGCTGCATCCCGTCTCACTCTACATGTACCTTCGCCCCCCGTTTAACTAAGGGGAATATTGCTTTTACCGCCGACGCACCCTGGACAAGGACTCTCTGTCTTCTCGTAAGGTCTTGCATGGCCAATACGGCATGCAGGTGATGAAGTGCAGCTTGTTGGATGTTGGTACATGTATTTTCATGTTGGATGGTGAGCTTGGCTCGTCATAGGTCTGCCTGCTCCTCTGTGTAACATTGAACCACAGGTCCACAGCCTCCCAGGGTAGAAGCGAACCGCCACACGGGCTTCCACCTGGGCTCCCACCGGTGTGCTATCCAAATTGAGCCACCCATGAACAGTCCCCTCCTCAGCTTCTCGGGAAACTGTGCTGCAATCACTATGGAAGTCCTCCGTCAAGCATAAACAGCTCTATTGCCTGTCACCAAGTTGTCAAAGTTGCTGCTATTTACTTGCTTGATTTTACCACAGTCAAGAACTTGCTTTTGAAGTCTTGATCGTTCGATGCTTTTCAAATGGACCCCTTAAGTATTAGCATGGGCGTTCTGGCCGCGCTGCAGGTTGCTTCCTCAATCCTTGCCTTCTGTTACGACGTGCGATCAGGGATGAAGAAGATCACTTGGTCGTTGATACAGATAATTGAGGAAGTCCGCGATGTTCGAAACCTCATCGAAGCAGTTCAGTCAGTCCTCGATCAGGGAAACTTAGTTGAATCCCCAGTGCCGGACCACGGCGATACTTCACTCGAGCTATCCGCGAAAATAAAGCCTGCGCTTGCAACTTGCTTATCTCAACTCCAGGCCCTCGAAGCTCGAATTAAGCCCGAGCTGATTCCGAATCTCTTGGACTCAAAGACAAAGGCTTTAGTGAACTCGATATCGTGGAAGCTAAAGCTCAACGACACGAAAGAGTTCATTGCCAATTTGCAGCGCTGCAAAGAAGGCTTGCAACTAGCCATAACTTCTCACAACGCGTCAGTCTAAGCTTTCGCCCAAATTCATGAGATTGTTCCTGACCACGGTCCGATGATTTAGAGTGACACTGCGCAATGTTGAGCGACTCACCATTTCGCTGGACTACAAGATGAATGACTCTCGAGAGCAGCTTGAACGTATAGATAGCAATCTGAGCACAGCAATACTAGGTACAAGTGAACAGGTTAGATAGAGGCGGCATTCTGTCATGTATTCTGACAACTTGCAGACGAGCAACAGAAGGCAGTGGTTGACTGGCTTTCTCCCCTAAAACCGGGCCAAGCTCACGATAGAGCTCTAAACTCCCACCAAAATGGGACTTCGGGTTGGCTTCTCGTTGGTCAAGAGTTTCAGGAGTGGTTGAAAGGGGACGTCAACTTACTGTGGCTGACTGGACCACGTGAGTATGACCTTCTATTGCTGTTTCAAATGACTACAGCAATTCTAACGAGATGATTCAGCCGGTTGTGGGAAAACGGTCATGATGTAAGTAATAGTATATATCTGGGAGCACGGTGCTCAGTGGCTAATAATCTAGACAGAGGTCAGGCCATCGACTCAGTTGCCGCGCTGGAACAACAAGACTGTCTCTCCGCCTTTGCCTACTGTGACTTTCGTGTCCCTGATACACAGATCTTGACCAATGTATTAGGAACAATGCTAGCACAGCTGTGCGCTCAACTGCATGACTTCCCCAAAGATTTGTCGAGCGCACATAAGGCCAGCATGGAACAAAACTTCGGATACCCCCCGACTGTCGAGCTGCTAAGTGGCACCATCGCGTCTATCGCTGCAACAAAGAGGGTTTACCTCTTTATTGATGCCGTTGATGAAGTCTCGGATTGTAAGGCAGTAGCGGAGCACTTGGCCAGCTTAATCGATCTCACAACAGCGATAAAGATCTTTGCGACAAGCCGCAACGACGTACAGATTCAACGGGCATTTTCCAGCGCCCGACGCATCTCCATGGAAGAGCACTTGTCAGATACTGACGAAGACATACAGAGATACGTCAGTTCACGACTCGAATACGACGCTGACCTGAGTTGGCTATCTTCAGGTTTAAGAGAGAGCATTCAGATATCACTCTTATCAAGGTCCTGTGGGATGTAAGTCGCCAATGACCAGCGCCGAGTCTAGTATTGCTGATGGCTTCTATCAGATTCCAATGGGCAGCATGCCAGCTCGACTCTTTGAGTCAGTGTAGAACCATCCGAGACATCAAGAAGTCTCTGCAAAAGCTTCCAAATGGGCTAGATGAGACTTACAGCCGATCCCTACTAAAAGTGCCGCCTTCAGACATCCCTCTCATTCAGAAGACCTTGACTTGGCTTGCGTTCTCACCGGTACCCATCACTCTACATGAGCTATGGGAGGCACTGGCCATCGAGAAAGGGAACGATGTCATTGACGACGAATCACGCCTTCGAAGTCCGCAAGACATCTTGGTGATTGGGAAAAGCCTCATCACCGTCTCAACTGACGGTCATGTGATGCTTTCTCATCTCTCAGTTCGAGACTATCTCGTCTCTGCTGAGATAGTCGAAGTCCCGGAAACCGCAAGATTTTCCCTTCGTTCAGGTTCAAGCCATCAAGAGCTAGCTCAGGACTGCCTTACCTACCTGTTGCTATCGCCCTTTTCTGATGGTCCCTCTAGTACCCAGAAGGAGTACCTGTCTCGACTGAAGCAGTTCCCACTTCTCAAGTACGCAACCAAATACTGGTTCTACCATGCTCGCAACGCAGACTACAGTGAAGAGACCCAGGAACTGGCCATGCGGCTCTTCTCGGAATCTGGTCGGCAAAACTTCATGTCTTGGGTCCAGGTCTTTAACGCAGATGCCTCATTCAAGTGGGACGTGTATCCGCGACACGCTACATCACTCTACTATGCTTCGTCTATAGGTCTAGATGAGGTGGTGGAGTCTTTGCTTCAGTCGGCAACACCCGAAACGATCAATGCACCGGGCAGCCGCTTTGGAGGAACGGCCCTACATGCTGCAGCTATAAGAGAACACATCACGATCATCAAACGCCTCATACTTGCGGGCGCTGAACCAGGCAAGCAGGACTTCAACGGTGTATCGCCGTTACATAGCGCTGCGAGTCAGGGCAGTATTGATGTGGTCAAGGTGTTGTTGAGCAACGGGGCTCCGATCGATGTGAAGGATGGAATGGATGGAACTACTCCACTTGATTGGGCACGTTTAAGTGGTCACGAAGATGTCGCGAACCTTCTGCTAAAAGGCCTGGAAGAGTGCTCTCCGTCACGTCCTTCTTCGCTGGGATCACCTCCTAGTACACAGGGATCTCGCACAACCCAATTTTCTCACAGGACCGAAGAACCGCAGGTTGGGATCTGGCAGCCCGGCGTGGGTTTCTTTCCAGACTACTACGAAAAGCGCTCCGGACTAGAGTCTTCGCTTGTCCTGAGTATAAGCATTGGAGAAGAGGCATCGCAAGTCGATGGCGAGTTCTTACAATCTCTGGAGAAGACTGAGGAACCAAATCCAGTTTGGTAAGGAGAAAATGTTGAAGCCAACCTGAATAAGGTACTTGTAGCCTGGAGTGGTTTAGATACAGGTCACTCTAAGTTCTGCTGTCAAAGCTGGAGGCTGGGATTGCCCTCATATTCTAGCCAAAGCCCACATCTTATAACTGTGTCATTTGTTCGTGTTTTAATCGAAGGTTTGCCGAGAAACTTTTTACTCTCTGAGTAGTTGTACTGGGTATTGCGGCTCTTTATCACGTCTTGTGTTGACGAGTGAACATGGTCACAACATCTGAAATCGATCCTGACGTCCAAATTAGACTGACCCACCTCTGAACGTTGTCGATTGCCGACATCCTTTCTTCCGCTGTCTATACCCTGCGTCGACTGTTGGATCCCATCCCATCAGGTATACGTTACAGCTGTACTGGAATACCGAAGAGACATGAAGGATTGTCTGCTACTATTCGGATCCAGAACTCGAGTATTCTGGCCGCCAAATCGGCCTTTCAAGAGAACTTTAGCGGCGCTGAAGAGTTTCGAAACGCTTGTTACTGGGGCGGAAGCGTGTATCTACGTGCTAGGTGCTCTTGTCAGTAAACGTTATAAATTCGGGACCCAAGATAGAGTCCATACCTATTCCAGTACCATGTACCTTCTCATCCCATACTTATGTTGAAAGGAACAGTTTGCCTATCCCCATGTCGACCCAAACCAAACTCGCTCTGACGAACTGCGAAAGATTCTCCGGCGCCGAATCTTATGCTTCCGACGCCAAAGGTACCTTCGGAGTCGAAATTCGACGATGATAGGTGCTAGACACGATCTGAACATGGTTGACCTTATCCGCGACAACAGGTTTCTCGATTTTCTTATGAGAGAAGCCTCCGAAACGACTAATTCGTGAGTCTTAGCTAGGTATAGAGCACTTTAATCAGGGTTTCCCATATAAAGTAAGCTTCCATCGATGGCTTTGTAGGAGAGGGTGGTACTGGAGACCATCGCGATCTCAAGTTGGGCAAGTAGCTTAAAGACTTTGAGTGAGAGCACACTGTTTATAGCTCGATCCCCCCCCCTATCTCCGTTCTCTTCGTCCTTGATCATCTCTTCCAGGGATCTAGGAAAGTTCATTCTCATTGACTCGGTTCAGTTTTCGGAGTTGCCTAGAGAGTGTGAGCAATAAGACAACATCGTCAAAGAACACCTTGATGGGTACACGGTCAAGTTTATCAAGGCATTGTTCTGCAATGAAGTCGAAAACAGTGGAACAGAACAGGCAGACGAAGCAACAGCCCCAGATCAGGCACTGAGCTCAGATTAACTGGACACAGACCGCCTCGAGCCCTTGAATACCTCGACTCGGCATGTTGTGTACCTTCTACTTTGAGATTCGACGACAAGCAATGCTGCTCGCGGCAAAGGGCGGACGTTTAGTACCCCTTTGTCCGTGTTGTCTCGTCGTGCTGTGACCTCGACAAGCGCCTTTGTGTTGGACAAGCCAATTGTCAATATCAGAGGCCTTCTGTCTCAGCACACCTTGTCTCGAGATTCTTTGGCATTCTTTCCCGAAGCCAGGGGGCCGCGCCAGGACTCGACTCATTGGCATATATCAGGAGCGAGTTGCTGCCTTCTCCCAAACCGCAGACCGTTGACTGTACATCACTCACATCACCTCGCATTACAAGAAAGCCACACATCCACTGCAAGAAACTCCAAATCTACGATCAACAACCGACACAAGAGAGACTCATCCAAGGTAACCAACCCCATCCCCCACCAAAAACTCACAGAAACCACAGAAAACCCAGCCATGTGCATGAAAGTCTTCGCCCTCCAACGCTGCCTCAGCCCCGAAAACGGCGGCTGCGGCGACTACTTTGCAGAATACCTCGAGCAGCGCGAATGCAACCACATGACCCTCCCCGGTCTCCCGCAACACAAATGCCGCGCCGTCTGGGCCGGCTTCGAAGACGAGCGCAGCGCCAAAGCCCTCCACCGCGACGAGTACGCCAAGCGCGCCCACAAGCTCTGCGCGGACTGCCGCGTCCGGCACCGGCTCACCTACCTCGACAGCGAGGCGCAGGCGGAGCGTAGGGGCGAGTACTCGAATCGTATGAAGACTATCATCGAGGACCTGACACGGCGCGCGGATTTGGGGCAGATGGAGTTTATGAACCGGGTGTATCGCGACATGTGGGATGCTGCGCTGGGGTATGTTCAGGGGATGGCGAAGACGACGGACGGGGTGTGGAATGGGATTGAGGGGGCGCTTCGGCGGCACTTTGGGGACAGCGGGATGGAGATGAATGTTGTGGGAAACCTGGTCCGGGACTTGAAGATTGCGAAGGAGGAGTTGCTTGAGCAGGTGATGACTTCGACGAGGGAGATGGCGACGGCGCTGGTTGGGCCGAATATGGATTTCCAGCAGGATCTGGAGGCTGGTGGGTTTAGGTCTGGATACATCACTGAGGAGTGGAAGCTGCAGAGAAGGGCGGCTGTTGATGCCTCGAGGGCGACAGCCGAAGCTGGGGACCTCGAGAGCGACGACGAGATGGGGCGAGAGTATGATTCGTCTGCATCGGTTGGACACATGAACAAGCCGAAGTCCACAAGGTGAGTGTAGGTAGAATGCGTAGTGACCGACCTATTTTTATAGCTCGACAATATTTTGCCTTTGAGAGGGAAACATGATGCTCAGAGCTACTGCTTCCAGTTGATTATATCTTCATCACGACGTTTCAAGATGTGATCTGGCAATGAACCATGCCATTTGATCATGTGCCCTTGGGTTGTCTTTAACGACCAGAAGCTGTGTCTGTATGGGAACCTACTCGGTACAGGCCCAAGTCTATCGGCGACATAGAGGTTTTCTTGAGCAGGAACTTTCTACGCTCCGGATATAGACCGGAGCGCCCCGCCTGGAGCATACCCGCTCGGTGGGGCCAGCGGATCTCGACTCAGGGCCACCCAATAGTTGCTGGTACATGAGCTCTCAGTTCTCGCCGATCGACACGAACCCTGGACTCGCTTCAGTACCTTCCACTGGCGTTGTGGCAGAGTGGTCTAATGCGCAAGACTAGAAATCTTGTTCCTTCGGGAGCGTCTGTTCGAATCAGGCCAACGTCGATCTTTTGCTTTTGCCGTGGTGGTATTCGTTCGTGATGGCTGCTTGCTATCCTTTTGCATGTCAACAGTCATTCAGGATGTCAGTTCCCGTAAATGCGGCAAAAATTGGGTCTGTGGAGATAAGTTGACAAGAGAGCATGTGCCAGAGATCAACATCCCGCAACCGTACGGCGTTGGGCCGCTCGCCTCGTGTTTTCAGGGAGCTAGCTCAATGCGCTGGTCTGGCACATTCCACATCGCCCCAGATTCTGAAGCTCCAACGCCAGATACGGGCCGCCGCGTGCGTGACGGTTTATGGCATGTATCGCATGTCGTTGTCGTTGCCGTTGTCGTCGCGTCAAGTTCGCTGTGTAACGAGTCGGAGCAATTCTTGTCTCGTCTCATCAGGGACCAGGTGATGGGGCCAACGGCGATCATAGGGATGTGGGCAGCCATCTGCCTGGCTGGTTTCGTCTTCCTTTCATCCTTCCATTTATCCCGTTGGGACGAGACGATACGGTCGCAAAGGATGGGATGATGGGATGATCTGCGCTAGGCACTGCGTTATTGGGAAAGTTGCAGTTGGTACTGGAGATGTAGAATCCCAATGCTAGAGAATGGGAATGACATTTGCTTCGTGGTGAGGTTTGCATTAGTTGTGCAGAGTTCGATGGCATGTGCTTGTGCTATGCATGTGATTGTAATTACATAAGCCAGGCGTTTGACGATATTTATGTAAGCCACGTTCCTAGGCCAGGCGCTGTGTGGGATGACATAATCACATAATCTGGCGTCTCGAGCTCGGCGTCAGAAGGATGGTGGGGGTCGGAGAAAACGGGGCCATTAGCACTGGCGGATGGATCTCTGGATTCTGGAATGGGTGTGCTTCATTTCGCCTTGCGTCTGCCACGACCCAATCAGACGCACTCGGAGGGTTTCTGATGTGCTAAGGATGTCGTGTGGATGTCGATATGTGGGATGGTTGCCCAGAGTCCAGACGAGACGAGACAAGACAGAGAGAAAGGGAGGAATGGCGAGAGGACAAAAGTAGCGACGAAGACGAAGACGAGGCAGGGAGTCGACAATGAGCCGTCTGTTCCGAAGACCCGGAGGTAGCAGCCACTGGGCTGATGCAGTCGGAAGCCATCTATGGTACCTTGGCTATTATTATTGATTTCCGGGCAGGCATCTGTCTTTGATGGAGATTGGAGAGACCACTGATGGAGGGGAGGACTGGACCCTTTCTTGCCCTTACCCGATGGCCTGCAGCAACCCTGGTGCGTTTTTCCAAGATCCATCATCATCCATCGAGGATGACATGATGGATGACATTGACACGGCTAACCTGCAGCAGTGGGCGCGCCAGCCCGAGCGGTGACTCTGTTCACTCTCCATTCTCTGAGCCTTCGCCCTGCTGAAATCCTTGGAATTGGGGTCCCGAGTCCTTGATCCTGGATGTTGCGTAACAATGATTAGTGTTTGCAAAAAGCCGCACGGCCCAGCAGACAAGGCCGAGTCCTGGAGTGCTGGCAGCAGCAGCCAAGGCCTTGGACTGTGAATGTCTGAGCATTCGCAGTGTCTACTATTGCGTTTTCGGCTGTTCCTTGGCAAGATGTTCTATGACTTGAGAAGCTCGGCATGAGGATACCAGGTTAGTAGTCACTTGAATGGCAGTAAATGATGAGAAGGAGATATGCAAAGTCCAAACAAACCAGGCCGTAGACGGACGGAGAGACAGAGAGATAGAGAGATAGAGGCCTGACTGGCATGGCATGGACAAGGTTCTCCCACGCAGCCGCCAAAAGCAGCTGGGAGTAATACCACCTCGCATACTAAGAACCGGGCAAGGCATGGGACAAGAGCAGAAAAGAAGTGGTGACAGCTAACGGCATCCAGCAGTTTTTCGTGCCTGCCCAACCTGCTTACAGATGCTCTCCAATTACCTCTATTCGTTATCTGCTGCCTCTTTTCCTTCCATCTCTTTTTTTCTCATCCCGTCATCCTGAACCTGATTTTGCCATCCTCACAACTGCTTTGCTCCCACCTCTCTTCCCCGCCATACCTTACTATTATTGCAAGGTACTCGTCCTTTCATTACTCCTTCCAGGCAGGCGTATGACTCGGGTTTTTCTTCTTTCAACATCCTCTGTCTAATGCCCAGCAAGCACCGTTACCAATAGCTTGCATCGAATCTCCAAGACATCCCTCCACCACAACCACCACCACCGCCAACCAACACCACTCCCAACGCTCGCGCCTTCACACACGCATCTGACGCCGACGCAAACTGACGCTGATACACCATCGCATCCGAGCCAGGACAGACGAACTATGACTGCGCCTCTGTCTGCAAGGAGGTGAATGCGTCTCGCTCAAGAGGCTGAAGACTGACACCGTCAACGTCGTCTAGTCTCCTGTGCCAACACTACCAGTACCTAGTTTTCGGGGACTATATTGGACTTGGAGGACTGGAGTCGCGAGCTCGATCCAGCTTCCCTTCGCTCGTTATCCGCCAACCTGACTCCGTAATTGCTTCCTCCTCTGCGACCACCCGCCACCCCTGCGCCGGTGGTTCGGATCGCCGTTCGCGCCTGAATCACCCATCCATCCAGTAGCTCGTCCGTCCCGAAACCACGACGATGTTTTCCCATTTACGAATCCACCGGAGGGGACAGTCGAATCCCACTTCGCCAAACCCCGAACAGCCCTCGGCCGCTGCTCCCTGGGATCCCTCGCTTCCACAGCAGCACTCTCCCTTCATTCAAGATGCCGCCTTAAGCCCAGACATGCGACCCCAGGCTTCGACGACGAATTCCTCACTGCCTCCCACCCTGCCGCCCATTCCCCGCGTCACCTCATCCAGCTCCGAATCGCCATCCCCGCTCGAGCGACCGACTGTCGATACCAAGATCAGGGTGACGCCAGAGCCCAACACGCAGAAACCCCAGCCGCCCGTGCCTCCACCGGTGCGCTCGCCATACAACGCAGACTCTGGCTTCCTCGGTGGCGTCGCTTTGCGCAAATACCAACGCGAGCAACAGGAGCAACAACAACAGCTCAAGAAGCAACAAATGGCGGCGAAATCACCGGATCTGGTCGCGTCTCCGGTTCTTCAAGGCAGCCACGAAAGTCAATTCACAAGGTCGAAGCCCGCACCCCCGCCGATAAACACCGCCCCTCCGACGAGACCCCCACCGCAACCCACGAGCGCCTCAAAACATGCCGGCTCCTTTGCGACCCCGACCGAGCTGCATCACCAGGGCAATACACAGAGCTCGCCCCAAGCTCAAGCCTATCCTGCCACCGGACGTCGCCCTGCAGGAACGAGGTTGTCGAGCGAGCCAATCCGCATGGCAAACCATGGTTCCGATGCCCCGAAGGGTAGGAAAGGCCTGCCTTTTCTGAAAAACCCAATGTCAACACTGCTTGCACGGAGAAAGACAAGTCAAAATGCACCAGACTTGACGCCTCTCCCGCTGGGAGGAAACCCGTCATACGATCCTCGAATTCGCGGGACAAGAGTTCATGACTTTAGCGCTCCACGACCACGACGAAGCATCCCCAATAATGAGGGTCCCAGCCCTGCCGCGGCGCCAACCCCTGGGACGAAAGCACAACCGCCGATACCTGAGGAGATGTCAGACTTGGGCCAGACGTCGTCCAGAGAGAGCGCAGCACCATCACAAGCATTTCAACATGGAAGGAATACAAGCAGTGCTTCTGAATCTGGTCACTCGGGCTCCGTCAGCGTCATATCACAGCCAGCTGTTGAATCAGGGAGCGGGTCGGTGAAGACAAGAAGCAGCTTGAACTTGGAGTCAAAACCTCTGCCCGACGTGCCGCCCAAAGATGATACCGCACCATCGTCGAGCTCGGCCTCAATCGTCTCCAAGAAGCCCTCAATTAGTGCGTCCTCGATCTTATCCAAGAAAACACCGTCCACAAGAGCAAACCCTTCAAGACATGCCTCTGTGTCTGGGCAGGATGTTCTTTCTTCTGTGCCCCGCCGATTGAAGAGTACGTCCTCCAGATTCAGCTTCGACATGGTCGGCGCGGCAAAGCAGGAGAAGCTGCTCGAAGAACGACATCGTCAACGCGAACTCGAGAGGAAGACGTCCGACCCTGAGCCTAGCGGACCTCGTGATTCTAGGTTCGACGACTTTGACGAGGACTTTGATTACGATGCGATGATGGAGGACGACGGGTTCGAAGAGCCGATTCCGATGAGCAATGACTTTGGAGACGACTACGGATACGAGGAGGACTTTGACGCTGGCGGCACAGATCCTTTGGGTCTCGACGACGGTGAAGACTTCGATGCGGCTGGAACCGACCCCTTCGCTCTTGATCCGGTCCCAGAAGTTGAGATCGAATTCGACGAGGATGCTGCAAACGACCCAGACAACGATCAAGAGAACTTTGCTGGCTTTGTCTTTCAACGATCAGGCCCTCCCTCGGCCTTGACCAGTCCACACAGCGCCGGTCTGTTAGCGACGCCGAGAGATGCAGACGGAAAGGTGATTGGATTCGCCATCTCGAGAGATACGCCAGATCTGAACCAGCTGTTGAGTCCCGGCTTTGCTCCCGATCAGAACTTGTCGCCCACTACGACTGATTCAGCTGCCGAACTTCCGATCGACGGCTTGAATATTACCGATACGAAGCTGCAAGACGAGGACAAAACGTTGCGCGAGCCAACCCAGTCTTTGTCGCCCGCTCCTCTATCAGTCCCTAAGAAGGACGATCTCTATTTTGATAACGGCCTTCTCGATGAGCTGGAATTTGCTGGCGAGGGGGACGGCTCTTACTTTGACGAGTCCATCTTTGATCTGGACGATACGGACAAGTATGGCCGTCCTATTCCGGGCGCCTTTGCCAGAGCTCAAGCTGCCAGAGCTGCGATGACTGGTGGCACCACCCAGCCTGAGAATAAAGTGCAAGGAACCGATGCCGAGGTCGGCGAAAGTCAAGATCCTAGCGTCCAAGACGGCAGTGCCCCTGACAATGTCAAGAGAATCTCAGACAGCACGTCTCGCCTGTCTGCGCATTCCAATGTATCGCAATCGACAGCCCATACTTCCCTCAGCGTCGGTATGCCGGCTCCTTCTGTCGACGAGTCCAAACGAGGCAGCGATGTCCTGGCCCAAGGCCAGGAATCTTCCGCAATGACCTCTAGTTTCTCAGCGACGGGCCAGGACAAGGTGGATGCTTATCAAACTGCTCTGGCGGCAGCAGCGTTCGAAGCCGCCGCCAATGGTCGTTTTCGACGAGACTCGTCACCCCCTCCAAGCGAGCTGATGTCGCCCAGTGGAGAATCCTTAGATGACCTTCCACAGCATGAGAATATGGACGACTACGATGATTACGACGACACTGGGTTTCGCGAAGACCTGAATGATTACGATGTCGACTATGACGACTTCATTGCGGAGGCGAACGCTAGTGCCCTTGCCAACGACTCTGACGGTTGGTATGGTCAGGAGTTTGGGTTCTACTCTGCTCCTGTCGAAGGAGGTGGGCGCCACAGTAGGGATAGCTCCAACGGATCGGATGAGAAGCCTTTCGAATATGCTAACGGCGGCTTCTTTGGGCCGTCGGGTGTATCCCGAAGCAAGTCCGGGAGGATAGTATCTCGAGAGCCCAACCTCACGCCTATCACGGAGAGATCCGAGTACTCGAATCGTAACTCGATCATGAGTCTCGCGGTCCCGCCTGGCATCGGTTCCGGTCCATCAAGTCTCCAGAGCCCTGGCCTGGCCCAACTTGCCATGATGGCTGATGGTGACGATAATATGAGCCTGTCAGCGCTGATGCGGCTTCGTTCAAGGGCTTGGGGTGGATCACAGGCCAGTCTGGTCTCCAGTCGGGAGGGGTCACCAAGATCTGAGAGGGGCGAAGGTGGAAGCTCACCTTGGGGCCCGGGGCCTCACAACATGCTGGGCATACATGGCCATGGCCGTAAGAACTCGGCATTCTCTGTTCGCAGCCGCGACATGGATTCTTCGGATGCAGGCAGCACGTCGGGCTCCCCTACTCTCACCATGTCCATGCCCACTCTAGGGTCACCGCCTCCGCCTCTGCCACCACTGACACAAAGTCCTGCGGTGGTCATGAACTCTCCCCACTTCACGCACAGCGCGGCATTCGACCCCGTTCCGGAGTCCGACGAGATGGATGAGCTGTCAATCTCCAACACCATTTCCCACTCGGGCTTATGGATGAAGAGCCCGGATACAGCTATGCATCCGAACCTCGTGCCCCGGATCGACCCGACGCCCCAACCTCAGCGGAGGCCTGGCATGGGTCACAAACACAAGGGGTCTGCGGACAGTATATCATATATCAAGGAGGAGGAGAGTGGCGAGACTAGATGGGTTCTCGAGCGACGTTTTACCGCCGATAGCGGAGAGATTGAAGTGCAGCGGGAATTCGTCGGCAATGGCCAGATTTAGGATATGCGGCCTCCAGAATTGCACGGCCAGGATCAAGGTGGGAGAGGCGATACTCCAAACGTCGGGCTGACTGCGCCCGACATTATCGAATGATATCATCCAACAGCGACGGCGTAATTGTTTTGAACACACGATACCTCAAGCAGAGTATGAAATAAGGGATTTAATGATGGCATACCCTGTATAGAGTAAGCGGCCCGAGCCACAGGCATTTACGGATGCAGTGTAGAGAGCTATGGCACAAGGCTGATGCCGGCAGTCGAGTTGGGAATAGGATAACCAAGAATAACTAATACCTTCACACCTGCCGCCTCTCGTGACTTGAGCAACCCACAATGAAATGTTAAGATCCATAAAGGTCAGTCATATATAGCCCTAATGTTCTGATCCCACGTTTTGATCCCAAGTACCTACCTAACCCAAAGGATCTCTTCTCACGTCCGTTATTCCATGAATTTAATCTGACACAGTTACATTGAATCAGTGACGTTCTACCATCTCACCCTTATTTTGTCTCCTGATGAGTCGATTGGCTTGAAAATGCATCAGAAACTTCAGACGAACGCGATTGTTATGTACTTCCAATTCCAATAACACAGTATTTACAAGAATCGAGCATCAAATCTCATATATGCGCCCCCCCCCCCTCCACTCCCCCCAAATCCATTTATTTGTAGCTTCATCTCATTCCATCATATCTTCATCACCAGCATCAGTCATCAACACCCTACCTCTCCCTCCCTCCAACATCACTCGCAAACCCCTCCCTCCCATCCCAGACTCACTTGGACGGCTCACCATACGCATAACTAAAAGCAACAGGCGTCCCAAAGTTAGGCGAGCCGTTACTATGCGTCCCGAGCATCTGCACCATGGTATACCGACTGTCATCGCACGCGCCCGCACTATTCGCAGTAGCATGGTACGCAATCCACGTCTGATCCCCCTTCGGGCTCGCAAAGAAGCTATTATGCCCCGTGCCGTAATGCCCATTCCCACTACTCAGCACACACCCATTCCCCTTCGTCCACGCCGCGGGGTCCGTCGGCGCCCTGCTCCCGTCCCAGGTCAACAAACCCAGACAATACGACGCGGACCAGCAGTACGACGCAGAGTACGCGAGGTAGGTCTTCCCGCCAAAGTAGAGCGCCGCGGGGCCCTCGTTGACGGGGTGGGAGACGCGTTCCCAGGATTGGGTGGGCTGGGAGATGAGGGCGACGGAGCCGGAGGTGGAGACGTAGTCCGTATTGAGCTTTTGAATGCAGATGGATTGGTAGGTTGCGCCGTGGAAGCAGGAGAAGACGAGGTATTCGCCTAGGGAGGGGGTGCGGAGGACGGAGGCGTCGATGGCCCATTCGTCGGGGCCGATGCGGCCTACGTAGGTGTAGGCGTCCCAGGGGGTTGTGCCGCCTGTTGTGTGTTAGTGACGAGGCTCTCATGACATTGTTTAAGCTAGTGACGAGAAGAAGAGGAGTGTGTAGGTGAGTGTGTGGTGCAAGACGTACCCCTCAGAACATGCATCCTCTGATTATCCAAATTCGCGCTCCCGCCCGCCGTGAAGTAGATATACCACCGGTTCCCCAACCAGTGGACCTCGGGCGCCCAGACGTTGCAGCATCGCGAGGCGTCGGCGGAGGAGTAGACGACTTTCTTGGTGGCGGTCTTGAGCCCTTCGATGGTGGTGGAGCGGGCGATTTCGACGGTGGACCAGGTCGTGGAGAGGAGGTAGTAGTAGCCGTCGCCCGAGTAGGTCAGGAACGGGTCGGAGCCGCCGGGACGGCGGATGGGGTTTGTGAAGGCGGAGACGAGGGGTGCCGCTGCGAGGGCGAGGAAGGATGTTAGGGTTGAGAGGAGACGCATTTTGGGCGTGATGGGGTGGAACTTGGAGGTCCCTTCTTCTTGTGATGGAGAGTGAGCCGGTGGGAGGACGGAGTGGAAGAGGGAGTGGATGAGGAGATTTATATCGCTTCTCAAAGGTCGTTCGTCATGGAGGTGTGAAGGGAGTGGGAGGGCATCGCCGTGTAAGTCATCTTCCGAGAACATCGCATATGCCGCGGGTCAGTCTCCGTGTAAGCGAGCCCATCAGACACGCCACAAACTGCAATCGTCCCGCCAATTTCGGGTTTACTCTCCTCAGAAGCCCATCATGGGCAGACAGTTCTCGGGAAGAGGGAAGGGGAGTCAGTCAACTCGGCGTTGTCTTCAAAGTGGACCGCTCGCCCGCCGTCCGCGGTCTGCCCGGCGAAAGAGAAACCAGCCATTCTGCCAAGACTCTAGACCGCAATATCGGAGGAGGTGGGGGATTGGTGGGATTAGCGGGCGATGCCCCTGTCGGAGCGGGGGTCCGGGGGACACCCCACGATGGACACCACGCGCCGGGCATGGTCCATGGACGAAGACAATCGTGGAACTGAGGATTGTGGATGCGAACACGCGAGTCTCTTTCGGTTGGCTGGACGTGCTGGGACTGTATCGGCATTCTCAGAAACATGATGTCGAAGTGAGCTACCGAGTAGAACGGACGGAAACGTGCTCGTTTAGAAGCCGATCCCTTACCCTGCATGCGAACTGCTGTACTCCGCGCCATGGGTGCGCGTTCCTGGAGCCGACGGACGTTGAAGCTTAAATTCTCCGGGGCTCCCGTCGTGAGTTTAAGCTTACTGGGGGTAGTTCAGCAGCTCGCGTGTCGGGCTTGGGATTCCCGGCGAGTCGGGATGGCAGCGATGCAGACGTGAATATGATTGGAGCGCTTGACATCAGTGCCATCCATCTTCCCTTCTTCCCAGAATGATGTGTTCCTGAAAGCGCCAGCTCGCCAGTCATGTGAAAGGTTGCCCATAATGCCGTCTTGGAAGTTTGGTTCCTGGTAGTCTTGGCAGAGAATATCCATCAATGGTTCAATGCCCGTTGATGGAGCGGAAAGATTGTGATTCATAAGCTATGATACGGTCGCTCCTGTGGGCGAAGGGAACATACGCTGCCGTGGAATATTGTGATAGTCCAAGTCACGGTGAAGGAGGTGGGCGGCAGATAAAAAAGTCTATATCAAAAATCACAGGCCAAACGCGAGAATCAAGGGTTTCTGTATATAAAGGCGGAGAAAGGCACTTTTCGGTTTTCCTTGCCCAAGAACCCGCAGTTTTCCTATTGTCCTGTGGCAATGATCGGCCATCAAACTTTAGGAACATGCCATTGGCATGTTATAGGCTTGTCGTTCGGCTATCCTAAAGGTTCAAAACAGCTCTTCGTCCCAAGTAAGCCCTCGTGTGTCTTGGTGTATTCTATATGCAATGCACGTCGAGGGGTGATGGAGAAAGTAAGGAACCTTAAGGTAGACATACTGATGGTAGGGTCTGTGAATGGTGAACTAGACTTTTTGAGAAAGCTGATGAAACAGTTACTCGCCTCATCGAGTCTGTCCCTTGACGAGACATACAACCTACCATTATCTCCCAATAGTTCCTTATGAGACGGTACATCTGTCAGACTTGAGAACTAGGCGCAAGTCTTAAGCTCTTTTATATGGTAAGGTAGGGTAGCTTAACCAGCTGCTTGACACGAGTGCTCCGTGTGGCTGTGCGTAGATGGGAGGATTAGCAGCCAGACACGTGTCTGGTATTTAAACTCGTCGTGTACTAAAGAGATTTTCCCTTGGAAGAGGCAGGCAGGCATCTAGCTCTGGGTGTTCTGAGACCGAAGCCCAGAAATACAAGCGTACCTTGAAATGTCACTAAGCATGTGCCAATGACGACTTGTGTAATTTGGCAATGAAATTGGTTAAGTATTATATACGTCTTTGCCTGTTCGACAGCGCCTCGTGTTGGGAGTGTATTACGGATGGAATAAATCTCAAGATATACTGAGTAAATAGAGTGATCCTTGCTTAAGTCGAATTAACAATAGTGGCGGTAATACCTTGGTAACAAAGACAGGAAACTCTCTCTGGAAATGAGTTGAATTCTGGAGCTACTAATGCACTCGTACAATCAAACAACCAGTTGGTATGAGGGCTCAAACTCCATGATCACAGAGTTTAGAGCCCGCCCACGGGCATCCCATTATGTCATCCACACGGGAGGTACCTCCAGACCTGCCCAGGCACCTTTGAGCTTCCGCGACGGCAAACCTCGGCCCCATCCGCCTCCGCCACCGGAAGCCCAAAGCCATGGATGGCGCCGCTCATTGGGGAACCCAAGTGTGCAGCTGCCAGCAAGGGTCCAAAAAAAAAAACGCCTCCCGCGCTGCACTGCGCTGCGCTCCGACCAACCCGCGTCAATGACATTGTGACATTTTCTTTTACCGAGCATTTTCGCCATCGTCCCGAAATCGTCCACCTTCAAACCCGCACTCTTCACATCACCACCACCAAAACCGCCCAACAACGCCTCTACACCCCACCTCGACCAACCCAAACTCTCACAAATCAAACGCAGAAGACAAAACCCCAAGTCGACAAACCACACTCCAAAATGTCTCGCCTCCTCCGCCTCCGCCCCCTCCTAAACCTCACCCACGTCAAACCCTCAACCTCAATCCCGGTCCGCCTCTCCTCAACCTCAGCCTTCTCCCGCGGCCCCGCGCCCCCCCGCCTCCCAGCAGACCAACAAGCCGAGTTCGAGCGTCTCCAGCGCCAGGCCTCCGTCTCGAGCGCCTTCCAACACCTCGTCGAAGAGCAATCTGAACCCCCCGCCGACGCCTCGTCCACCTCTGCCGACTCATCCCCCTCCTCCTCAGTCGCAACCGAAGCGACCACAACAGCAACGGCGACCGAACCCGCTACCGCTGCGACCGCGACCCCCACGATCGCAGCAACGGACGAAGACACAATGCACCCGAACTACGTCCGCGGCGCCCCCGCAGAGTTCGAGGGCGACGTCAACCCGCGCACCGGCGAGGTCGGCGGGCCCAAGCGGGAGCCCCTTCGTTGGGGGTCTGGTGGTGATTGGAGCTACAACGGTCGCGTGACGGATTTCTAGATGTCCCGTGAACGATAATTTCGTGTCTTTTTTGCGGGGTACATCTGGTAGGAAGTTGAGCGCTCCTAAGAGAGAGAGAGCGACTTTGCCTCGATACAGATGGAGCCGATTCGACTTGCAAAGCGACGCCAGAAGACATTGGGACATCCCCTGTTAGGCAACACGTTTAAATGAAGAAGTCCTCTCGCATTGTATCATCAGTGTATAGTAACTAGTCGCCATAATCACATCAAGATACCATCTCATGACCTCGAACCACTTCAAGTATTCAAAAAGTATTGGGTATTATAACCAGCGCTACTCCTACAAAACTACTCCAACTTTGTCATCCGCTGCTCCATGCTCATATATGCCATTCGTCTCTAAATCAAGCCGTGATAGATATCTCAAGCAACCGGAACGTCAGGGACCTTTGCGGTGGCACTATCCACATCCATCTTGTCGTCATCGGCCGCTGAAGCGCCATTCGTGATGACTCCGTTCGCCTTGGGAGCCGCACTTTGAGGAGGCTCGCCGTCGATTCTGTTTTCCTTGTCTCCTTCGCTCGGCGCTCGTTCTTCCTTGTCCTCGCCAAAGGCGCGCGAACCTTGGTTTCTCTTCCACCAGGTGCCGGAGACGATCTCTCCTCGAATCTTACTCAGGCGAAGCTTCTCGCGCTCCAGCTCAGCCCCGTTAAGGCCTCGGCTGGCCGCGTGCATCTCTCCCATGGCCTTGCGCATTCGCTCTCTGCGGCCTTTGCCACGGAGACGGTTTTGCGTGCCGGCGCCATTCGTGACCCAGCGAATACCCGTAATCATGTAGCTGATGCCGTCATGGATCGACTGTCGACCGTTGTACCGTCCACCAAATTCTCGCGACTGAATGCCGAAGCGAGTAGTGCTACCGTACTTATCCAATCGTGGGAGAACCACGAGGCTGACGTGCATATCGCGATCGACGGGTACAGTGACAGGGCCTGTCCTGGGCGGCTTTTCGAGATATGTGGCCGAATTGGCCTCCAACCGGGCCTTCTCCTCCTTCTCCTTTTCCTTGCTGCGTCTTTTCGTTGCCGGAACTTCTTTTTCGGGGGCATTGATACCGCGATCGAGGTCCAACATTGCCACGTCCACATCATCAGCCCATTCACCCCGAATCCATCCGCCGTGAATGCAGGCAGCAACGACATCCGAGTCGTCCGTGTACACGTCTGTGCCCCATAATGCCCTGCGAGCCGTGATCTCTTCCCTTGCCGCTGAAGTCAGGTGCACCTTGGGTACCTTCACCGTCAGTGTGCAGTTCTCCTTGTCCTTGATGACATTCCAAGGAAGTGGCATAGGCGTCGAGGAAAATCCGCGGCCGGATGGAACATTTGGCAATTGTCTCGCGGGGCTGAGCTTGGGTTCATAGAGCACATCGCCCAGATGGGTTCGCGGCAAGTGAGCAACCGACTCGACCACAGCCTTGGAGGTTACAATTGTCTTCGGCTTGGGAGGAAGAACATTCGTCGGGCTCTGCACGGCCTGCTTGGCGGGCGTCTCCTTAACGTGTGTATGCTGATGCGCTGGTCGAGGAACATGATGGTGGTGAGCAGCCGGCAAATCCTTCGCCAGTCCTGTCGGAGATGGGATGGGAGTGTTTCCCTTTACGTTCTTGAAAGGCGTGCCGCCACTGGGAGTAGGGGTGGGGGCATTGGCGTGATCGACAGCATGATGACCATGGTGGTGATGGTGATGATGGCTGTCGTCGTTAGTCGTTGTAGAAAGACCAGAGGGAACCGGGACGTACTGATGGTGGTGGTGTTGATGAGTCTTCGGGCGCTTTGCTCGACCAACAGGCGTCAGTCGTCCCGTGCTGTCCTCGTCACCCTTGGTCTCATCTTCCTTCAACTTTCTCCGCCTGCCCTTGGGTTTGGGCGCTGCTGTCTCTGGTCCAGACTCGTGCGCTGGGCCGTCTGCTTCGTCGCGTCTTGCAAGACTCGCGTTTGTGTATGGCGATGGAGTCACGGTGTTGACAGGGCTGCCAGTAAGGGTGACTCCGCTTCCTATCCCGGAGAACATCTTACCAAACTCGCTCTTTATGCTAAGCTGCCCTGGTGGTCCTGGCTGTCGTGATTGTGCTCCTTGGACAGCCTGAGGCAGCGGCGACACTCGTCCTTTCCGATTAATTTCCTGGACCGCCAACAAATTTCTTTGATTATTGTTTGGATGCTCTTCCGCAGGTCGGTTGCGAGGCGAATCGTACATTGGCGGGCCATGAGGTGTGCTGTATGCGACTGATGGAGGCGGCGGGCCTTCTTCGGCTGGACGGCGATGCGGCGGAGGCGGTTGCCCTTGGGGGTGTAAGTGATTTATCCGTCGCTCGGGAGAGTCAAAAGGCTGCTGCTGCTGTTGTGGTTGTTGTAGCTGCAGGTGCGGCTGACCGGGCTGGCCGGGCTGCCCTGGTGGCCCGGGCTGGCCTGGAGGGGGCTGCTGAGCATGATTGGGAGGATACCGATCGTTGGGAGGCGGCTGTTGCTGGAACTGAGGAGCTGGAGCGGGATGACCCTGACCTTGAGGTGGGTAACCAGGCGCAGAGGTCGGAGGGTATTCGTGATGCCTTGGGTGTAATCCAGCGGGATCGTACGGTACTCTAGACTGATCAAAAGGCGGCTGCTGTCTTGGCGGCCAAGGGCCTTGTTCACGTTGCTGCTCCGGGGGCCGGGTAAATGGCGGAGGCTGGCCTCTTTGAACTTCCTGGGGCCGATATTCGCCCTGGTGTACAGGAGGTCCTCGACCGCCGTCGCCTCCCGAATATGCTCTGTCTCTGCGCTCTCTTTCCCTCGCCTGCTCCCTTTCCCTGAACTCGATCTCATCCCGGCGATCTCTTTCTGCGCGGTAACGGTCATCAAAGGTCATGGGCTTCAGACCGGGTCTTTCAGGATTGTACTCCATTGAGCCTCTGGATATCTCCTCTCGCCTCGGATACATCTCTTCCGGTCCGTTGTTTCGACCCATATCAGCAGACCTCGGCGGCATGTTCTGGAACGACTTTGGCTGGCTCGTAGGCCTCGGCGGAGGGCCTTGAGGCATTCGGCTCGATTCTCTACCATCTTGAGCTGAAGGTCCGCGCTGGTGGTAGCTCTGCTGGGGTGTGCCGTACCGCTGCATCTCGGGCGTGGTCGAATAAGTACCCTGTGGTGAAGCAGCAGCGCTGCCTCTCGGATCATACGGGCGCTGATGGTCTGGTGTCTGAGGTCTTCTGAAAGGCTGGTAGTCGGAAGATGCAGAGTGCATTCTCGGGGAAGCCTGCATCGTCGGCGCGAACGTCGGCCCAGAAGGCGCCGAGGTCGCAGGCGCAGGAAAATGCGAAGGCGGTGGCTGCGACTCTCTTTGCGCTGCCGGAGGACCGCCCAGCATGGAGGATATTGACATTGAACTACCGGTGCTTCCCGTTCTTTGTATTGAGTGTAGCGAGGGTAGCTCGCGGCCCCCCGGAAATGAAGTTGGATGACCAACATTCAAAGGCGGAGCTCTTGGCACAGGCAAGCCATAGTGTCCCATCTGATGCGATCCCGGAGGAGGTGGGTTCCCGGGCTGGGGAGGAGAGCCAGGAGGAGGCATATTACGATTCATCGGCGGGCCACCAGGTAATGAGGATGCACTCGGGTGTCGAGAGTGGCCCGACGGAGGAGGACCCGAGCTGGGCTCTTGTGGGAACGATCTCGGGCCCGATGAGTAGTATGGATTTTCTGAGGAGCGCCGCTGATGCTCGGCATATGGAGGATTATTCGCAGGCGGATGGGAGACGGGTGGGAATGGCGACTGGTTCGGTGTTGATGTCGCGGTCGTGTTCGACGATGGAGGAAAAGGTGAGCGGCTGTACTGCGAAGCAGCGTTGCGCGAGAAGGGCAGCTGTGGCGGCTGTCTTGGATCCATCGCGCCGAGTTTTTAGCTCAAAGCCCACAGGGTGGATTGCACATAGGTGTCGGAGGGTGCGTCAGCGCGACGGCGACTAGGGTGCAGTGGATGCTATCGCAAAAGCAGACTCGTGTGCGGGTGCCGAAGAGGATCGCTCGATAGGTAAAGGTATCGTTCGGTGCTGGTCGCGGTGGTGAGGGTTCGACAAGGCGACGGTTGAGGAACCGAGAGTGTGGTGTTGTGGGAGGGTAAGGTTGAGGGTGAGAGGCAAGGTGAGGTGAGGTGTGAAGCAAGGTAGGGAAGTAGGAGGGAAGGGTCGAGGAACAGAGGAAGATCGCGACACACTGTTGTGTTACACGGACGCAGAATTATTTTGGATTCCCCTGGTCGGATCCTGTTTCGGTGGAGCTGGGCTGGCCGGCTGCTGGCATTGAACAGCTTGTGCCTGTGCTCACTCTCGTTTTTTCCCTCTCTTTCTTTTCCTTGGCCCTCGCCTCTTTTTTTTGCAGTACCTCGGGGGCCAGGGGTGTGAAGGTCCAGGTGGAGGTGATGGTGGACTGGCGACAGGGTCCCGGTTCTTGTTGGTGTGGGTGGGTTGAGGAGATGGTGGTGTCTTGTCTTGTCTCCTTCGGGGATGGGGGGAAGACTCAAGAGAGAGGTCGCGATCAAGGTCAAGGTGACAAGGTGGTTCACCCTTGATCACTGCAGTCTGCAAGGTGGTGGTAAGAGGTCAAGCTGGAGACGCGGCTAGGTCCAAAAGTCGAGTTCGACCACTCGACCTGCTGTTGCTTGGAGACTTATCCGTACCTCAGGTTGGGGGACTTGGGACCGTGAGCTGGTGACCTTGGGGCCGCCGCTGGCAAATGGGCGCAAATCAGCCGGAACGCGACAGGGATGCCGGGGGAGGTTCGTTCGCGCTAGTGAGACAGGTGGCCCCCCGTTGATGGGAAACGATGATGTCGATGCGCCGCGCCCGGGGAACGAAGTATGTATGGATGTTGTTTTCCCTACCGCAAGCCGGTGGGCTCCTTTGTCGATTGACAGATTTGACGTGATGAGTTGGTGAGGTTGCTTTGTCCGTGGATGCTCAAGTCGAGTCGTAAGGTGCCGGTAGGTAGCTTTTACCGCGCCAGACTCGAGGAAAATGTGGTGATGGCTTCACGTGACTATCCGATTGAGTAGGTAAGGTACCTTAGGTAAGGAATCAGCCACGTACTTTCCCTAATGTCGATTTGGATGGAAGGAAAGAGCCGACGATGTAGAAATGAAGAAGGAAAGAAGGATCCGGGTAGATACGTATTCAGATGTCCATTCCTTCCTGAACAGTTCCTTCCTCTCGAAGCTGCAGGGAACCCAAGCTGAAAGGGTATCGTGCGCCTCACGACGAACGCAGAAGCTTCAAGACAGGACCGAACGGCGCGCAAGGCGTGGAGGAGCTGGAGAGCAGCAAGGAGACGATGGGGGGAAAACGAGGGGGGACGAAGATGCGCAAGGGGACATGGACGATCCAAGGGGCCCTATCCGTACCATGGCACACTATGGCAAGGTAAGGTCAGGTAAGCTTATGCAGGAAGAGACGGTCCGCAGAGTCTTAGTGCGACTGTCCGTTGACAATAGTACTGCCGTCAAAGGTCAAAGCATCTGATCGAGGAACACGGGAACAGGAACGAGGGCGGGGAAGAAGAGAACGTTGAAAGTCGACAGCGCATCGCCGCATGCCAGAAACGAGGGACGCACGGCAGCTCTGCAAAGCATTTCTTACGAATGGGCTGTCACATCATCACTCTAGTCTCCGGGCAGGTAAGGTAGTCTTCGGGCAGGCAAAGGAACGAGTGGGTTTGTCTGCCGTGCTCGAATCGTAAGAGAGGGAGGGAGGTGAAAGCAAGGCAAGCCACCAGACAGATGCAGAATGCACAATGCAGAGAGTTGCATGCGGGATGCCCCAACTTCCAAGCACCTCTGGAAAACTGGCGGTGGACAAACATGGCCCCAAGGCGCGGGGTTCCCCCGGGCGAGTCGTGTGAGAGTGCGAAGGGCCATGTCTTCCTTTTGTTCTCGCTGAGGTTAAAGGTAACTTTTTGGCGTGATGTTACGTACAAGACCATGCTCATGCATCTTAAAAGTACAATTATGATGGAGAGAGTCAGGTATCTCACCCGCAGCAAGGGGAATGGAGGCAAAGGTTGGGGTAATTAAGGTGGCGTGCCTTGCGTATTGTCTTGGGTGTTGCGCGCCGTGTCTGCGTGTCTCTTGTCACTTCACTCTTTCATCTGAGACTCGAGAAGGTGTCGCGTCGATGCTGTGGCCATGAACATGACCTTGACATCGACCGTTGTTGACGGCAGATGTAAGCAGTCACGTAGTATGGTAATTCGACAAAGTTCATCCGGCAAGTGGTGATATCCTATTCCACCCAGGTACACGCAATGTCAACGAGACCCTCAATGACCGACGCTATGGCTAGATCCTGACATGCTCAAGAATGTTTCGTATCAGTTTGCTGAAGAAGATGAGGTGCACATTCTATCTGTAAGATGGAGCTGTTGGGGCTCTTCCTATGTGTAACTTGGCTATTCCTTATGAATTCACATTCTCTGCTTCACTCAAAGCTAACAGACAGGCTAGTAGATGCGCAAAGACAAGGAAGACTGAGGCAATTCACTCGAATGCCTTCAGTAGCAAACCCAATACCTCAGTACCTTAGTTACGTGACGGTGACAATGACAGACTTCACCCAGTGACAGACTGACGAGACGAAGACGGGAAAGCTGCCGGTACGTATCGCCCGCCGCCCGCCGCCTTTCCCCTCGCTCCTGGGAGCCACCCTGGACCCCCATTCCATTCCTTCCCCCAGGTCAGCCCCAGCCAATGATGACGCATCAAATGACCGGATCACCCAGTTTTGTGTTTTTTTTCTGTGCCTGGGGCCCTGGGGGGAAAGTTGGGAAGGACCCGCCCACTACCTTGAAGAGCTTCGAGGTGCAGGAGCGCAGCAGCGGCAGGACGGGCGGCGTTGAGTGTCGCATGGGCCCGGACCTGGCCCGACAATCTTGGAAACCTGAAGCTCCCTTCGCTTTTCTCAATGGAATGAGGAGAAACTCGAAGGGGCCCACCTGGCACCGACAACGGGACGATGGTGCTGGTGCACAGTCAGCGTCAACGTGCAACTGGGACGGGAGGCCATGTCACTCCCGTCACTCGAGCACTTCAATGCTTCAACAAGCCCTAGGCTCTTCTGTTCTTTTGAGAACTTGGAAAGGAAGTTACGTAAGGTACCTATGCAGAGGCACCGAGGAAAGGAAAGTTGACACGATCAGGTCGGGCGCGTCAGGGTGGTCAGGGGCTCCTTCAGTCAAGCAGGGTTCAGGTCCCCCAACCACCCGGCCTATCCTTCCCCGTCCATGGATCACCGCTGGGCCTTGGTGTTGGGCTGAGAAGGAAAGCGGGGGCAGGCAAGGCCGATGAAGCAGGTGCGTCAACAGGGTTACTGGTTGCCATCATGATAATAAAGTACCTCAGACTCATGACTTATCTCTTGACTGCCATTGCATTCGGTGTCTCGCTTCCAGCAGAGATGCACCAAGAAGGGAGAAATGCTACACCTTGTTTTCTTGAATGTAAAATGCCCGGGAAGAGGTTGAGAAAATCAATCATCACGCAAAACTGCGCCTTCCTCGTCTCGAAATTGGAGGTGTATCCCATGAGGAAGCTTAGGCAAGCATAGCACAGCAAAACAGAAAGAACGGCGTGGGCCGTGGTAGCTCTTTCCGTCACCCTTCCCCTTCCATTGGAAGGTCCCCACAAACAGCTCCTTCCCCAAACTCGCTCCCAAGATCCCGTGCCTGCCCTGCGACATCGACCCGCCCAAGGCACGCACTTTCCTTTCCGCAGTGCACCAACGACAAATTCGAGGAAAAGCTCTTTTGCGACCTGACCTTATTACCTCATCCATTGACCATTCCAAGAAAGTTGCGGAAAGCTTCTCGATCAACTCCACCCTGGCAATCTAATTCTGCCGACAATCGGCCAGTCATTGCTCTAACCGCGGCAACTTGTCTTCTTCCTGTGCGTGTTCGTCGGACATCAGGCACATCACACTATTCGGGGCAACAGCGTCCGGCGAGAGCCGAAGACCAGAAAAGAAGAAAAAAATCACTGCACTACCTTGCGAGATGCCACAGGGCCCGCCGGCAGCTATCCGCGCTCCTTGCAAAAAAAACAATCCAAGAAAAGTAGGTTAATATCTAGCAAACCCTGACCGCAACAAAGATGCAGGGGATTTGAACAGACCCCCCGGCCGCCAGAGGGCGGTGAAGAGGCAAAGACGACCATAGCTTCACCCAATGCCCTTCACCGATGGCTCATCCCGACGCCTACCCGCCGTAGATGCATAGACCCGAGTACTATCCACTACCTCATCTAGACCCTTGAGAGCAAGCAAGGCAAAGCCAACGAACGCGCTTGGAGGCCCCCTGACCAACGACAAACTACAATCATGGAAGGGATGGGATGTCTGGTCACCTCGCGGTCAAACGTTGTGTTATTCTGCCATGAATACGGCACCGGCTTTGCAAATGCACATTGTCAGCGTGTCTCTCACCCTCCATCAGCCAGTCGCTCATCAACGTCCAACTCTATGCGCCATTCGCTATCGCTCCGGCCCCCATATCTCATCCTTGCATCACATCACCAACGCGGGAGGCCAAAAGGTGCCTGGCTGATAGCGGTTCGCCGAATCATCCCATAAGATCGACCACGTCGACTATCGCCCGCTGTTCCGTCACCCGTGTATGGCTGGATTCCCCTCGTCTTATGTGCGGCATGACACTCCATCTGGTTCGTCACGCAACACCGCATCCTCCGGCTTTCTGCCAATTGCGGCGTCAGAGACTCTTCAACCTGCAGACTGACAGCTCAACGCATGACGCCGGGATTGACAGGGGGGCCACTTGCCGGCTGCAACCACTTCCGCACATTATATATCGCTGCTGAGCGATATCACCAATCATACGGGGGGACTACTTCGCATCGGTTGCTTCAGCTCAGTTTTGCCCAAGCAAAGGCACTGAGTGGTCTGCATTCGCAACTTTTGACCCTACAAGCGTCTCTACTAAGATCCTGCTTCGTGAACATGAACGGTCATCACATTTCACCGATTTGACATGCTTCGACTTTAGCTTCACACCAGACGGGACAGATCTTGGACAGAGAAGCTGTAGGCTCTACTGGGCATCCTAGCATACAAATCTCCACGTCACGTCTTCCCAACCCTTCCGCCGCGAAAGTTTGATATTCTCGGCGGCCCGATCACTCGCCGGTCGTCTTGTCGCTCCACCTAATGGCGGAGCTTCCGCCGCAGGAACCTCAACGCCATCCACGTCGAACCCGAGCGCTAACGCGCTGACGAACCCGAGGGTCTCCGTTTGGGCAAAGTGACGGCCGGGACACAGATGGCGGCCGCCGCCGAACGGGATCAATGCCCCACGTCTCCGTTTCTCATCCCGGGGATCAACGTCAAGGAATCGCTCCGGCTTGAAAGAAGCGGCATCGTCGCCCCAAATCTCCGGCATGAAATGCGTGACGCTTGCCGACCATTGCATATTGGTGCCCTTCTTCAACAGATACTGACGACCATCTGTGTCCTCTAGTGTAGCATCCTTCATAATACGTCGGTTTCCTATCTGCGCACTGTGGAGCCTCAGAACTTCGCGGAAGCAGGCGCCGAGGAAAGGACAGTCTGCTTCCAGGCTTTTAGCATTAATTGTCACGTCTCGTCCCGTTTCGCTCTTGGTTTCCACAGCCACCCGTATAACTTCCTGCCGGACACGCTCAACGTACTCTGGCCTGGAGAAAACTTCGGCAAATGTCCAGAACAGGGTCGACGCCGTATTCAGCGTTGCAGCAAAGGGAATCAGAAACTCGGTTTGGGAGAGGTCTTCGGAGGGCATCCCCAGCTCGCGTAGATACCGAGCTCGGTCTTGAAGAATCTTTGCCACATCCGAGTTCTCATCTTTTCGTGCCTGGTAGAAAGGTCGGATAAGATCACTCATCCTCTTTCGGGCAGCGATAGCTTTGGGAGCGACCAAATTCGGTGCAACCTTCATCACCAAGAGCCCTGCACCTTTTTCAAACGTCCTGCTTCATGTTAGCGAATGCCACGCCGCTCATTATGCACTCTCTTCTCACCAAAGATCTTCAAGCATCTTGGCGTCCCACATATTGTCCTTCCCGTACAGAGCAGTCGCAGTGGCCATGGTCAAGGTGCCCTTGATCCATTCGAATCCATCGGACAGTGGGCTTATGCCATTGATTGTGTTCAACACCCCTGCCAAGTATTTCAGAGCAGCATGGTTCATCTTTTGGAGCGCCTCCTGGCGTAGATTTGCCGCCATGGTTTTCTCGATCTGGTGCAAGATTCCTGGTTGCATAAGGGTGTCTATGTGATGTTTCGGAAGATCCAGCACAGCCGACGAGGCTTCGATCTGGAAAGGCTCGAAGGAAATGTCTCCGTGGCACATAGCCGCTGCGATCAGAGAGGGCGAGTTTGCCACGTACATCTTGCCATGTAACATCGGTAGTGTGCAAATCGGCAATCTGTTTTCCTTGCTTCATGCTCCAGTCAGCAAAAGAATGTGCACTTGTTCAGACAACCAAAAACATACTACAACCTGGCATAGAAGCCGCCTGATTCTCTGATGAGGGAGATAATATGGCCGAAAACTGGCAGCCTCGGACGAAGCACCGGGGGTTCACGAGGATCGAAGTTCGGAAACATAAGCTTCTTCAGCAGCAAGAACGCCGGTACTAACAGCAATGCCGCTGTGACTACAATCATCGAATAACTTCTACGTGCCGACTCCGTACTATGAGCGCTAACGTCTGCCATTTTTCGGGGAGATCAATCAGAGCGACACAACGCGCAGTATTGAGAAATAAACGTCAGAGCTCCCATCAGGCTTTGATCGAGGGTACGGCACGATCATATGGGAAATCCCCTCCCCTCATATGGCTAGGGGTGTTAAAACTTCGTTGCACACGCGTGTGGTCAGCGCTAAGAACGCCTCTCAGAGCAATCGTGTCACGAAAGGCGCTCGCCTATCATATTGCCGGTGGGATTTCTTATTCCAGCCACCGAATGAGGGCTGATATTGTATCAGATCTCGAGAAAGGCTGGGAAAAGAAGGGCTTCGTCATGCTTGACCTGTGGATCATCTGTTTATCCCCTTGTTTCTCTTGATATCTCGGGCTTGAGCTTTCGAATCTTCGTGAAGTCACGCTGTCAGCGAATATTTCATCGCTTCAGCTACCTAAGATGGCAAACTTCTGCACTCGCGCGAAACCGTCCCAATTCGTGCCCGATTCTACAGCAATCCACGAGGACAGTCTCCTGCCTGAAAGCCGAAGGCATGCGGCTGAAAAGAAGGGCCTTAGCGACGGAATGCTCCAGTCTAGCCTATTCTGATGGTGGCAGGCGATGATCTACGTCCACGCTCAAACGTGACAGCTTCCTTCCTCTTTGATATGATCCAGACTCGGGACTGTGATCGACACATGGTGCCTTGAGGTAAGATTTCTGCCGAACTGCTTGCGCTCCTGTGGGCCTTCATTCCAGCCGTTGTCCGACCTGCTCATTTCAAAGCAGTTTGAGATCACTGACAGCATATGACATCCAGATCGAGCTGTCCCAAACGCCATCCGAACCCTTGGCAACTTTTGCCCATGCTTTACGCCAATGGTGAGCCAGCTAAGTTCCATAGGAGGCTTTGAAGAGGGCACATTTGTCATTGAGAACTCTCTTTTTCGAGATCACGCAACACCAACGCCTTATGGCCATCCCAGCTACAGCGTGTGTACTTCGTAAGGTATATCCCAGGCAAACGGCCGGGATTCCTTTCCTAGCCCGTCAGTCTGGCTACTATAGCAGCGGGCTTTTGCATCCAAACGCAACGCACGAGAGTTCAGGGCTACACCTGCAGCTTTGCCTTCTACGCACCAGCCAGCCAATGTACGACCGCGGCATCAGCGTTGCAAAGCCAACGGGGTATCCAAGTGCTACAACTTCACGTCAATGCATACCATCTTAGCTTATGACTATAGTGCGAAACGTCTTTGGATTTGTTTCAAACCTAGATGGCACTGTCAACCACGTCTATGACGATTGATCCCCAAGAAGAAGTCGTTGATTAAACTCCGGGACTCACAAAGGCCAACATCGATTCGAGGAATGTTCGTCTCTGGGCAAAGGCGGATGTCTCCCCCGCCACAACATGAGATTATCTTCTAAGGGACATCCCCATGGACCCTCGATCGAAGTGTAGCTTCGCCTTTCGAAGTCTTCTTCGCTGCAACCTGGTTGCTTAAGACCCCTGGTACTTTGAGACGTGGGCCAGGAATTGACCGGCCACCCATCCGAGATTGTCGAGATGCTACGGCACGTGGAGACAGAGAACGATTGCGGGTGTGTTGAGCAAAGAGGCACCACACCGAGCCAGCTACGCACCATCGTGAAGATCAAGAAACCTCGCACTGGCAGCTGTCTTTTTCCACCTGGGGCGAACGGATTGCCAATTCAGTGCGGCAAGCCGTATGTCGGTATCTGATCCCTGCATGACAACAGCTTTTTGATGCTTACACTGCCCGCCGTTCGGTGAGCTCCAGCCCCTCACACATCACTACTCGGGTTTCTGTCACCCCGTTGTCACAGCGGGGGACGTGCGGTGTTGAAGTTGAGTTTGCGTCAGGACAGCCATGCATCCCTGACAAGGTCAAGCATCTCCCCAAGTTCTGACGTTTCGCATATTGAACTAAACGGATTGTTTTAAAAACAAGTAGTCAGCCCGTCGACGGTTGATCTCGCGCGCCACCTCCTCCGCCCGCCTATTCACCGGGACAAAATTTAACAAGCGTCCGATCCGAATCTGAAGAGTTGCAAAGGGCAGAACGTCTGCAAACGAGCTTGTGTACCGATAGAATGCCGAAGGGCTCAAGGCAGTATCACGGAAAGACGAAGAACGGGTGCCGACAGTGCAAAAAGCGTCGTGTCAAGGTACGGAATGATCCTATTTGCAAAGAGGCGGGTAGGCATGAGCAAGGCGTGGGCCGCCAATATCGGGACAGACTGGTGACGTGCATGTAGGAGTCCCGGTTTATTGGGTTCTTCCTTCAGCCAGTCACGATGTTGGTTAGCCGAGCAAGACATGATCGCCGTCTGAGTCTCCCAATACTACACTGTACTATCTCAGGGAGCTTGTTCTTTTGCTAACTTGACATGGGGTTCTAGTGCGACTGCGTTGGTCCCGTATGCGCCAACTGTCGCCGTCGCCAAGAACACTGCAGCTATCTCGGGCTACTCGCAGACGCCCTCAATCGCGAAAATGGAGAAAAGGCTAGCGATACCTTGAGTATGGTCCGCCGTGCCGCCACGGTTGCGGCGCACGCGTCTTCACGAGATGCCCTCAGCGCTTCATTACCTGCCGAGAAGCTTCGCGCCGACGAGGCCGAGCTCAAACACCACTTCCTGAACGAGGCCTGGTTCACCTTTTCATTACAGACCGATCCTCGAAAGTGCGACGTGTGGTCGAGATGGGTGCCGCAGCTGGCGTCACGCAACGTGTTCATCCATCAGAGCATGCTCTCTATCGCGGCCCTACACTTATGCTACCTCGAACCGCCAAACGCGAAGCGATACTATTCGATGGCTTGCCAACACGCCATACAAGCGAGCAACTATTTCCGGCTAGCTGTTCCTCAGGTCACAGAGGAGAACTGGCTGGCTACCTTTGTGTTTTCCATGTGCAACGGCATCTTTGGGTACTACCGACCGTTTGCCGACGAGAAGGTGATGGGACAGGTCAGCACGTTTGAGCCTTGCAAAGCTCTTACAGTAATGCGGATAGCGGCCAGATTCTCAGACACGGTCACGCCGCACGTCTTCAAGAGTCCTATACGGGACAAGCTAGCACAAGTCGACGTGAAAGTATGGCGCGACAGCAGCGACATACTGCTACGGCCAACCATACAGAAGAAAGCCAAGTTTGTTGAGTTTCTATGCCTAGGCCCCGAATCAACGGGGATACCAGTCGAAGACATCAAGATATACCTCGGGGCCCTCGGCGCACTCAAATCCTGGATCATGTCTCTCCCCGGACGGCCGAGGATATGGAAGCACTTCATCATCTGGCCGTCGCTGGTGTCGGAGCAATACCTCTCGCTTCTGAGGCTGAAGGAACCCGTGGCGCTCATGATCTTTGTCCTCTGGATCGAAGTCATGTTCCTCGCGCCGCGGCGATGGTACCTCATGCCCTGGTACGATCGCGGGCACGCCAGCGCGATAGCGGAGCTCAGCAAGCAGGGCGACACGCCCGCCCGCCGGTTCTGGGATGTGCTGCAGTCGGAGGATAGTCAGTCTGATACCACGGGCGAGGATTCCGAGGGCAGTGTGGGGTGGGCGAGTAGTCCGTCCATTGCTAGGAGCGACGACGTCGGGGGGCGAAGAGGCGGAATTGTCTCGCTGTCGACTGGAGAGGAGTATGTTGGGCAGGACAAAGCGTGTGGCGGTGGTAGCAGCGGGTATATGAGCATTCCGGCATTGGCGCAAAAGGCGAGCTGATGATGGCAAATGTCATCGCGTATATCGTCGGAACTGGTCACCTCGCGCACTTTCCATCGATGGCACTACTGTAAGGACCTGCAGGCTCCTGAACTGACAGGTGCCTAATAGCTTTTCCAGCGGGAGGAAAGAAACATACTCTGGTTTCGAGACCAGGTCGGGGGAACATTCCACGATCACGACTACATCTCGTGTTTGGCCTATATAATACGGCCCTAGTGACACTGCCCTCAAGCTGCGAAAGGTCGCGATGTGTGTTATCATGGCATGGCTGGGGCACCAATCTGACCGTACCGACCGATTTTTAATCGTCTACTTTTGGTCCGGTGTCCCATCGACGATCGATTAGGATTCTGGAGGCACGATGGACGAGGCGATCGCACACTCATCAGCACCAAGCATGTCAAGCCTGTTCTGCTCTAGCTATCAAGATAAACCAAATCACATACTAAATATTATTGTTTAACTGAATGTCATCGCTTCAATACCCTACACTGGTGTACACAGGTGTCCCTCAATAATGGCGGTAACATGATGTCTGCCAAGCACGTGCATCTCCATGTCAATAGCAGGTAGACACATCATCTGAGATGCCTGGCCCAAGTAAGGACTCGCTGTCTGATAAGGATCAATCCTGCATCGGCGGTTAAGTTCAGCAACCACTCAGAGACGGCCCATTTGAGCAAGTTTTCTTTGACATGTTCCTTTCATCACGTTACTACGCACCATTGCTGTGCTTTCTTGGTGCGCGAATTTTCGTACGCTCTGTACAGAGTACCTTTTACGTTTCCCATTGCCTTGGGGGTATAAGGTGCTGAGGTACGCGGGCGCGCCAATGCCTCTAACAGCAACTCCGCGTGAAGTAAAGGAGCGCCCGCCCCACCCCGCCCGTGTCGTGCCGTTGGACTGGGCTCGCTAGGAGGTGTGGGGTGACGGCATGCAGGCGGGAGGTTTCGTCCGGCGTCGGCGGGGGGTGGTAGGAAACCTTAGTTTCGGCCTGATGATTTCTTTTTCATACTGTTGTGAATGTGGACAAGTGTTACACATGTATGGATTCCAAGACATGCTTGAGTCCGACTTCTCATTGCTTCGAAGCTGGAATTCTCGGTAATTTCTGGACCGGTCGGCGGGAGTTAACGGCACGGAAGGGATGGGAGGGAGGGGGCAAGGAACCGATCCCGGAGGCGGGTGCCATCGGCTTTCGGGAACGACTCCGCCGGTGGGGTTCAACGACACATAGTTTAGACACCTCCACCCTCTGTGATTACTTCGCACCTCATAGGACGTGGAAGTGAGTGTACTGCATGAATACTGTTGGGAGAGCACTGGCCGATCCCGCCCCTAGAAGCGCTGGCCGAGCAAGCGGGCGGAGGTCTGAAGGGGGAAAAGAGCTCAGGATTGCGCATGTATGATGTCTTTTACCCCGCAGGAGATAGTCCAAAGTTCGTGCTATGCAGTCTCTTATCAATTGTCTATATAACATGCTCATATCTCGGTCGTCTTCCTCCCTTCTTTATTTTTCCCTCTTCTGTAACCAAGTTTCGTTGACCAGCTTCGATATACACACACAAATAGTAGGCCCATTTCCGTGTAACCGGACGCATACAGACTGACACCTTCACAGGAGGCACTTTGCCGTACAAGCATCTTCACGAGTATGTGAAAACTCTTGAGCGCAAATGCATGAGCCGGTGCCCACCCGAGCGCAGACGTCGCTACCATCACTCTTCCCCATGATGAGTTAGCAACCGATGCCGACGGTGTGGCTGAGAATATACGGCCTTGAACTTGATCTGGATAATACCAGCGAAAGGATCATGCACCCTAACACAAATAGATTACACCAAGAACACACCTACTCGAGAAGTTCTTCCGAACCCCAACGACAACAAAAGACAAAATGGCTCCTCCCGCTGCAATCTCCCCCGTCCGCGACTACGCCGTCCCCGTGATGGCCAATAAGTCCAAGCCCTCTACCCCCGTCCCCACCACCGCTGCCAACGCTTCTACCAAGGTGGAAGACATGTTCGGCAAGTGGGATACCTTCAAGTTCGCCCCCATCCGCGAGTCCCAGGTCTCGCGCGCCATGACGCGCCGCTACTTCTCCGACCTCGACACCTACGCCGAATCTGACGTCGTCATCGTCGGCGCCGGGTCCTGTGGTCTCTCCACGGCCTACGTCCTCGCCAAAGCCCGCCCGGACCTCAAGATCGCCATCGTCGAGGCCGGCGTCGCGCCCGGTGGTGGCGCGTGGCTTGGAGGGCAGCTATTCTCCGCCATGGTCATGCGCAAGCCCGCCGAAGTCTTCCTGGACGAGGTCGGTGTTCCGTACGAGGATGAGGGAGACTTTGTCGTGGTGAAGCACGCTGCGCTGTTCACGTCCACCGTCATGAGCAAGGTGTTGCAGTTCTCCAACGTGAAGCTGTTCAATGCCACCACGGTCGAGGATCTAATTACTCGCAAGAACGAGGATGGCAGCCTGCGGGTCGCGGGTGTGGTTACCAACTGGACGCTCGTCTCCATGCACCACGACGACCAGTCTTGTATGGACCCCAACACCATCAACGCGCCGCTCGTGGTGTCGACTACCGGCCACGACGGCCCATTTGGCGCGTTCTGCGTCAAGAGGCTTGTGAGCATGAAGCAGATTGAGCAGCTTGGTGGCATGCGCGGGCTGGACATGCAGAGTGCCGAGGACGCGATCGTCAAGGGGACGAGGGAGATTGTGCCGGGGTTGATTGTGGGCGGGATGGAGTTGAGTGAGGTTGATGGTGCCAACCGTATGGGTGAGTCGTCTCCTTTCACATACTTGGTTTGATGAGATGAGTGTTACGTTTTGCTAACGTCCTCGGGTGTTATTCAGGTCCGACTTTCGGTGCCATGGCTCTCTCTGGAGTCAAGGCTGCCGAGGAGGCTCTTGCCATCATTGATGCCCGCAAGAAGCAGAACGAGCTCTAGACTGGGGTAGTCTGATGGGACGGTCATTTTGTTTCATCCGAACATTGGAACATGGTCGCTCGCTGCTTTCCAGATCAGGTAGGTTTGGGTTGAGGTGACACGAGATTGGATACTTTGTCATGGTTTGAGATCAAGTACATAAGATACAACATTCAAGTATGATCTGAATACAGTCACTCTTTTGATACTATGATTGGAGGTATACCTGTGATGTGAAGATCGAAGAACCTTGACAGCTGTATGGCTCTGACCTTCAGAAGTATGCGATCTCTCAGGTAGTGGTGAAAAGGCACCTTGCTGGCTTACCTCAACCCACCTTGGGCAGTCAAGGTTGCTCAGGCATAGCGAAATCTAACTGAGTCAAGCATCCTCCCATAAGATCCCACCCCAGCAGCCAACTATCAAAGCCCAAACTACAGACATCTCTTCCACACTCCCTCACAACACCTCACATACCAACATGTCACCCAACATGGACATGACTACTATCGGAGCGCTTGTGACTGAGCGTCAAGCCAACGACTTTATGGCTTTCCGTGATGACATAACTGCCTGGCAGAACACGAGAAACCAGTACAGAAGCTCCGGAAAAGAGGTTCCTCCGGCGATCGCAGCCGTCACAAGCTGGATCGAAGCCCAACTTGAGAAAGCAGTCGGGGCCATATACGACGGCGTATTGGAGACAGCACACGTCTATTGTAACCGGATACGGTACGGAATGAGGGCCTTCGAACAGTTCACGCGCGAGGAGGCACTGTATGGCGGCCTCATCATGGAGCTCAGGCAGATCTTGAGAGACCACGACCTGATGAAGGACCTCCACTGTAGCGCCAAACGCCTGCCAGAACTATGCGTCAAACACGACATGAAGGAAATTACGCCTCAGGAGATTGAGGACGCACAAGATCAACAGGGTTGGAGGGCGGCCACGAATTGGTCGGACTTGATCCGGGAGGTCGATCGGGAGCTTCGCTGCACCGCCGAGTGGAATCATTGCTACGGAAGGTACGGGGAACGTGGCTGGCGAAGCACGCCTTTCGAATGTCCGCCAAAACCGAAAACGCCCTTCTCGAATGTGGCGCGGGCAGTTATCGACCTTTGCCTCGATGAGGTCAGCGAGGAGGATAACTGGGAGTCCGTCGTGGAGATTGTTCGAGAACAGATAACAACGCCGAATGACTTCAGCCCCTACACAAAATAATTTGGTGTGTTCGATTACCCGAGTTACCGAACGGAAGCGACATGACGGAACGTTCTCGTAGAGACCCATTACTTAGCTGGGCGACGCGAGACTATGGCCTCTGGTAGAGTAGAAGGTTGATGATATGAACCTCGATAGAGTGCAGAGAACATTGATACATTCACATTTGAGAAGATTGGCTGAAATACTCAAACCAACTGAGGCAGCCCGTTATAGAGAGCTTTCGCCAACGCGAAGGGGTACCCTCCTAATAATTCATTGAAGTCAAGGGCGCTTCTCAGTCTCGATACATCATACGGATTTGAGAAACGTTTCAATACTACAAGCCTAGCATTAGATACTTATGCAATTAGAAGTATTTGAAAAGTCCATCGTTCCGACATAGGTTGCTGTCGTATGCATCAATCTCAATATTTGCCCCAAACAGCTTACGACATGTTCATTTTCCTGTGGTAAACGATAGATCTGGAGAGAAATCCGGCAACGTCAACGCCCAATCAACTCAACACATGCATCAAAGGCGGTTTTGTCTTATTATTAGATAGTAAAGACCATTGATTCTACAAAGTGTTGACTTTCTTTTACTTGATTCCCCCTTTCAGTTCAGGAACGTAGTATTTACACATTGTATACCACTGCAAAGGCTCTTTGTGCTGAATAACAAGGAGACAATGAAGCGAGTCTGCAAAGATCTGCATTATTTGCTGCGTATAAATGCAACTCGTTTCGTCTTCAGTCTAGAGCTTTCCAATCCAGTCCATCACATTAAAGCAGGAATTCTCAACATCACCATTCAATTCCTGACCTCCAGCATTCCAGCACAATTTTCTTCACCATCATCTCCAGGCATCATCTGACCATCTAACCTAAAGGACAAAGCCCGACATTGCAATTGTCATCTCATTCATCCTCACAAGAATTCCGATCATCATGTGTCTTATCCTCCAGCCAACCTCCCAATGCAAGGTGTGTCTCCAACTCACCCGACTCGAAGACGTAAACCAATTCTGCGCCAACACCGTCAACATCCCTAGCGGCACTAACTGGGCCAACATCTCACCTTCCATCCTAGGCTCCTGCGGCACCCTAAAGCTGACGAGAGTCCAACGTCTTGCTCAGTTCGTCTGCGAACACTGCCGCTGGTCGGCAGAACAGGCAGCCAAGGACTTTTACGAGTTCCTCTATCCGTCGCCGCACAAGTACTTTGGAGAATCGGCCCACGGCTTCGCTGAAGAGTTTTTGAGCCGTCCGAGTGCGCCTTCTCCCGGGAAGCAACGTCCGTTTCCCCGGAATAACAAGGGTAAGTCTTACAGCTTGCCTCTTCTAGCCAGGATCGCAATCTCGAGATTCCCGATCCCAGCTGGGTCGGGTTCGCCCCAGTCTGAGGCGTCGTCTGAGGCATCAGTCGCCACGACGCACTTGAATCACCTCTCAACTCTGGACCCGCCGGCGAGATCCAAGTATGAGTTCCACTCTTCATCAAGTGTGTATTCATGTACTAGTGAGTCAAGCGATGAAGACAGTCTGGAGGATAATCAGAACGACAGCCGATGCCTTCTATGGGCCAATTCGGTAGACCTTATGAACAGCAAACAACAGCCACCACCTCTGAACATGCTGATCGATCAGACTCAGAACCTTCCGGATACCCCCAAGTCCGCCAAGCAACTCCGGGTCATATCATCTTGGGGCGCGAGGGCCGCTCACAACCCCGAAGAAGACCCCTGGTGGCTACCCGAGACCTGGGGTGCCATACAGGACCTCACCGACGATCTTGTCGAATATCTCAGCAAGGCTGAGCTTATCAGCACCTTTCACGGCCACAGTGTTCACGTCTCTCGCAACGAAAACGATACAAGTGCCTGGGACGAGAGCCTCACCGTCATCATCGTGACGCCTGGAGGAACAAGAGCCCGCATCATGACTGGGGAAGTGTATCAGCAGGGCGTAAGCCTGGCGGGCCTCCGCATGATTGATCGGGCTCGGTACCAGCACATCTCCAAGAAGGAGCAGAAGCATATGGAAAAGGCGGGACTCGGCTGCATCTTCTACCCGTGTAGAGTCGCGAGTTGTCCGCTCTCTCATAAGAAAGATCAGCATCAGCCGTGGCCTTCGAATGGCGAGAGCTTGCTTGCTGGCTTAGAAAGGGGATACCGGATGCGGAAGAACTGGAAGTCTCGGGCTAGTATTTCTGCCTCTATGGCGCCGACGCCGACTCCTCGTCAGTATTCAACCCCGTTTCCTGTTCGAGGTCGATCGCCTGTCGTTGATGGGGGACTTTCCCGCCGTCGACCGGCTCCGCTGGATCTGACAAAGACAAAGGAAGTGAGATTCACTGATGCAGCAGATGTTACTGAATCGACCTGGTCCCGTGGAGATGTGACGCCTCATCCGAGCAGTCTTCAGACAGCAATCTCAGATGAGGAGGAGGAGGGTCCCCTCACGACGCCTGACTGGTTCGAACCTCTGATGAACACACCACTCAAGGTGAAAGGCGATATGATGGTGAAGTACGGGGGTAGAGCTGGTAGAGTTCGACCCCAGAACTACGACTTGAACCCGGCCAGCGAGAGCAATGAATCACCACTTCCCCATGTTCGTTCCGAGACAAGTCGACAGCAGATTCCCCAGACTTGGGATGCCTCAATCTTTGGGCAAGTATACAACGCCAGAAGGGCTGCGGCTGATTCATCATGCGACGACACCTCCAAGTTGCGTGCCCTACCCATGCTCTGAATCAGTTATGGATTTCAAGCCCTGATGAGGATGATACTGACACCTGTGATCCCCCATCTCGGTAGGTAAGTGATTGGGGACGGTTATTGACGTTTGTGGAGTATGAGCTGCGTACGGGTGTCAAGGACGATAGTTACACGAGAATCCATGGATTTCTATAGTTGGGCTAGAATTACTACATGATTCAATAGACCATTCGTTTCAAATCTCACGCTACTGGATCCTTCGGTCAACTGTTTTAAACCTGATTTAGACTAACGATGCTGTATGTGGTCCTAAGCCATAGAATGGTTCTAACCTGGCGCCGGATTAAGGCTGATCGGCATCTTGCTTTCTCTAACCCCCCCATTTCCTCAGAGCGAAACCCCCCTCTCCGCCTTTATCATTGATGCAAGTAGGTGTCGATTTGATTGCCGAGAAGAATAGAGGTGTGTATGTGGTTCCTAAAACACTAGATGTTTAGCAGGTTTACATCTCTTCATCGCAACTACTACGTACTGTTTTTCAACACGAATTTCCGTGACAATACCGTTACGAGCTGCTTCCATATTGGTGTTCGAAAAAGATGGAGACAATTCACGTTTCGTGTGGAAAAAAAGACGCTCTTCTCCAGGTTCACATCCTCTTCTTGCTCGTACACTTGAGTGGGCCAAACTTGTTCCTGGTGGCCTCCCACCACGCGGCACCGACCATACCCTCGTTGCAAATCCCCACCGTCGCGAAGCGCCAGGTCATGATGCCCTCCCACTTGTTCTCGCAGCCGGAGTCCGGGCTCGGGGCGCATACCGGGAATTTCTTGAGGTTGTCCCAGAGACCGCCGCAGATGTCAGGGATCTTGTCGACGTCGGGGACCATGGCGTGGATCATCCACTTGCGGTTGAGGTTCATCATCTTGAAGTAGTTGCCCGTGCAGGTGGGTTGACCTTGCTTTAATACCTGCGTCTGTTGCCCCAGCACGCTGGTGATGGAGAGGGCTATGGCGAAAACGGCTGTTGCGGAGAACTTCATGTTTGATGGTTGTTGTCGTAGGTCTCAATTCTTGTGGATGGATGCGATAAGTCGTCTTCAGATGGTTGTGTCTGAAATGTGGTGTTTGATTTTTCTTTCTTGAATGGTATAAGAAAGAGAATTTCAAAAGCTGACCGCTGTCCGGCATTTGTGTCATTAAGTCTATCCAGAGAGGTATCACCGACTGCTTCCAAAGTCGAGTGTGGGACGCGGCTGGCTTTCTTTGGATCTTGGGTCAACCACAGAAAACCCTTCGCCACAAACCTTGTGTGCTGGCTCACCTCCATCCCCAGCCTGACCTTGATGGTGCATCTCATGTTTCTTTTCGTGACATGAATGCATCTCGGCGTTCTTCTCTGTGCTTGGAGTCTGTCTAACTTCCCTCCATGATCACCAAGTGTAAGACAGCGTTCAGCTCAAGATCCTCTGACATTCAAGTTTTAACGATATTGAAATGTTGATCGCGGAAACAAGGAAGAAGACCTTTCACCAACTACAAACCCATACTAGATTTTGCAGGAACCAAACATGAAAGGTATCGTTCTACTTATTTCTCCACCATAGCCCATACAAACTGAAACTGAAAGTCTCAAGGTAGCAACGAGAAAACTTACCCACCTCATCTATATCACGTTTTCTCTGCGCGGACACGTCTGCAACGCTTGCCGGTTCTTCAGGAACAGCTTGTGGCCTTAGACAACGGGACTATCAACTCAGAACAGCAAAAATGCAAAAGTTGGGCCCTAACCAGGATTCGAACCTGGGACCTCTCCCAGATAGGTGAATCCGAAGATGTACCCTGAGGGAGAATCATACCGCTAGACCATCAGGGCTGCTGAGTCATTGAAGACTCGTGGTGTGATGCTCAGGGCCCCAGGGCGAGACCCTATGGAGGTGAGGAGCTCCTCTAGTGGGAAAATTGGTGATCGTAAGAGTGGTGCTGTGGCGGTGGTGGCTGGTGCGTGAGGGCGGGTGGATTTGTGCCCGTCTATAGGCCCGGCGGTGCACATGACTCTCTCTCTGGTCAAGGTAAACGGTTGCTCTCGCGAAAGTAGCGCTTCATTGCTTTGGGGCCCATGGGTGCCGTGGCAGCATCAACTGCCAATTCGCCCTTCATTAAAGCGTTGTCCCGTGCTTGATAGCGGTGACATCAAATTCGTGTGCACGTCAAGTGCATTGGGCGCCGCCTCGCCCCATATCCCAGGGGAAGACAATGGTGAATGCTGTTTTGTTGATCAGTTGACAAGTCAGATCGAATCTCAGTCGAGTCCTCGACGGCAGGCCCAAAGCTGTCCCAAAGGGTGAATGATCTTCAGGAACAATTGTTGTAGGCACATTCCACCTGCCTCCCTGGGCAACCACGCGGGCCAAGCACCAAAGGGAAACAATGAAAAGGGAAGACTATTCTTAGAGGCAAACAACCTAGGTCCCTCCGGGTAATGCCACATGGGCGCGCATTTGGTCCGGGTGCGGCTCCCCCTTCTCTGGCGCCGTCGGGACTCTACTGCGTACACAGCCGCAAGCCAAGCTCCCAGGAGAAAGATCGACTCGTCCGAACTTGTTGTCTTTCGCGGTAAACAGCGATAAGCTCCGAACCCCCAAGGCCATCCAAGAAACACCGTTTTGACGGGCTCCCTCCCGCACATGTCTATACCTACGCTCTTAGTGCCCTGAATGCCTGATTAACAGCTGGTCCTGCAGTAGCAGAAGCAGCCAGCCTGCAGGCCATCGCTGGACCGGCGGTAGCTCCATCTGCCCTCAGTCCTGACGAGGCCTATGACGCGTTCAGGATTGCCACTTGCCCACTGGCCTCTGCTGCCAGCACTGCCCCAGTGGAGAAACGGAACAGAAGGAATCGCAGATTCGCACTGCACAGAAAAGGCTCTTCCTTGGAACCAGTTCGAGAGGGGAGGGAGAAGGGGGGAGGGATTTCGGATAGCGACCAGGTTCAATGGCGATTGTGTTCCCACCTGGTGGACCGGGTCGCCGTATCCGTTACGCTGAGCGGCTTGAACGGGCTTCCGCTGGGTTTAGCTGGGAAGATCCAGACCCCATCGGTTCCTGGCACTCCCACTTTCAACCACCCCGGCGGCGTACGGGCCGTTGTGCGGCAGCGGCACTGGGATCGGAACATGGGAGAAGAAAGATGGGACGCCGTGAGTACGAAGTCTCTAATGAGCTGTGTTGCACTGCCGAGGAAACATCCTGCGAATATTGGAAGAGCAATATGGTAAGCGAAGGGAGGTGAAAGGGAAGAACTCAGGGAGAGATGGAATGATGCTCCATTGGCACAATGCATAGCAAAACCCAGCCAGGCGCCTCGGTCACCTTGCCTGTTACCCTGATTTTGCTCTTCTTGAATGGTATGTGTCCGTATCCGTACAGGCAATCTCCAATCCCTCACTTCACAATGCTGTGATATTGTCTCCATCAGGCTGTCTCCATGAGATGATCTTGACGATTGAATGCGTCTATGCTGCATTTCGATGCTCCGAGATATCGAGTCTTCCGAGAGGCTTGCAGATAAGACCAGAACACAACTGAGGGGTTTTCGGGTGCCGAACTTTGCATGCTGACAGCAGGTTGAAGGACGAATAGGACGTCGATGAAGGGGTATTGCGACTATAGGGCTTGGATATGCAACGTCATGGAAGGCAAGCAGTGACGACTGTCTCTGAAGTTCGGGGCCGTCAACTCGCCTGTTCATGAGCATTTGGGTGAGAGATTTAACTTTATGCACTCGGACGCCTCCACCGGATCTCCACCAGGGAAAAGTCTCTGCTTTGGTCGGAGTCATGGAGAGAAATTGAGAAAAGCAAGAAACGGAAACCTGGAGTTGGTACCGCTCTAGACTTCTTATCACGTCTGGAAAGGTTCGAGAAACCTGAATCCGGTCCAGCGGACAGCAAAACACTGCAGGTAAGCAAGGCAGAACTTTGTGCGATTCTGCAGGTCGCTTGTGGACATGTGGACGGGCAGCGTCGATCTTCCCGTCATAGCTCGTGCTTCTCTTGAGTGTCCCGTCGTGCAAAGTTGGAGTGTGGTGGCACTTTGTGGGTGCCATGTTTGTGGTCCACCGACCAAGTCCAAGATTTCGTGTTCCGGTTCCAGGTCGAGGTCCAGGTTCCAGGCCCAGGCGCTGGAGCTAAGTTGACTGTTCCTGACATGGCGGCAAGCCTTTTCCCCTCTCTCACGCAGCCAGAAACCTAACGTGCGGGTGTGCCTGGCCGGCGCGCTTTTCCTGCCGGCATTTGTTGGTGTGGGATCCATGGGGCGTACGGAAAAGAAGGGGACTTTCACTCGACTCGAGAAAGACACTGATGCGTTGTCCAACAGCAACGGGATGTTTTCATCCCGATGTGTGTGTGATGTGGCTTTTAGGCGCTGAATATCCGCATCACCCCAAGATGAGATGGAAATACTTTTGATGACGATCCATCAAACCAAACAAACCCAAGCTTTAGTATCTCATCTTCCCAGTTGATAATCACCCATTGGCAGGTCCGCCGTGTAACGGTCTAGTGATGCTTGGCTTCTGGTTGGCTTGTGAATGGAATGTTACTGCGACCTTGAGGAGGGATTGGCTTGGACTCGAACCTGGGACCAAGCTTTGGCTGGCCGTGGCCCTTTTGGAATTGGCGTGCGGTGAAATTACCTTCCCCACCCCCTTTTCCCGCATCACCGTCCAATCCTGCCCTGGCGCCGGCGGTGCACCATGATCCATCCATGGCCCATTTCCCTCCACCATCCGACTTACCCATGTCTCCCTACTGGTTCCTGGCTCCCACACGTCAAGAGGGAGGTGTGTGTGTCTGTGTGTGCGTGTGCCTGAGTTGGCAGAGCCAAGCTGGCAAGCAGCGAGAGAAACAGAAATTGTTCCTGGCCCGGCCTGTCTGGCCCTGGAACCAGCGATGCCCCTCTCCACATCGCCTAGCCCTCTCGGTCATCACTTCTGGACCTTTACCCGTTTTGGTGTCTGTTCCTGGCTAAGCAGGGTTGTTGACGGGTTGTGATGGGCTGTTAATGGTGGATGATAGAGCAGAACGCGATGTCTTGGTGACGACGCCCCTGTCAACACACCAAGTTCCCCCAGTTTGACAATGTCTCTTGCTAACACGCCTCGCAGAAGGGCGCTTCGAGTGAGATTATTTCCATCCCTTCAAAATGGCTCTCATCTCCCTCCCTTTTCTGGCACATCCCGGTTTCTAGTTTTTTGACACCACCACTCTCTCTTCAAACCATCGTCCAAATCCGCGAGTTATCTTGATAACCCGCTGTCACTCTTTTCCGGACGGGTCTAGCAAACAAAAACACAACGTTTAGCATTCTTAACCACCAACGAGTTTTACGAATCTCTCCACGATCTCCCGATAGTTCAAGATGCACTTCACCTCTGCCGTCGTCCTCGCGGCCGCCTTCGCCGGCGTGTCTGCCCACCCTTCTGCCCACAACCACCAGAAGTTCCACGAGCGCCGCAGCGCTGACGCCGTCGAGGAGCGCGACCTGACCTTCATCAAGAACATCCTCCCCTCCACGACTCCCTCTTCCACCTCTGCCGCCCCCGCCGCTACCTCTGCCGCTTCCACCGGCGGTGTCTACACCCCCTTCTGCAGCGGCTCCAACAGCAAGCGCGCCACCATCGCCGAGATCGCCTACTCTGGCAACACCGGCAGCGCGGACAACTGGGGCTGCAACATGCAGATCGTCAACGACGCCAGCGTCTCCCTCTACAACTACACCACTACCTTCACCGCGAGCGATGCCGACTACTCTTGCTCGTGCTTCAACAAGATCGGCCCTAAGGGCCTGATCGACGGCTGCTGGTTCGCCGCGATTACTTTCACCGTCAAGGAGGGTCAGTCCAAGAACGTCGCCTTCGACGCCGACTCCCAGGGCTCATGCGCCTGCGGCTCCGGCTCCACGGTCCCCAAGACCCCCATCGGCCAGTTCGCTGGCACCTGGCTCGAGTTCGACTGGGGCTCCACCCCCAACGGCGGCAACTCCGGTGCCGACGCCTCCGTCCTCGTCGCCGGCTCTCAGAGCATGGCTTACTTCGGCATGAAGGTCGCTGCCAACGGCAAGACCTGCTCCTGGGTCAAGTCTGACGGCACCAACGAGGGTGCCTACATGCCTGGTATGGAGGCTGAGGATGGTGTCGGCTGCAAGGGCTACTACAAGGGCCACCTGGACGTCACTCTCGGCGACAAGTTCACCGCGTAAGAAAGGTTCATCCTTTTCTTTCCGCCTGGTCCAGTCTTCTTCCCTTGCCTGGGGTGAGTTTTTCGTCGGGGAAAGGGGGTCATCTCACACAAAACCCACGCAAAAAAACCTCGCCACGATGACGAAGCCCAGTAATGGATGTTTTCCTTAATCTTCAGAGCTTCTTGACGGCGCATGGGATACCTCTTTTCTTTCGGGGCACATATTTTGGATGGTGCGGCCTATTTGCCATTGCCCCTCGTGCCCACCACCAGCTTTTTCTGCTTTGGACATTTGTGCAGATTTCTCGGGATATGGGAAAAAGCGTTAACGAACAAGACGGTTGGTTTAAAGGGACGCCTTGTTCAACGGAACGGTTACATAAATCTAGTCCCCCTACCTACCCACACATATACCTAGTGTCTGCTGCTTAATGCGACATCAAAAAACTCATCCTTTAACACCTACTTAAGCTTGCCTCCCCATCTGTGCTCTGCGTTCATGTATCGTTCATCCCGTCATTCGTCTCAAATTTGATTAGCAGTGGGCTTGCCGTGTCTAGCGAGGCACCGCTGGGGATCAAGCTTCAGAACCGTTTCATCCACGACATGGGATGTCGGCAATGCTTGTACGACCCGATCGATTCACTGTTATCATCACCTGAGTCATTTATCTGGCTGTCTCTCAAATCTAATGACAAGCCGGAAGCAGCCTCTCATACCAGTAGGGTTCTCAAGTCCATGGACCTAATGTTGATGTATACAAGGCATACGGCATGCTTTTTGAGTGCTTTACATTCCGTTTTGTCTACCCCGCCGCCCCCAACAGCAAAGAAAACAACCCCACCCCTCATATTCAGTGGCAGTCGCAGTCACATGCAGCTTTTAACCACCGAGAAGCGTATTCCTTGCCAAAAATTTCATCTGCATACATTGAGGCTCTCATCTACGGTAACTAGCTGGAGTGGTTGGGACCACTAAGGCTTCCTTCCCTGTTCTGATATTATCATCAACGACAGAGACCATGGTCACCCCCATGACAGCGTTATTAGCGGACTCTGTGAGCAGTATCTTATTGGTACCGAATCTTGACTTAACATCAAACTCAGGACTCTTCTTGTGGCTGTTGTAAGTGATATGAGTGAGGTTCCTATGGATGGAAATCTTAGAATGAGTCTTCTCTTTCCCATCCGTAGCCGCTACGGTTTCCCGCACGTGCCCCACTTTGGTTCCGTGGTTGTGTCACACTGAACGACTTTTGCCGCTGAGTTAATTTTTGGTTCGACATCATCTCATCCAGCAGTGTAATTCAACAACTCATACTTATCACCACTAGCACAACGAAAGCTCTGCATGGTGCTGAAACTTACGCAATGAACGAACTTTCGATTCAGCCCTCGGGCATCTTCTGGCAAGACGATTATATTACAGCCGAGCATGAGGAAAAGTTAGTACACATTTTTCGCAACGAGCTATCATGGCCAGACCGATCTGGGCGACTGTCTCTCCACTACGGCTACACCTTCGACTACAAAACATTCGGCGTGGATCCCAACGTTCCCTTCAGCCCTTTCCCGGACTGGCTGGAGCCGTTAATTCCTACACGCGAAGGCAGACCACCGGACCAAGTTTGCCTGCAACACTACCCACCCGGCGCCGGCATCCCGCCCCATGTCGATACTCATTCCGCATATGATCAGCTATATGCGCTATCTCTAGGATCGCCCGTCATGATGCAATTCGCCTTGCCACCAGACGATGGCGAGGAAGGAAGGATGGTGGAAGTAGATCTTACCCCGAGGAGCATGTTGCAGATGTCGGGAGACTCAAGACTGCATTGGAAGCACGGAATCAGGAAACGGAAGACGGACACGTTGCCTGATGGAACGGTGCGGAAGAGAGAAGATCGGTGGAGTATCACGTATCGGTGGATCAGGGAGCCGGCCGTATGCGGCTGTGGGAACGCAAAGCTCTGCGACACTGCGCAAAGAGAACTAGGCATTGAGAAGGAGTATCGTTGGAAGAAAGGCGACGAGGATATCGTAGCGGGCGAGGAAGAGAAGATAGGAACCAAGGCTTCATGAAATGATTGGAACTCTATCTGCATTGATGTTCTAAGCCGAGTCATCCTCCTTCACATCAATCTACTACTATAGTCATATTAGGACCCAAAACTTGAGCCGTGAGTATCAAGACCAGGAGTTCATGGCTTCACAGCGTAGAACCTGCGGTAAGCATCATCAACTCTCTCCAGGTAGTACGTTCCAGGAGCCATGACTTCTATACTTCCAGCAGGCTCATAGCCTTTGGCGCCATATGCCTTCAATCTGAGAGAGCAGGCCTGCGAATTGGTGGTTAGTAGCGTCTCGCGAAATCCTTTGGTTAGATTCACTCTCACCTCTTCATACTGCTCAGGATTACAAATCTCACGTTGCTCGAGACGCTTCATTAGGTCAATCTTCTGGACCATCTCGCTGAGATCTCCCGTAATCTTGAGCCCATAGAGAGTGCTGGCAATACCGCTGCCATACTAATGTCGCGTCTCTCGTCAGCAAGGTATTCGCCCATGAATATTACAAGACTTACACTGAACATGCCGATAGTCTTCCCGACACTGTCTCTGAGATCGATGTTGCTGATCAAGCTGATGAGAGAGCAGTACAGACTAGCTGTATACATGTTGCCGCATAAAGTGGGAGCGGCAATGCAGGGCTCAACTCTCGCTTTGAAGAGATCCTTGGACTGGGTGACAAAGATCTTTTCAAGTTCCTTGCTCTTCAGAGACTCCTCGTAGCTGAGCCCGCGGAGCTCTTCCGTCAACGTCGCCTCCCATCGGCTCTTGTCACTATCCAGTCGGAAGTCGTTGTACAACAGTCGTCCATACGACTTGCTCACAATCTTGCAGTTGGGGGTGTGAAATGCCATGTAGTCGAATATGTTCAGCAGGTTGTTAGTGTCAGTTTTCGGCCCAAGTCCGTTCATGCGTTGGTTAGCTGCTTCTACCTTCTCACGAAGACGTTGGTAGCAACCGTCCAGCGCCGACATATACGACCGAAGTGACTCATGTCCATTGACCAGAGGAAACTCTGCCTTGAGATCAGGCTTGTAAAAGTCGTAGGCATGGGTCATGAAGGTTCCCTTGAGCGCCGGCTCCATCGAAAGCAACGCATTGGGGCCCACGAGCATGGCGACACAACCGGCACCGCCCGTGGGACGAGAGGCGGGCTCGTTGTACAAGGCAATATCTGACGCAACAACGATAGCGTTTCGGCCGTCCCACGATCTGGACTCGACCCAGTTGACAGCGTTGAACAAGGCGCTCGTGCCACCGTAGCATGCGTTGATGGTGTCGATACCTTCCAGGCTGGTGTTCCCGGCAGGCTCGAAGAGCTGGGTCAGCACTGTCTTGACAGACTTAGCTTTATCAACCAAGGACTCTGTGCCAACTTCGAGGCGACCAATCGAGTTGGGGTCGATATTGTACTTTCGCATGAGCGAGGATATGGCAGTGAGGGCCATGGAAGATGCATCTAAGCTGGTTAGTAGCCATCGCTGGTATGGAAGACACCAGACCCAGAGCCCAACCGAAATTAGAGTACCCTGGACAAGCGATGACTTACCCTCACGGTCGTTGCAGAAGTTCATATATTTGAGGCCCAAGCCAATGGTGTATTTACCCGCTGAGACGCCTTGGTGCTGTTCAAAGAGAGACTGGTCCAAACACTGGAGTGATTGGTGTCAGCTTTGATAGATGGTATATGGATATGTAGAAGGAGATGCGGACCTGTCCAGAGACGTAGATTTCCATGGCTTTGATGCCAACATTCTCAGGATATGCCATCGCGAATGTAGAAAGTATTTGCTCCTAAACAGAGGGTAAAGACGTAGAACAATGAAGATGTCCAGAGTGTGAGACCCAAATGATAGATGCAAGATGCAATAGTATATTGATATAATAACAAGACTTGTCAGCTTAAATCTCATGCACTTGAGCCGTTGGAGTCACCGAATTCATATATACACAGATTGGACTATACTGGCAGGAGCTTGATGCTGGGCATAACCAGAATTTGGCATCTTGAAAGTTAAAAGCACAGCCCACGAGATAGGTTTGGATGATGAGATCGATATCATCCGATTGTTTCCCCATGACCAGCTGAATGTCTAGTTCGACAGCCTTCTGTGTTAGCCAATTCAGCTTCTCGATACGGAGAATGATGATTTCTCTTGCGGAAATAAGCTTGTTCTGTCAAGACAGTCCCTAGCGCACCCTGACAAGCTGAAGCCGTTGCTTGATCCTTGTGTGTTTCTACTACTCAAGGTTCGTTCGACGGTCCGCTTACGGACCAACTCAGGTGGATGGAGATACAAGCAAAGATGCTGATTCGTTCATTGTTTCCGTTTTTCGATCCATCAAAATTGCTTGGGAACTGAATCTGGTATCTCATGGATCATACGCCATGTTTCAGCAAGGGTATTTCTGATGGTTGTGGAAACCGTTGGGAACTTTTGCTCAGGAACCAGTCGGGCGGACCAATCCGCAGTCCAAGGTGCCTTTCACTACGGATGCATCCGCGACCCCACATCATAGTCTTTCTGCGACTCCACGAATTGAACTGCTACCCCATTGCCAAGCTTTCCGTGGAAGCCGTGCCGTCATGACGCGGAACGTCAGACTTCTCCCTGGGACAATCGAGATGCAAAGGCTTGCAGGGCGTGGTTCATGGCATTCGTGTCTACGCGTCGAGCGTGGCTTAGCAAACGGATAAGCGAGAAAGACAGGGGAAACAAAAGTACTCACAAGGCCACGCCCACTGCCCCAACAACACTTGGTAGTGAAACAGGGCTCTAGAAGCTAGATCCGAACGGTCTCCGTCGAACGAGATGCACTGCTCATCTAGTTCCTTCAGAATGTCTTGAAACAAGTGGTCGATGGCATCCAAGCTTTCTTTCTCTCCCTCTAGGACAGAGACAGAAGGTGGTGATGTAAGACTTTGCCGAAGACTCAGCCACCACGACACAATCAGCGCTAAGCGAAAAAAGGACGAACATGTCACCCATCAGCAATTCAAGTCTTGAAATGACGATCCGGAACATGATTGCTTACCAGTCTCATATGCTACCATTGGGCCAAGCCCACCGAATTCGAATGCCGCCTTCCGCTGCCTATGAGCGATGCCTGTCAGGGTATCCGCCAACCAAGAAGTCGCTGCGTACTTGATGACAACAAGAACCTTCCTTTCAGTTGGGAGATTGGGGATTGCCAGATGATGTTGAGGTTCTTTTGCAATTCTCTTCAGGACCTGGAGCTCCTGACCCATATAGAGATGGTGGTACGCAGAGCTGAGCAGACACAGACACTCCGTCATCATGGGATCACTCTTCATGCTTTGCGTACCTTCAGCGTGAGGGTGACTGCGCCATAGAGTCTCCCACGCTTGAAGGCTCCTCTCCATCTTTGCACAGTATTCGCGGTCAAGGACAGGAGCCATTTCAGGAGAGTAGCGTTCTCTAGCACAGATGTTCGCCACGAGAGCACCAATCAATGTGAGAAGCCCGAATGAGCTCATGGCTACCGCGGGATACTCGCCAGTGAAAACTCGTCTCGAGGTTTCGACGAGATTGACTGGTTTGTACGCCTGCCATTCCTTGTTGTGGGCCCATTCTTCAGCTGACGGTGCTCGCCAGAGGCTGTCGTTTGAGGGGACGATCATCTCCGCTGTGACTTGAGGTGCGGCGATACATGTTGATTCAGGGTCGAGGAGCGATATGGCTGCGTTCAGAATGCAAGTCCAGCTTGCAAGTCTGTACATATAAATGCAGGGAGTCAGATGTCGTATTGCATCAGTGGAGGGCCAGAAGCTCACTGACCTGCTTAACGTCTCTATAAAGATCCAGTCCTTCCAATCAGGGTCCTGAGCTGACTGGACTCCACGAACTTGCATTTCTACTGCGCGCAGTAACTTGAAAACATCAGTATGAGGTGACCTTGAGATAACTTCAAAGCCAGTGGACGGAAGACGCCTGACTTACATCTGTTACAAGCGAGAATTGTCGTTGCGCTTGTCGCGCATACCTGGGGTTGGCTGAAAAAGCTCCAAACTGAATACACAATAGGGCAGTCTGTATTGGCCACAACTCTGAGATAGAGCTCTGCAAGAGGTCTTGCTCGTACTGGAGGAAGAATGAGAACCGAGCACAGAGGGACGAAAGAAACACAAAGGTTGAGCTACGCACCTGAACTAGGAGATGGCAGGAAGCTTCATAGGCCTTAGAAGCAGGACCATGCTCTGATACAATGCAGCCACCGATGGCCAGCATGCCCAAAAGCAAAGATGCTGCAAGATAGTGTCGCAACTAGTTAGTTAAGCCTATTTGCTGCCTGCTGTGCATGCTGCCTACCTGGAGTAGCTGAAAGGATGAAAGTCGGCTGATGCACTATGGGCGTATGTATGTCAAAGTGTTCGAAGTACGCGTTGATCCAACGTGAAATCTGATTGCGACTGAGACAGATTGAGTCTGAAGTACTAATTGCAGTGCCCTTGGCCTTGGCGAAAGCGTTGTTGACGGCAGTGGCACCGTCATCTGAGCATCTGAAAAGATGAGGTGTGTCATAGGAAGATTGGTACTGAGGTAGGCTCTCGGGAGCGTCGAAGAATAGTGAGACTGGTGCTACACGTCGACTTGGATCTAAGAGGATGCATGGTTCTGCAGAAGGGGGTGAGATGATGGTGTTGGTACTGAAGTCAAACATCAAGTCTGTGACGCCCCTCAAGTCGAAATCGTCTAGGTAGATCTCAGATATGAATGAGTCTCCGAGCATTGGAAAGTCGGGGAGATCGACGTGCTGTGCCCCCGAGCCAGGATTGATCTCAGATGTGGTGGGCCCGGTGGTTCTTGAAGAGGCTCCTTGGCTGAGTCGACCTGTTTCGTCAGCTTGCTGAGCGACGATAGCGGTATCTAGAGCTCGATCGTCCTTGCTTATTGTAGCACTCTGATCTGCATTCGATTGAGGCGAGCTCAACTCGGACTCGGCTGTATCTTCATCTCCTGATTGGCGAGCTACGATAGAACCATCACTAGATCCACCGCATTGAGGAACAACCAGAATCGTAGTACTGATCTCGCCTATTTGGCTGCTGTCAATGAGATCAGTGGTCACACCAGAATTCTCCACATCATTGAGACCTTCTCTTTGTGGTTCAGTCTGATCAACCGGGTGACAACTGCCTTCTAAGCTGGGAGTTTGATGTAAGTACTCATGACCAGGACCTCAAATTTACTTCCTGACCTACATCAAAATATCATCTATTGACTTTCGAAAATCATGTTCTGCACTGGCCTGAGTGAAGCCCTCTTCATGTTGTGATGTCGATAAACCTTGAGCAGGCTTTCCTGGGCACTTCTTTTGATGTCGACGTAGAACATCTGTCCTGCCAAAACTAGCGCCGCAAGGTAGACATTTGAAAGGCTTTCGATTCTCATCTGACCCATTTCTATCAGCTGAAAGATCCGATGGAAGAGGTGACCAGAAGACTTACGTGACGCAACGTGCCGTATGAGATGCTCCGCCCTGATAAATGTTTTCTGGCAATAGGTGCACCTATGTGGACGCGGACGACCCGGCTGTGCTTGGCCATCTTCACTTGCTTAATGTTCAGGATGTATCAGAAAGTTGCTCTTACGTCATCAAGAGAGGTGGGCGGGTGCTCACAGCTTCTAACTCCCCGCCTAAAGGCTGACTTCTTCGTCTCTCGTGGAGACGACCGGGCGTTGTCTCGTTGTCGACTCATTTCCACTGATACAGCCTCTGTGCCGTCTTTTCTGTCGTCCTCATCTCTTCTCTCAAATGTGGTGAGCAAGTAGGGATATTACTGGCGAATCAAGAAAGATGGAAGTTGTCTTCAGCGCTTTCGGCAATTGAAGGAACGGACATGGTGTTTGCGGGGATCCGAGACGCTAGGACCCGGGGTAGGCGGTGCTGATTCAGGCCTGACTCAACAGGTGTATCCGTAGATGGGGCGCTTTCCTAAGTGCCGCTGTTCGTATGTTGTACGAAGCGTGGGAAAGTGCTTGTCGCTAATGTCTTGGCTTTGCAGCAGTGTGTTTGCGCGGTTTGACCGAAATCCAGCCAGTCCAAATCCCTCTGCGTGGGTCAAATCGAAATCCATGTCTGTTGACGATGAGTTTGACAGTGTTATTTCTCCGAGTTTACTTGATCTTTGAATGAATTTTAGGTTGACTGTTATTTGAAATGTAATCATATCATTATAGCAGGTGCTATGTTTTGGATATTCGATACAAGGTCTTATTTGCGATGACTATTCATCTAAAGTCTCTTCGTGTCCGCGCCTTTCAACCACCGTTAACACAAAGCCTCTGCTTGACAATCTCCGACACCTCATCCCACTTCTCATCGACCAATTTTTCAGCATCGTTTTTCCAAAGATACAGATTCTGCATCATGGTGGCGTTGATGTCGAATTCCTCCTTGAAAGCTTTGCTGTCCTCGTCATGCAAGTTGTGCCATATTTCTCTCTGCTTGATCCCAGTCGCCTGTGCTTCGGCAACGTAGTCGTGTCGGATTTCGAAATAGGTATGCAAGGCTAGGGGGATGTTACCTGCACATTTTGAGAGACATTTGGCTATGGTGGCTCCGTCTTCGATGGCTTGGCTAGCACCTTGAGTCGATGTGGGTAGAAAGGGGTGTGCAGCATCGCCCATCAAAGTAACCAGCCCGGAGTCTGCGACCCATTTGTCGAGGCAAGGGCGGTACACGAGCTTCCAGTCAATGACTGAAGGCATCTTTTCCCACACTCTTCTGACAGCAGGATCCCATCCTTCTAGACATGCCAATACATCATCTTTGGTGGCCTCTTTAGTCCAACTCTCCGCGACGTCGCCAACGTCTTTGTGAGTCAAGACCGTATTGATCTCTTTTCCACCCTGCAGAGTGCTAATGAACCCATGAGAGTCCTTGGCCAGGAACAATCGGATCGAATCACCATCGCTGAGGAATTTACTGGTCAAAGGGTCGTCGCGAAGGAGGTCACCGCTCATGAACGATCGGTAGATGGCGTACCCGCTTGCTTGAGGTTTATCTTCATAACCCAGCACAGTCGTGCGTCCCTTGCTTCTGACGCCGTCCGCGATGATGACGACATCTGACTGAATTCTTTCTCCTGAGGAAAGGGTTATGCTAGGTTGACTGGGATCGTAGACTTCGACTCGCTCGCCAAGCCGGATTTTGACGCCCTGTTCGAGAGCGAATTCCTTCATGATGAGATGGAAGTCGCCTCTGTGACCGATGATTTGGCGGCACCCGTAGTTCTCTACGGACTTGCCAATTTGGTCATCGATACCAAGGACTTTGTCGGAAGAATCGAAGTTATAGATGCGCATCTCGGTACTCTGACTTGCAATTGGCTCCATCCTGGACCCGACTCCCCAACGGTAAAGAAGCCTTGCCGAGTTTGAACCAAAGCCGATACTATCACCAAGGCGTAGGAATTCTTTCAGTTGATCAACTATCAAGACATCATAGCCTTGACGACGGCACGCAATGCCGCATGCCAGACCTCCGAGGCCTGCGCCGACTATCGTGACTTTCAGGGGATGAGACATGAAGAAGGATTTCGGGGAAAGTTGATACTGATGAAAAGAAGTTCAGAACAAGTAATAATTGGGATTCGACAACGACCTACTTTCAGAGTGGTCCTTCGATGTTGCTTTAAACCATCTTCTAACAAGCCATCCAAAGTCGTCGACTTACATGCCTTGTGGGGTAGGCCGCCTACCCCACAAGGCATCGGTTCGCCCCCTCCACATGCATAGGAGGGCTTTGGGTACTTCAATAGATGGTGTCGTCGGCCTGTTCAAGCTACGTTTGACCTTCCGTGCTAATGCAACCGTATCGACTCACTTGGTGTCGAAAGAACCTACGTATTCGCCATGTCCTTTCTCCAAACCCTCCTTCAATCTTTACGGGACAACATTGCTGTTCTCGAACATGAAGTCCAACAACACAACCTAGGGGCCCCCCAAGTATGGGACTTGGAAGCTTCTACAAAGTTCGACGACCCCGAACATTTGATCTCTTGGCAAGCATTTGAGGCTATTGAGAAGATTCGCGTTGACGTTCGCGCTCTCGATGCAGCGGTTACGCCCAACCACATCAAGCTGCTTGAGATGGGGTTGCAACCAGCGCGGACGAGTGCACTCAATGTGGCAGTGTCCCTTGGTATCACAGATGCGATCAAAGATCTTGGGGGCGATGCGAAGCTTGAGGATTTAGCTAGCCGACTGAATGTCAATGAGCAGAAACTAGGTATATACGCAGCCTGTCCTACGCCGCTTCTAACGCCCAAAACTCACTAATTATCATTCCAGGAAGGGTCTTGAGGACTTTGGCTACTGAGTATATCTACAAAGAAAAGCAGCCCGGTGTTTTCGGCAATACGCGGCATAGTAAGACTCTCGAAAAGGAAGGCAGTGCTGCTCAATTCCTGTCCCTCTTGTAAGCTCCAATCACGGTCCTGGGTGTCCATTAGCAGTGGTCTAACAAGCGAAGAGCGGACGAGGGCCTAAGGAGCTCGGCAGGTCTTCTGTCTCATATTACAGACACCAAGACCAAAGACTCTTATCTGGCCACAGATGCTCCATTCTGTACCACGGTAGCACAGAATGGCGAAACTTTCTTCGAGCACATTGGTCATCCCGAGAACTCCGGGGCTGCGCTTAAGGTGATCAAGGGTGTTGTACCATGGCTCAACGTAAGTGTGCACCAGTATATATGCCATTAAGTTTGACTCCGGCTTGTTGATGCGTCCGTTATAGAGAACAACTAGGCCAGCGCTTCTCAATGACTACCCCTGGCATGAGAACCCCAAAGCTCGAGTTGTTGATGTGGGGTGCGGTCCAGGTGACAGCGGATTTGATATAACGAGGAATAATCCGGAGCTTTATTGGACCTTTCAGGACCTTCAGCCGGTCATTGAGAGCTTGAAGACCGTGAGTTGCGCGTGGTCTAAAGCTGTAAGCCGGTACTGACGTCCCAAGTAGAACCTGCCCGAGGATATTGCACAAAAGGCTGCCGAAGGGAAAGTCGAATGTGTCGTACAGGACTACTTCGAAAACAACGCAGCAGAGGGTGACATATGGTACCTCAGAGGAGTTCTGTGAGTACTAGTAGTTTCCGAATTGCGTACAAACCGCTCTGCTACGACATACTGACAAGTTTCAGGCGCGAGTATGATGATGAAGACGCTATCAAGATACTTACTAACGTTGCGAACTCCATGAAAAGAACTCCGGGCTCACGAATGGTAATCAACGAGATATGGAACTCGAGTCCGTTCATTGTCAGCGATCAAAATACGGCCCCGTCTACTCTGACACCTCCCCAACAGTCAAGGCTTCCGGACCTTGCCAACTTGATGACATGGAATACTTTGTTTTTCTTTGGCGGTAAGGAAAGATCGGTGCCAGAGCTCGAGTTGATTCTTGGGAAAGCAGGTCTGCGAATCAGCCGGTTCTTCCAATTCCGCACGATCACTACCATGGTAGAGTGCTCACTAGTCTAGAGGGTATGATTGCAAACTTCCATAGCTCAGAAGCAATAGATTATCATCTGATGGTTTTAGCGTACGGTTGATGAACAAATTAAGATGTACAGCCCCTCTTTCTATTTCTGTTTTACCAATACTCTGTACAAGTACCATTCCAAAGGGTTGAAGATAGTTTCATGTAGGTGGCCTCTGTATTCATAGTAGCTTCAGATTGCAGGATGGAGTGCATGACCTTCAACCGAACGATAATCTAGTCCATGCCCACCACCCAGACTAACGTGGACTGCTTGTAGCATTTGATCTAGGCTCCTTTGATTCATTTGCTTCTATCAGCATTTTGTAACTCAAAAAGAATCAGATGAAATAAAAGAATTAGACTTTGGGATTACGCTAGATTGAGTATGCTGATTCCACGGTTTGGGGCTGCATCATTAGCAACTAATTCGCCGTCGACACAGTAACTCTAACCGCCGATCCTAAGCCAGAGATTCAAGGTAACCCGTCGGCTGCAAATTCGGGCCAAAGCACTGGGCCTTCCCATAGCAAAGACTCCTCCGAAATTATTCAAAGCTTATCCCATGTGCTTACTTGAGCTGATCTTGCAGATATTAATGTGAGACTAGAACTTGAGATCTTTGATCCTCGCGTTGGTTGTTTACCTTGGTCCTTCCAGATATCCGGGCTTGATTTCATATCTGAGCTAGAGACATGCAGCCGCGATGCTCGTAGACCGGCTGAAGTTAGTAAATCAGATGGATCTACATCTTTGACTCGAGCTTCACTAAAGAGACAGATTACCCTTACAGTTCTTTCTTCGGCTCTTGTAAAGATCCCTTTGCCGTGGTGGTTCCCTGGAATTGATAACCAAAGCTGCCGGTCATGAAAGTAAATGACTCGGTCATCATCGATCGGCTATCTAAGATACCTAGGTGAAGTAGGACCCCAATGCAAGCTGTCCTGCCTCAATCCCGGCTCTTCTGCCTCCAGAGTAAAGTGTCTTCTCGGACCTTATTTCGATGCCGAAACCCCTCCCAACTTCCGAGTCCTTCGAATCCGTCTCCCCCACTGAGTGGAGAAATTCTGTGCCTGGAAGATATCGAGCAGGCTATGCCGACGGCCATCTTCTCCAAACCCTTATCCCCGCGCGACCTTTGGCTCGATCAATATATCTCGTGTTAACTACCCCACCATAGCCATTAAATAAGCTTTCTGGTGCCATTTGCTTGCTCCATGCCGAATCAACCGGGTCCATGCTACTGAGACGTCAACGTCGGTCCGTCGGTATAGCATGCAACAGACCCATGATGGGGGTTTGACAAGGGCAGATAAACCGCTCGCACTTTGCAAACTCCTTCGCCAATAAGCTTTTTACATGCGTTTTGTTGCAGTAAGGAACATGGTTTATGTCTTATGAGCGGAGCTTTCCCGCCACGTAGTGTCCCAGAAATACCCTCACGTCGTCAAGCTGGTGGTCATTGCTGGCACTGGGGTATTTTGCAATTTCTTCCTGTTCTAGTCCCTCCGAGCTGTTGAATACAACATAGCCGGCGGGAGCGTTGACTATTGCAGTATCTCAGGCAAAGTCTCTCGTCCGTGTTAACCGCTACCAAGAACTCAGGGACGGGGGTTAGCCAAGTCCTGCAAGACGTAGACTATCTAGATAGTTGATTCATCAGCTCTTGCGTACCTTGAATGCAATCAACCAATTCTATTCAATCTCGCTTATGTCTAGATCGCAGTTTGCCCTTAGATCGACGCCTCGGACTCAGTTGGCCTACAATGCTATCGCCTGCACACAGTTCTCAACCCCGCAACTCCATCTCAGAGAGATCAAATATGGATTCTTTTCAATCTAAATGCCAAAAGTCAGGCTTTGTGAACGTTTCGTCGTAAGAGTCCAATGACTTGTTATCAATTTCTTGGCTTGAGAACAACTTTCCAGTGACCAGTTGCAAACTGCATGGTGATGTACTGGCGGAAGTCTATGTCTTGACCCGGAACTTCTAGCACATCAAATCTTTGTAGGAGATTGGTGGCAACCATTCTCATCTCGGCCCACGCAAAGCTTTATCGACTCTATTAGCATAGTTACTCGGCAACAACGAGAAGCATTATACTATGACTTACTTGATACCAATGCACGAATGCTTGCCTCTAGAAAAGGGGTAGTACGCGTCCATACTAGAGGCTTCGTTGGTGCGAAGACTTTATTATGGGAAGGGAATCATTGAAACTTACTCAGGTGCGGGTGCCCCGTCTCTCTTGTCTTCGGATAGCCACCTCTCGGGCCAGAACCGTTCTGCCTGGGGCCAGAAAGCCTCGTTGCGGTGAAGATCGCGGTATGAGGCCGAGACTACTGTGTGAGGCGGTAGATCATAGCCACAGAGGGTGATCCACTGATTGCCAGTCCGGCGGCCCATCTCCGAAGCAATAGGATGCAAGCGGAGGTTCTCCTTGATGCACGCCTCGAGGTACTCGTATTCCTCCTCGTTGCGAACCGATTTGCTGGTCACAATCTCGTCGTTGAAGCCCTTGGACGGGAGAGAGGCGAAGAGCTTGGCGCGGACGTCGGGGTTACGGGCAAGCTCGAGAAAGAGACAGCCGATAGTGCCGGATGTTGTTTCGGAACCGGCAAGGAGGATCTCGGCCATTTGGTCGACAATGTCGCGGACAGACATGCTAGTGCCGGTGTCAGGCTTTTTGCCCTCTTCGATAAGGTGCTGGAGGAGGTCTCGGCGCTCAACCTCCAGAGTGCGCTTGCGTCGTTGGACTACGGCGTCGATTGCTGTGATCATCTCGGCGGGCCAGTCGAATTGCAGGTCGATTCCCAGGGCGCGGAAGAATTTCTTGACATATACAGTCTTTGTACAAGTAAGCACTGAGGGAATCAAGACATTTCGTCTGTAACAAAAGATTGACTTGCCTGGTATCGCTTGCTGAGACCATCGAAAATGGAGCGAGGGATTGACTTCCAAATCTTCTCGTCAACTCCATCTTCGATTAAACTATTGGGATTGGTCTGTCCGAACCCCTTGCCGAATGAACACTCTCCCATGCTGTTACTCAAGTAAGAAGCCGTGCAAGAGAAAGACCAAGATGGCTGCGGAAGTATTGGCTTACATGTCAAGTGCCACGTTGTGAAGGTCGTCCATTAAGTCGACCTCGATACCCTTTTTTGCATAGTGTACCGCATCCTCGTTGATCTGTGTCTGGTACTTGTTGAGCACGTCACGAACGGTGCTCTTGAAGAACATCTCAAGGTTGTCAATGTAGTTGACCGTAAAAGCAGGGAACAGGAAACGCTTGAGGCGCCTGTGCGGCTCTTGGCGACTTTTTCCAACGACGTTGAGTTAGGCTCACGTTGCAAGTGCACATTGTGGGCAGAAAAAAAAGGGAACGACTTACATCTCGCCAAATAGTCCGGGACTGAATTTGTCTCTAGAAATTTCGGCATACATGGCAACTTTGGGAAGATCCGTCTTGACCAAGATCTGCTTCATGGCCTCCTTGTCAGAGATCCAGACCTGTCGGGGGCCGAGTCGGATAATCGGCCCATATTTGTTGTGGCTTCTCTCTACCAACTTCCAGATGGTTCCGGTTGAGAAGAGATAACGTAAATGCAATGTTGTGAGAGGAGCATACCAAGGCCCAGGAAGTTTTCTCAGGGGAGACTTGAGAGCTTTGATCTTCTGTTTGAGTTGAAGACCGGCGAGGACAACTACTAGGAAGTAGACGGCAAGTATGTAGGCCGACGCCATTGTGTCGCCGTTGTTGATCGTCTTGATCAGGGCAAGATGCCAGCGATGCTTTGTCAATGATTGAATGACTGGTGGATGATGAGATGACAGGTCAGAGACAATAAGAGAACAGAGGGACATAACAGTCTTTGACAGGAAGCGGGCGATGATCTTCTATGACATGAGACCCGGAGCCATCTCCTCGAGATGATATAAGACGAACACACATAAGTCTGCAGGAGCTATTTCGTGATCTAGACCCCCCGCTAGCCCCGGTGCTTCCTGCTGAGAAGTTGCGCAAGCCAACCCAGACCGGAGGTTACGGTACGTGGCTGGATTTGCACAACAGTCAGAGGCTCCTTTGAATTGCACGACTCAGTTCAGATGTACATGTAGCCATCGTCAGCCTGCGAGGCTGTCGTGAATATGCTGCGCGCACTGTTTCAAGCTGTGTAAACTCTGTTATATTAGCTCGGATGATGGGAGCCCAGGGAGCTGGGCTTGCTGCGCTTTTCCTTCGGTCTGGGAACAAGCGAGTTCACCAACGTGGCACCCAAGAGACGACGCAAGCGCGAATCGGATGGTCCAGAATGGTACACACTCATTGACTGGGCTACTCCTTGGCTGGAAACCGCGTGTCATGCAAATTAAGCGGGAACATGGAGATAGGTTGCACTCGATCCCCAAATCTGATGTGCTTGGTATAAACTCTGTTCAAGTGTAATCCCATATTACTCATTTCCAGTTATCTCGCGGTACTTCCTTTCCTATTCAGGAAACCATTTGGCAAGGTCGCCTATTGCCCAAAAGTACTCATTAACTTTAACGCGTCTGTCATCACGAGAACCTAAAATACGAATATCTCACATCATGGTGAACCACAAGACTGTGCCTTATTCACGGTGGAGATGCAGTTTCAAAAGAATTCTGAGCCTTGGCCCTGCCATTTGGTCTAGAACTTTTGGTCTATTTCCCGTTGTCTCTAAACTCCATACGCGCTTCCGCTCTATCAAGCTTTGACTCTGCGGTCTTTGAGTCTAAAAATGTCTATGTCGTCTATGTCTCTTTATGTCCGTCTAAAGAAAACCGTGTTGCATTTTGTACAGCAACCACCCTCTATTTGGCCCATCTCATGGCGCCGGGGCAGTTGGGGTCGTTCTCGACATACTTGAGAGTGCCGAAAACGGACCAGAGCTGGCCGAGGAAGCTGCGGCCATCGTGGTTGTACAGGTCACCAAGGACAGGCTTGATGGCCTCAGTAGCCTCGTCAGCCTTGTAGAAAGGAATGCGACTAGGATCTGTTAGCGATGGCTCGGGAGATTTCTCATGATGGGAGGCAAAGCTTACGGGAACAGGTGGTGAACGACGTGCTTCTCAATGATGCCGTGGAAGAGGTGCTTGCCGATGAAGCCGAACTCACGGTCGACGGTGGCAATGGCACCCTTGACGAAAGTCCAGCCCTCCTCAGTGTAGTGGTGGACCTCAGGGTGGTTGTGGTGGAGGTAAGTGATGGCAACTGAGGGGTCAATTAGCACTATGATAAACACATTTGCTTGTGAAACCCAAAGGCCAAGCTTCAAGGATCACAAGTGAAGGGGGAGGGGGGCGTACCGAGCCAGTGGTGGACCCAGAAGTAGGGGACCGCGTAGAGGAGAGCGACGGTGGAGACATCGAGGATGGTGGAAGCATAGTACAGGGCGGAGAAGGTGATGGCCAGGCCAATATCAGAGATGGCAATGAAGATAGCCTCATTAGGACGGAACACGGCACTGGTGGGGCCAAAGTGGCTGACACCCAGCCAACGTCCGAGACCGTTGACCTCACGCTGCAAGCTACCCTTGCCGGCGGTGGCATTGAAGAAGAGGTACGCCTGCCATCCGAAGAGCTGGTGGGTGAGCAGGTTGATGGCCTGGGCAATGGGCGTGTCCTCGAAGAGCTCGTGAAGGTCGATGCTTCCGAACAAGGGCTTCTTGGAGGGCTTGGGAGCGGTGGCAGGAACGAAGGCCATGTCTTTCTTCATGTGACCGGTGAAGCGGTGGTGGCGGTGGTGAGAGAACTTCCATGAGAAGTAGGGGACGAGAAGGAAGGAGTGAAGGGCCCATCCGGTGATGTTGTTCACCTTGTCGGACTTGGAGAAGGCGCCGTGGCCGCACTCGTGGCCGAGGATCCAGACACCGGTGCAGATGAGACCCTGTACGAAGCCGTAGACCATCCAGGCGGTGGCGCGCAGGATGGGGTCCTGAATGCCGGGGATGTAGGTGAGAGCAGCCCAGACGAGGCCGGCGACCATGGTGAGGTCGCGGACGACATAGTAGTAGGAAGTCACGAGCGAAGGCTCGAAGCAGTGAGCCGGGATGGCATCTCTGATGGTCTGAATATCAGGGAAGACAGGCTCGTTGGTCTTCTATGAGGAGGGTCAGTGATCAATGATCGGTCATCGAGATCGATGGCGGCGCATCGGAAGCTGTTTGCCGACTAACCTTCTGGGGCTTCTCGACCACCACGGTAGACGAGGTACGTTGGGTCGCCATTGCGTATGATAAGGTGCAGACCAGGTTGTTTGGAATCACCTCACTATTGCTCAATGGATATAATATGAGATGAACGAAGGGGAAAGAAGGATACGCTCTCGAGACCGCACCGTATTATGGATGAGTAAAGGAAGGAACCAGAGGGAAGCTGGAGCTAAGAGGTCTGGGGAAAAGGGTGAAATTTTCTCAGGTGCCCGAGGTCAGGAAAAAGACAAATAGGTTTCTAGTCAGACTTCACAAGGGACCCGGGAAGCAGACCGCCAACGAGAGAGACGTGTCTCCTTGACCCTTTTTTTAGGAGCGGCAGCATTAAAGGTGGGCCGTTACCCACGGTGAGAGACGATCCCTGGAATAGGGGTCCAAACAGTCTGGACTACTTTTTTTTTTTCTCGGTTTCCCCCCTTCCCTTGCTAGGTTGTCTTTGCCTTGCCTTGCCCACATGCATTGGGGGGGTTAGGCTCGGCGGCAGAAAATTTCATCTTACTGCTGTCAAAAGTCGAGTGTTTGGAATTGCTCGAGACTGCCTCGAGACGTGACTCGCCACTGGGTCTAACCTTGTGGCTTGCCCCAAAGCATCGCAGAGCCTCGGGCTGGGCGTATTCCGCAGCATATTCCATGACTCAATGATGGCCGCCACACGTCGAGCACAAAGCAAAAAACCGGTACCGTGGGTGTTGAAGAATGTCTCGGTGTCTTCCTTCGCAAACGTGGCCTCGCGGCCGAAGTGTCAGTTCTATGACACCTTCCTCGGTACCATAAGGTGAAACAATCAAAGAGGCAGCCAGCAGTCCCGGGCGGTGAAGGCGTATCTGGCAACTCGGGAGGGAGGTGTTGAGAAACGCGGATCTAATCTGCTGCAAGATCCTAGCACGTTCAAGAAGAGGCTTCGTCGCTTAAACGGACCTAAACGCAATTTGGCCTAGTCGTGCAAGATTTCCAAGGGTCCGGTTCCACGTGCGGATAACAGAAGTCTTGGAAAAAGCCCACACAAAGGTTCTCAACCCCAACACTTTTGCACCCCTTGCTCTCTGCTTCCAAGTGGGAAATGAAACCCACTGTGTATGTTTGAGCTTGAATCTCGTTTAACGTGGAGTTCCAAGGCAGAGAAAGACGGTGGTAGCACCTAACAGGACCCTGGGAACTCCATTTGTTGACAGAGTGGCATTTCGACAAACTCCATTGGCCAGACGGTGGGGGTCTTTGGCTTCAGGAACCTCTCCATCTTCTCCAATCGCTCTCCCCTCATTGCCCAGATTCAGAGACCGCCCCCAAGCTGTTCAAAACATGGGACCGTGCGGTAACGTCGCGTCCCACTCGGGGCTTTACGGAAAGAGGGGGGAGGATTGCGGGAGAAAGGGACGCACAAGTCATTCATTTCCCTTTGACCTTTGACATGTGCTAATGCGCCCCCTTTTGAGCTTCCCGAACGAGTTCGACCGGCTCTGTGGCTGAGCCGTCTACGGTCTCTCTTGTATTGCCAGCCACCATCTGCTATCTTTGTCAATCTGACGAGGCCGGGCCTGAGCACAAGGTTAGGGTTAGCGGGGGCCTCGGCGCACGTCCTGTCCAGATTGCGAGACTTTGCGCCGTTGGACGGAAGCAGTAAAAAGCTTAATTGGCTTCGTTGTGGATTCTAGAAATGAGCAGAGGTTACGAGGATCGGGATCCGGGGCAGGCCTTTCTCTCTCTGGTTGTCTTGGGTTTGGTGCAAGTACGGATGTCTATTGGCAATTGTCAGTAGGGCAACTCTTGCCTCAATCAGAGCCGTCGCAACTCCCTGCGAGTCGAAACTTTAATCGCTGTACGCATACAATGCAGAACTCTTGTGAGATGCGCAAGAGGGAGTTCCAAAGGCGAGGATCTAGGAAGTAATCAAATCCGACAATTTGCGTGTGCCGTTACCCGTTTGCCGGTAAGATTCGTGTCTATGTTGCAGTTATGAGGGGGCACTTGAGAATTGTTGTGGCATAACCGAAGGCCGTACTTTTTCTTTGAGTACTTATTCGAAGCCTCGAGTTGAAGCTGAACTCGTAGCATCCCGAACTCTAGATGCACTGACTACATCAACAACATGACGGTTTCCAAGGCCAGAAGGCTCGAAGACTTCATCAGATTTGTCAAATTGAATTCTCCTTATTACGCCCAGTCCTGGAAGCTGTGTAAGACTCTTGAAGATGCGTCGGTGTCTTTAAGGGATTTGCCCGTCGTTGACCATGAGTCTTTCTGGGCATCAAACACATGTCGAAACAGTAAGGTTGTGACATCAAAACAGAAAGATGGCATTGTTTTCAAAACTGGAGGCGAGTTGTGCGCACTTCTCATACCACTTATCATAGGCTGCCTTCCAGGCTCCATGGCGGGTTGACCAACTTTTAATACATGTATACTAACATTGCTCTGTCCAGGAACAACCACACACCCCAAAGTGTCGTTCTATAACCAGAAGGAACTTCATGGCCTTTCGACACAACTAGCAGAGAGCTTGGGACGCTGCGGAGTCGGCGAGGGAGACATGGTTGCCAATCTGTTCTACGCCGGCGACCTCTACGGCAGCTTCTTATTGCACATCCTCTCTGTCTATCATCTTCCGAGCGGTGCAGTCCAGCTTCCCATAGCTGGACACGTATCCTTGGAGTCTATGGAACGACAGATCGTTGAGTTCGAGGCAACGGTCATCCTCGCCACGGTGACTACCATGTCGCAACTCTCAGAACGCATCCTCAGCAGTGGCAAGACCCACTCATATGTCCGCCTGCTGCTTTTCTCAGGGGAAGCATTCTATGATGATCAGGCCGGGCTGCTGAAAGTTGCCTTCCCGAATGCAACAATCAGATCGGTCGTCTACGGGTCTATGGACTGCGGAATCATCGGCTTACCACCGAAGCCAGAGCACTACACAAACGACACCAGGCTTCACCAAGTCAACGATCCAAACATCATCGTGGAGATCATCACTGAAGACGACAAGGTCACTACTACCCCAGGAGAGGTCGGCAGCTTGGTCGTGACCAACCTGGAGCGTCAACTCATGCCCATTGTTCGCTACCCTTCTGGAGATCGGGCCGCTTGGGTTGACCCAGCTCTAGGCCTTTTCCGTGTCCTCGACAGGGACCGCACGGCCATCCGCCTCGGACCCGTTTCCGTCGACTTCGTGGACCTCCGGCGCATAGTGTCCACGATCCTCAGAGGCCGACCAGTCCGGCGTTTGCAAGCCATTGTCACACGAGAAGACAGAAAAGACCTCTTGACACTGAATGTCGCATTTACCCCGGCTACAGATGAGGAGAGTTCACAGCTGCAGGCGGAGCTGAGGGAAGAGATGGGCGAGGTGCGTCCCATGTTTCGGGAACACGTCGAGAAGGACCTCATCAACCCGTTGAGGATTAAGTTTATTACCATGCAGGAACTCGCTGTTAACCCAAGAAGTGGAAAGATTGTCGAAGTACAGGATCTTCGGTCGACCACTATTTAGTTATATGTTTATTCATACGACGTGTGAAGTTGTGTAGAGAGTACTTGACGTTGTTGCACCAAAGTCTAAAAGAAGTTGTAGGCACCCCCTTGCCGCGTGAGGGGATTTGAATCACCACGAATTAAACGAGTCGCTGGCACTCCACAACGGAATAACTGGGATTGTCAATGAAACAAGCTTTTGTTCTCGCTACGATGCACTGGTCGTAAATCACGTTAGGCAAGCTCTCTTGATTGGGGCTGGTAGGCGCCTGGTACGGAGCGGGATCCAGGTCCTCGGACTTTTGTCAGGACCCCGCGGGTTGTCTCTCGGAGGCCAAGACCGATAACCCTTGTTGTCTTCCCCGGACGAACTGACCAACACCTCTTGAGCTGAAGCGGAGTCCAGGCGGAACCGGCCAGATTGAGCAATCGCCGTTGATTTTTGCTCTCTTGACTCGCGCCAACTTGATCGCATCGCATTGAACTAGTCACGTCTGATACAAACTTCACTTGAAAGTGCTTCCCTGCAAACGCAAAGTTTTTAGCGTAACATGCTTTGGTTGCAACTTCCTCTTCCCCGCGCGATGTCTATCGCCTGCTACTTCATCAAAAAGCGTTCCCAAGTGCTCTCAAGGACCAGCTCATTCAATTACGAGATCCATGCCCCTTGGACACGGATGTTTAGTCATCAGCACCAATCTCCGCACATCAAATGCATAACAGGTCACAGAACTGGCAACGAAATTGCAACATGTCCGAGATAACCGCCAAAGGATCAAGGCAGGCCGGCCCCGGTAAGGAATACAAGACGACAGGCGTCCTCGCTCCGTACTACCCCAATCCACCCTTTTTCCTCATCCGTTCAAGTTATCATCTAACACGGGATTCAGGTGGAGCGAGCCGGCGTGGTTCCATGCTCTGGAGAGTCCCTACTACAATGACTCTCACCGGCGGTTCCAGACGTACGTACGAGACTTTGTCGAGACTCACTTGCTTCCCTACGCGCAGGAATGGGAGGCAGCTGGGGAAGCCCCTCTATCAGCGAGGTTGAAGTTTGCCAAGTCCGGTCTTGCTTTCCTCGATGTCCCAAAAGAGTACCGACCCAAGGAACTCATGACTATTGCGGGTATTGCGTTCGACAAGCTGGATGTCTTTCACGAGCTGATTCTCATGGACGAGATGGCCCGCATGCCCAGTGGGGTCCCCCTCGCTCTGGCGGGGGCATCCAATGTGGGTGCGCCGCCCATCTTTGCTGCCGGGACTGAGGAGCAGAAGAGACGATGGCTTCCTGGTCTCTTTACCTGGGAGACTAGCTTCTGTCTCGCCATCACGGAGCCCACGGCCGGCAGTGATGTGAGCGCCATCCGGGCTGCTGCAGAGAAAGCTCCCGATGGTAAACACTATGTCGTCAACGGCCGCAAGAAGTGGGTTACGGGAGCACCTTGGGCAACTCACATGACCACCGCCGTCCGAATGGGCGAGCCAGGGCGGAGTGGTATCTCGCTGCTGGTCGTGCCTTTGAACTCCCCCGGTGTCACGATCAGGAAGATCCATAATTCCGGGCACAACGCCGGTGGTTCCTCATGGGTCGTATTGGAAGACGTGAAGGTGCCAGCTGATCACTTGCTGGGCAAAGAGAACGGGGCGTTCCCTATCATCATGCGAAACTTCAATAAGGAACGCTTCATCCTCACAGTGGACTGCAACAGACAAGCCCGAATATGTCTTTCGGAGGCACTGCAGCACGCACATGATCGAGAGACATTTGGAAAACCTCTCGCCTCGAATCAGATTATACGGCATAAGCTGGCGGCGCTTGCTCGCGAGGTCGAGGGTCATTGGGCGTGGCTGGAGCAAATTGCCTACCACGTCCATATTCACGGCTGGCAGACCAAGGACGTTGCAAGCAGAATTGCGTTGGCAAAGATCCAAGGCGGCAGGATCGTGGAGCAAGCCGTTAGAGAGAGCCAGCAAATCCACGGCGGAATAGGCTACGAAAAGGGGGTGACCATGACGGAGCAGATTTCTCGGGACCTCCGTTTGAAAGTCATTGGTGGGGGGAGTGAGGAGATTCTGAGTGACCTTGCGTGGCGCGAGGAGCACAAACGAGCTTCTGATCGAGGCGCGAAACTCTAAGAAGCTTTCGATGGCTTGGAAATCAGATTATAACAAGCTTAAAACTCACTTTCTGTAGCCCTGAACCGACTTCATTGCATGTTATGTATTACTGGTGTCGGTTGTCTAGAATAGCGCTATTGCTTCCGTGATCCGCAAAGGTTCAATACGTGGTGATATGGCATGGCTGGGCTGCGAGTCATGGGTGCTGAAGCCGCTACTTGGACCATGATACGAAGTGTTCGAGAATGAGACCAAAACCGAGACGTCCACGTGTCGTCCGATATATCGACAAGTGGCCGTTGATGGAGTGCAGAAAAGATGCTCAGGGTTGTACGCCTCTTGTGCTAGCTAGTCCTAGACAAGCCTTCATGTGCATTCAGCTTAACTGCAAGGACGCGATGGGGTCCTCCAACCCCTGCACTAGTTTCCTCTCCAAGTTGCACTACCTCGGGTGTCTCGTGAGACCCACCGCAACAGTCCGAACCCGAGGTGTCGGGGCCGGACCCCTCACCCTCACTTGTCACTTGCAATTCTGTCATCAACGTCTTGAGTTCAGCATATCGACCCAGTTATCAACTCGCCGACCATGACTAACACCGACGTCAAGTCACACCCTGATTACAAGCACTTCGCGTCCATCCCATGGTGTGCCAGACTCCTCAGTCAATCCGACAATTCGTCCCACGTGGTGCAAGTCTCCCAAAACAGAACTGTCCTTCCTACAAGAGAGAACACGTACGTCGGCGGAACTCTCAACACACCAGACACCATCAAAGCCTGGTTGATCATACACCCCAAGCCGCAAGGTCCCGATTGGAAGGTCGATGAGTTGTGTTCTCTCATCACGTTTGACCATGGCATGATTGGGTTTCCCGAGACGGCTCACGGAGGCGTTGTTGCCTTGGTGATGGATGAAGTTACGGGCATTCACATTGTAGCCCAGAGGCCGGCGGGTACAGAGCCCAACAAAGATTTCAGAACGGGTTACTTGAACACGTCATTTCGAAAGCCTGTTCCTGCGCCGGGAACGGTGCTAGTGAGATCGAGGATAGCCAGAGTTGAGGGCCGCAAGTATTTTGTTGCGGCTCAATTAGAGGATGAGAACGGCGAAGTGCTTGCAACAGCGGAGGTCTTGTATATCTCAATCAAGAACAAATTATGAGTCGTGAGAATTTGTACAATATACTTTGACAAACATGCGGTTTGAGAAGACAGAAGGAAGCCATAGAAATCAGATCATCATCTGAATAACACAGAAGAGCCTCGAGATATCACTTGAGCTTGCATGGAACTATGCGCTGGCTAGACTCGGAAGTTACTTTTAGATAGTATTTTTATGTTTGATTAAAGTAGTCCTGCGTTTGGTCAACGTGAAGATGAGAGTTGGTTTATTTTTACGTGAGTGAACCAGGGAGCACCGGGGTTGGCATTGACCAAGTTGACAGCCGGAAGTTGTCCCCGCCAATTTGTGTACAAGAGTGCGGGCGTAGATTTGACAGGGCGTTGCCAAATCTTTGAAATTTAGCAGTTTACTTGACAATCAGCACTTTGAAGGCGTAAAGATATTCAAGTATGCTAGAACCTGAAGAAGTCACGCATGGCATTGCTCAAGTTGGTCGTTAATGTAGCAGTATGCGAGGACTGAGGGTCTACAGCGAAGCCTGGATCAGTAGGTCGGACCTAGACTCGAACAGCATAGGGAGATACACATGTCTAAGTCAACTAGAAGTGCACCATGGAATGACTTGCTACATTCGTTATTGTAGGGGAAAGAAGAACGAGATGACGTATTACTTTGGTCGTAGTGAGACCGGTGGTTGTTGGCTCACTACTCAAATTTATAGCGTGGTGTGGGGGTAATCCGAGCTGAATCGGCGTAGGCCCCCCATTGGCCGACATGTCGGACCAGGAGGCGAACCGGAGCAGTCCGTACCAAGACAAGCGGACCGATCCATCCCCACGATCAGCCCAGAATCTTCTAAGCTAGGGTTTAGTCGAGTCTTCAGATTCTATACAGGTTTTACGCTGATAAATCCTGTACAGGCTTACAAATGTCGTGGGTTCACTAGAAATTCCTGGCTGCTAGCCAACACTAGCCAATTCGGATGTATGAATATGAATATAAAGCACGATTGTTTTGAGATTCCAAGCCAAATCTGAGCAATACTAAACATCTACGTTAGCTATCGCTTTCTTCTGTTACATCGCATCTCACATATCCAATTGGTCTTAGCCACTCCATCTGCAGTTATCATGTCTCTGCCTTACCAGAAAGTCCTATTAGTCGGAGCGACCTCGGGAATCGGTGCAGCTCTAGCGGACAAACTTGTCGAGAATGGCACTTTCGTCATCGCTGCCGGTAGAAGAAAGGAGAACCTCGACAAGTTCGTTGCGAAGCACAGCGCGAACAAGGCTGCGGCAGCTGTCGTGGATATCCTCAAATTGGAGTCGGTATGTTGAGGCTCTTCCCCTTCATGAAGGTATGGTAAAGGATAAGACTAACGAAATGTCTAAAGATTCCGGAGTTTGCTTCGTCCATAATCAACGAGCACCCTGATCTTGATTGTGTATTTCTGAACGCCGGAGTTCAGCGAGGTATCGATTTCACCAAGCCTGAAAACGTCAGTTTGGACATCGTTTATGATGAGCTTCTCGCAAATTACCTCTCCCATGTCCACTTGACCAAGGCCTTCCTCCCCCATCTTTCAAAGCAAGACAAGCAGACCGCCTTACTTTACACCACATCTCAGCTCGGCCTCATTCCGATGAAGCGGTGCCCCAACTACAGTGGCTCCAAGGCTGCTATGCACGGCTTTATTCTCGCACTCAGATCCCAGCTCAAGGATGCGTCTTCAAGGGTCAAGATTGTTGAAGTTTACCCGCCTGCAGTACAGACGGAACTGCACGATGCGAGGAATCAGCCGGACTTGAAGAACGGCCATGCTATTGGCATGCCGGTAGACGAATTCGCCGATGAAGTCTACCAGAGATGGGCCAACGGAGAGGAACAGATCCCAGTGGGAACCGCGAAACCCATGTTTGACGCGTTTGAGAATAAGAGACAGGATTATTATGAGAGCTTTAACGCCGAGATGGACAAGGTGTTGGTAGACTTTACCGTTTGAGTATTGGGTCACCAGATCTTTGGAAAGTAAAGAGGTATGGAGGATTGCGATGGGAAATAAGTCAACTGAGCATTTATCGATTCTTCTCGGGCAATGGATGAAACTATCTCACCCTGGGTCTGTGTGTTTGTGATATAATGTGTGGCTTAGGGATTGTTATGGTGCGCATCAATTCCATCAAGTCTTGCTTTAGGGCTTGGGTGACATGCTGTTCTAGCAAGCGGAGAATAGAATAGATTGCTAGTCAACTTACGAGTGCAGGACAAGTCATGATGACAATAGCAGTGTCACCGGAAGTAGCGGCAAGACTGTTCATTTATCAGCAAATTGTTTTTGCACCCAATTTTCAAGGCAAGGTAGTTACAATTGGATGCCGGTAAGGCGAGGAGGCATTCGATCGCCGAGATACGCCGGCTTTTGCAGCACCGTCTTACCGAACAAAATATGGGTCTATCCCGATCGCGCTCCGTGAAAAGGTGGACCCCATCGGCTGGTTAACCGCTGGCCCGTGCTTAACTCCGTCAATCGCCACTTTCTTCCTTTCGTTGACATCACGAAAGCAAGGCTAATTCTTAACAAACCCGCGGCCATAGCTCAACCCTCTCAACCATGTTCTGTCCCCCGACGTCCACCGAGGACTGGGATCTTGAGTATGGCGACTAGGCTTTCACGAACACCGCTGCCCTGGGGACGCCGTCTATCCTTACGTTGGCGCACCGAACCACTCGCAGCGAGATGTCGATTTTACACATCCGACCGATCCCCCGAAGCTTCCGAAGCTCCAACACCCAATCGCAGTGATAATGGCCCAGAGAAAGAAAAGGGAGCCATGTCGCGAAAGCTCGAGGAAGCTACAGAAGAAGCTCTTTTGACTGGTGGCCGGCGCGGGCGTCAAGCTATTGAGGATGCTGGGTTTTCCGAAGAGCTGAAGCAGCGGCTTCTCGACAAGGTCGAGACCGCCAAATTCCGATCCCAATACGCATCCGCTTTCGCAGAGGCTCAAATGCCCACTTCAGCAGGCGAGGGGACACGTTCAATAGCTGCGGCGCAGGCTTGGACGGGAGACGAGGCGCAGTCTGATACGGTTCTGCGAATGCTCAACGATGCGAAGAAGCCCCTCAAGCCCGAGCTAAGGGGACAATTCCAGATTCCGCCCGTTGACATGCGGATGCGAAAAGAGTCAAAGACGAATCCTAGCCAGCGGGCTGCGAATGCTCGCGAGAAGGCCTCGACATATACTGCACTGGGATTTAAAGAGGAGAGCGGGCAAAGCGCCAAGGAACGCGAAGAGTTTAGAAAAGAGCTCCGCGACCGATTTGGAGCAGCAGCTCGAGCTGTGCCAAACACTATATCAGGCCTCGAGTCACTGGCCAACGAAAGAATAGAGGACGCCATTGCTCGTGGGCAGTTCAAGAACATCCCTCGCGGCAAGGGGGTAGAAAGAGACGCAAGAGCCGATAACCCTTTCATCGATACCACCGAGTACATAATGAACAAGATGATCAAGAGGCAGGAGATTGTCCCGCCATGGATAGAGAAGCAGCAAGAGTTGGCCAAAACCGCTGGCATCTTCAGGGCAAGATTACGCAACGACTGGAGGAGGCACGTCGCCAGGATGATTTCGTCAAAAGGTGGGAGCTTGGAGGAGAAGATGCAACTGGCCGAGGACTATGCTCGTGCAGAGGAACGCCATAATCCGCGCAAGAGAAACAGCGACAGTATTTCGGTTCCCACCAATGTGACCGATGATCCTGTCATGGCGAAGGTGCGTCAACAGGCGGTCGAGGGCAACAGCACTAGCGAAGCCGGACCAGAGGCAGCGCCGACGAAGCCTGCTCGGCCACTGGTACAACCCTTCCGCGACTCTGATTGGCTTGCAACTGAGAGCTCGTATATGAACCTCGCCGTCAACAACCTCAATGCGATCACGCGTTCCTACAACCTTATGGCGCCAGAACTAGCGAAGAAGCCGTACTTCTCGCTTGAGCGAGAGCTCAAGGCTTGTTACGCCGATGTCGCGCCCCTTGTGGCAGAAACTATCCGCGAGAGAGCCACCAGGCCGACAAAGACATTATTCGATGCAGCAGGGGGCGGTCAAGTCACGGTTTTTGACCGCTTTAGTAAGGAGGGAACATCGGCCAAGATATACGATTCCAGGGCTCCTCACTATGGCTTCAAGGAAATGTGGAGGGATCTCTTCAACTGAAAGTAGATGTGTTTTTCCGTCCGGCTCATTTCATTGAGCTCTGAGTCTCTTAATTTAGCAGCAACCGATGTCGGGGTTGATAGGTACGATCTTCATCGTCGATGCCTTCTTCTAAACGCAGCGGGAATATCTTTCCATGAATATCTTCCCTGCTGGAAATCAGCGTGCTTCCTGAAGCCTCTTTTGACCCAGATCGGGTTACATTTGAGAATCAATCCCCAATGCTGTACAGCCAGCTCAACCGGGCCTGTGCATGTCGCACTCGCTTTGTATCGGAACCTGGATGGATCACTTAAACATCTACGGCGGGCATGATGGCCCGCGATCACCTGGCACCCACTCCTGTCTCACACTCTATCCCAGCCTCGTCCCATCCGGGTTGCCCTCTCTCATTGCTCACCAACAGCCAAAGCCTATACAATCAACTCAACCTTCCCAGTCACACAAGTAGAAGGCGCCTGCTTGGGCGCCTTGGCCCAGCGGAACACTCAGCTGGTGTCGTGGGATTTCCACATGTCTCTGTTGAGACGGACCTCGACCCCTTGAGTTCGACTCCTTGCTGGGCCCTTTTTTGCCCTTTTTGCCCTTTTTGCCCTTTTTGCACCTTTTTCTCTCCGTTTGTGACCTGGAATCACGTCAACCTGACTTCTTTGTAATAACGCTACTGGCTCTTTGCTTGAGACGCTGTATGCAATCAAAACAGGCGGACATTTCTTGAAGAGTAAGATTGGGAAGGACGAGATGAAATTGTTGATGCCGGGCAAAAGTGTTTGCGGAGTACACCGACAAATTCGCTTGAAGATGGCTAGAGTTCCTCTATTGGTTTGGAACCGTCTCTTACGTGCTTAGATGAACTTTAGACAAAGTATGGGCAAATAAGCCAAGATCTGTAGTGACCGTAGATAATTGTAATCTGAAACGATGAAATTAGACTTCCTGACGGCATTTGATTTTGAGTCGATCATTTAGTCGTGACGTAACTTTCCTGAGCATGGTTCATTCATCCCACCGGCAGATGGAGATGAATCCCAAGAGTATTGAGTAAGCAGAGAGATTGATTGGCGCCAGGCTTCACGTTCGGTACGAGCCGCGCCTTGGCTGGCAGTTGAGACTGGAGACAAACTGACTTGCGACATCGAGACCGGTGGGATGAGCACCGTCCTCCGATCGATATTTGTCCGAACGCCCGTCAATGAGCCTTTTGATTGGCTTCATCTGAGAGGATGCCGTTCGGATTCTGTTCAGTCGGTGCGGACACGGGCCGGCTTGAACATGTATTCGTCCGAAAACTACGGATCGCGGACTCACGGAGGTTCAACGTCCGGATGGCTGGTGCGTCCCACCGAATTGTCGTCAGTCCGATAGTCCGCCATGGTGATGGGTATATGTCGTGCGGCCACATTGGGATTGAAGCTCTCAGATTTATCTGAACACCATTGCACCAATCAAGCGCCAGACAATAAATCAATTCTTACACGACCATTATGGAGACTATTACCTTTTCCAACGAATCGCTCATCAACGCGGCTACGGACCGCCAAGAAGTCGGCGAAACCCCTTGGTACTATGTGCTCGGGACATGCGTACCACTTGCCATTCTCGTGCTGTTCTGGATGAGAGACCATGGCACCAAGCTCCCGTATCTCAATCCCAAAGGACGGTTCGAGTGGTCCTCGGACAGGGTTGTTCGGGAGTTTGTATTCAATTCCTACCGAATGCTGTATTCATCTGCAAAGGACTTCCTCGGCAAGCCTTTCCGTGTGCTGTGTGATGTTGGAGATGTCATTATCCTGCCACCTGATGTTGGCCAGGAGATTCGGAACGACAAGCGCTTTAGCTTTGTTCAAGGCCTATTCGAGGTGCGTCTTCGAAGGGGGGATAATAGGGGATTCGATTGCTCGACGAGAAAACGTTTACTAACATACATGACTAAGGACTTCCAAGGACAATATGCGGGCTTCGAGGCTTACAAGGAAGCCTGCCATCCTTCCGAACGTATTCAGAATGTGGTCAAGCTAAGGCTAACCAAGACCCTTGGTACGTCTAGCGGTGATCTTGTAGCCACCTATTCGCCTTGGTTAATGCTAACCTTGAACGATCCTTTGCAGGCAGGATTTCGGGCATTCTTTCGCAGGAAGTTGAAGAAAGCCTACAGGACACGCTAGGTGATTCGACTGGTACACTTGATCCCACAACATCAACATCTCGGATTTTGACTCAGTGCTGATGAATGGCGCAGAATGGCATGACACGGTGGCCAAACATGAAATCCTCAAGATTGTGTCCCGGATGTCATCCCGGATCTTTGTCGGGAAACGGCTAGGACGCAACGAGAAATGGCTGAGCACCATCGTAGGCTACGTCGAGCTCAGCGTCCACGCGATGCAAAACCTCCGCTTCTGGCCTAAGTTCCTTCGAGGCATCGTGGTGTACTTCCTCCCCGGACCCACAAAGCTGCGCGCGTACATCAGAGACGCCGAGACTCAAGTCTTTGCGGAGATCAAGCACCGTCAACAGGAAGGGGACTCTGTCGAGGAGTACAACGATGCCATCGAATGGTTCAAGGAGATGGCCAAGGGGCAGAAGTTCAACCCAGCTGTCGCACAGTTGATTCTGGCTGGCGTGGCGATCCACACCACGGCGGACCTAGTTACCCAGACTCTTTACGACATTCTTCAGCACCCTGAGCTTATTCAACCTCTTCGAGAAGAAGCTATTCAAGTCATTGGCAAAGGAGGATGGAAGAAGACGTCGCTGTACAACATGAAGCTCATGGACAGTGTTCTCAAGGAGAGTCAGCGACTGAAGCCAAATCAGATTGGTAAGTTCTTCCAATGCTCTCCTTGCATGACTTGCAGACCCAAGGAAACTTTTCTCACAGACTTTTCAAGTGGGAATGGCCCGTCGCGCCACAGCAGACGTCCAGCTCTCCGATGGAACGGTTATCAGCCGCGGCAGCGCGACTGTTGTCTCAGCCGAACGCATGTGGGATGACAAAATCTACGAGAACCCGCACGTCTTCGACGGCTATCGATTCTACCGTGAGCGCGGCGGCCCCAACGACGCAGTCAGCCAGTTTGTCAGCACCAGCGTGAACCACATGGGTTTCGGTCACGGCATGCACTCCTGCCCGGGCCGCTTCTTCGCGGGAAATGAGGCCAAGGTTCTGCTTGCTCATATGCTTCTGAAGTACGACATCAAATTCGTCGAGGGCCAGAAGCCGAAGTTTGCAGAGTTTGGGTTCACGCGCGAATCGGACTCGGATGCCAAGATCTCGGTTCGTCGACGCAAGGAGGAAATTGATCTCTCCGTTCGGGTTGAGGAGGAATAGATTCCTAAGGAGGTTTATTCATCCAGGCTCTGGCTTTAATTTGATCATCGGCAAAGGTCTTTTCAATACTTTGAGGAACAGAATGGGGCAGGGCACTTATATCGAGGACATTGGTAGTTTGTTTAGCAAGGATTAGAATAGACGGATTGAAAATCAACGGCATTTGCACCTTATCCCCACCCAAAGTGAAGCGCGCTTTATAATTCCTTTCCTGTCACGAAAGTTTTGTTTAATGCTATCATACAAAGGCCAAAGCCGACCTATGTTTTCCACCCATAATCTACGGTGATGAGTAGACGTAACCATAAGCCTTCTTCGCCTCATCAACTTGCTTCTTGACCTCGGCTTCACTCTCGACAAGGTCCTTTTCCTCCTTCAGTCTCTGCTCCATGCTGGCAACCGACATGTACGGAGAGCTGGGAATCTGGATGCCTCGCTGAACAGCAGGTCTCTCATAGCATCTGTCCAACCATGCCTTGACGTTCGGGAACTGGTAGATATCCACGCCTGCCATGGGAGCGCCTTGCACCCACCCAATCATTGAGATATCAGCGATGCTGTAGCGCCCGCGATCCGGACCGACAGCAAAGTCCCGCTTATCGAGATGGGTGTTCAGAACGCCAAACAGTCTCTCCGTCTCACCGACGTAGCGCTGGGTGGGGTAGGGGATTCTCTCCTTGGAAAACCTGACAAAGTGGTTCGCTTGACCTTGCCTGATGAAAGCATTAGTCTCTCCCCTCAACATCGTGAGACGGCTACACTCACATGGGCCCCAGTCCACCGTGTTGCCAGCCAATCCAAGACTCGGCCCGGGTGTAGTCATTGTCCGAGAGGGCGAATGAGAACTTGTGCTCAGTGTCGTACTTGCGCGTAAGATAGCTGAGAATGGCGCTGCCCTCAAAGACAGCAAGCTGCTCGTTGTCATGGTCTACGATGACAGGGATGCGGCCGTTGGGGTTGAGTGATGTGAACCATGGCTCCTTCTGGATGTTTTGCATGATGTTGATGCTTTGGACTACGAAAGGGAGCCCGTAAGCCTCCTTCAGTTCCTCTAAGATGATGCTAGCCTTATAGCCATTCGGAGTGCCTGAGTACAGTCGTTTAGCAAGAGTTCATAGCTCAGAGTGTATTGTCTTAAATAATTTACCGAATGTCAAGAGCTCGATGCCCTTCTTGGCGATGAGACCAGTGGGACGTGCAGCAGCCATTGTGATGGGATGTGACGAGATGAGGATAGGGTAAACAATGAATTCAGATGGGAACTATTTGGACTATGATGTCGAGTATATATGATCAAAGCTGAGCTACCGCAGGATGTTGCAATTGTACATATATATGTTGCAAGATGCTGTAGATATTCGCGTAGCTGGAATGTGAAGCGGATTGCTAATACAGTTCAAGCTGACAAATGCTTCTCCACTGTGTCCATGACGACAAGGACGACTCTCTGGAGAGTAGCGACTTTTCCGGAACCGGAAAAGTCGCTACTCAGGCCGCTTACCACGCGACGAGAACCTAGTCCCGCGCGCCAGCTTACAACAAGCAGCTTGTCCGACATGGAGGAGTTGAGAGCTTTCTTATGTATTGTGACAATTGATAAAGCTTGAATATGAGGCTTGCGCAACGCACTTATCCCGAAGAAATTCGTGCGACCGTTTGAGAACCTCATACCACTCAAAGCCAGATGCTTTGAAATGTGATGCCTGGATTACTGGACTCGAAGGTCATTGGGCATTCGATAGGCAGACTCAGTGATGCACGCATACAGGTCAGCGAAGATGTCTTAACAAGACACCTCAGCGTAAAGCTTGTAACCCTCAGTCTCGTCGAGTCTCACCGAGTCTCGCCGAGACAAATCGATTTGTTCGGATGCTTTGTGTGATTTTGCAGCTATTTGTAAGTCCTTGATCTTCTGACATCCGTACGGAGGAACCTTCTCAAAGCTCGCGCGTTGACCTTGAGTTCAAAGTTGAGGGCATGGCGGTATGGTCGCCGTTGTGACCTGAGCAGCATTGCTACCCCACAATCCAGATGAGTGTATTCATGGCAGGTTGCCCGTGCTGTCACGCAGAGCCTCAGTCAAGCTTCGAATGATTACCTTACTCAAAACTACGATTCCTTCCTGAAAGACGACCTCTGACTGCCCCCACGTGCCCCTTGATCCTGAGCTTGAGATGTTGGGGATATAACCCGGAGCTCAGGAGTATCTGTGGATTGTTGGGGGTCACCTTAGTCATTCCCCAGAACTTTCAGCTCCAGATTCTCAGAGAGGCAAAAAATCCCGGCCAGAGCCTTGACCCCACAAGCAGCTAATGCTCTAGCAGGGAAAGCTCCATGTCAGGCAAGGGTTAATTCGCCAATGCTTTGGAAGTATGACGTTAAATGAAGCTCCAACACGAACGCTGAAGCAACGAAGCTTCCTTCTGTTTGGGACCGATCCAGTCTGACGGGTCACGATTTGACGGTAGTTCACCCACCCTCGAGTGAATTGGGTAACTTGCAGCGGTTGACGAGACCGCCGGGCGGATACCGAGCATGCACCGAGTGACGCGATCCATCGTGGGCCCGAGATCGGACCGTCACTCGGTCGAGTAAATAAAGCTCCGAGTCCCATCCTCTCGCGCTGATAAGGTTGCCAATTGCTTGATCTTTGACGACAATAGCTTCTCGCTTGAACCTAGGCCTCCACTACCAAGCAACACCACGCAGACGTAGCATTCGAGGCAAGATGACGCTCATCAAAGAGCCAATCATGGAGCCGGTGAACATCGCGGACGTTCACAAGATCGCGCAACAGAAGCTCGCCAAGCCAGTATGGGATTATTACGTGACCGGCGCTGATGACGAGTATACACTTGCGCGCAATCATGAAGCCTACAATGAGTGAGTCGCATCCCCCGCAATCTTCACGGCTGATTAGTATTCTAACCATCCATTACCGTGCAGCATCCTCCTACGGCCTCAAATGCTTCGCAACGTGAGCGACATTGATACCTCAACCACAATCTTCGGCAAACGTTACGATATCCCGATCGCGATCGCACCGAGTGCCTATCAGAAACTGGTCGGCGGGGAGGGCGAGCTCGACGTTGCTCGCGCCGCATTCAACCTCGGAACAAACCTCACGCTATCAAGCAACGCCACGACTTCTCTCGAGGATGTCTCAGCAGCAATCCCCCAGCGCGGCCCAGATTACCCCCGTCCTTGGTTCCAGCTCTATTTCCTCGGCAGCCGAGATCTCACGGCGAAGCTCATCAAGAGAGCCGAGAACGCGGGCTACGAGGCCTTGGTCCTGACTGTCGACACTGTCATCTTGGGCAACCGCCTGCAAGAACGGAGAACCCCTCTGGAGCTCCCTCCAGGAATTGCTATGGCCAATGTTGAGTCGCGCAAGTCCGGCGCCATTTCCACAGCCGGGCTACTCTTGCGCGCTAAGACGATGGCGGAGCATAAGAAGATCCAAGAAGAGAACCACGACCATCTCGTCGACGCCAGCTTGGAGTGGAACGAGGTCATTCCTTGGTTGAGGTCGCAAACCAGGATGAAGATCGTTCTGAAGGGAATTTTGACTGCGGAAGATGCGCAGAGATCAGTAGAGGCTGGTGTGGATGCCATCGTTGTGTCAAATCACGGTGGGCGCCAACTTGACGGTGTGCCGTCGACAATTGAGGCGTTACCTGAGATCACGGACGTTGTCAGAGGCAGAATCCCAGTCATCGTCGACGGCGGTATCACAAGGGGAACCGATGTGTTCAAGGCCCTCGCCCTCGGCGCCGACCTGGTTCTCATTGGCAGAACTGCACTGTGGGGATTGGCTTGGGATGGTCAGAAGGGAGTCGAGGGAGTTCTCAACATCCTCGAGAGAGAGTTGACAAGAGCTATGGCACTGATGGGAACCGCAAAGCTCAAGGACATCTCAAGAGGTCTGCTTGGACGGGCCAGGCAGAACGGGTTCGGTGTTGCGAAGCTATAGATATGGGCGTTTCATCCTATCATGGAGTAGTCATGACACAGGCAAGATAATCTTAGATTGGATTTTGTTTGCTTTCCAGCCAAGCCCCAACGTATTAGACGATAGATCAATGCCGATTTAATTCATTCTGACCGAACGCCCTTCGAGAATGATTGGTTAATCATCGTTCTGTGTCACCAGTATCGACTTCGCCTCAATAGATACTTTCAAACTTACTGCACATTAATACCACTAGGAGCTGAGTATGCGTGGTAAAGCGCAAATTTTCATATGAGCCTCTCACTGATAACTAAATGGCTAAAGCACGAGTTCTATCGTCTTTGGAGGCGGCCTGACCGTAAACTTAGGGATCGTAATCCTCCGAAAGGCAAGGGCAAGGTTCAGTACTCTTAAACTAGCCTCCCATTGATGAATAGAGGAGCTGTTACTCATGAGTCTGATCCAGGCCCCGAAGCGGAGGCCAAATCCAGCCGAATCAAGTAAATTAATTCTTCAACTATAGTGGACAAAGGCAACAAGCAGTGTCAGAAGTTGCAAATGCGTAGAAATTTCGTGACACTGAATACAAAAGTGGTTGGACAGGCTGTTCGCCCTGGAAGGCTTCATCGCAAGTGGGATCTTTCCGAATTTCCTTTTTTCACCCGTAGAGTGGATTTATAGAAGTTACTTGAGTAATATTTAACTCTATAGCTCAAATCTTTGCTCGTCTACAAGAGCATTCCTAGGGTATCTCTATTGAGAGCACTCGCGATGTGCGAGTTCGTATTTTCGAATTCCAAATCAAGCCGCTGTAATCTCTCCACACCCTTGATTCTACTCCTCGCAAGCACCTCTGCAATACTCGGCACCCGGGGGAGGCGGGCATCGCGCACCATCGGGCACGACACCACTCGCACCGCCTGAAACACCCTCTCCATTGAAGTAACACTTTCCAATATCGTTCTGGCAAGGGTTACCCTCACCAGGGCAGCAGTATCCGTACGCGTTGATGTCAAAATTGTAGCAAGCGACAGGGTCGACCTTTGGCTCCGCTGATGGTGTAGCCGAGGGCGCTGGGGCTGCGGTGCTTGTCACCAGCATAGTCGTCACCTCCACGGTCTCCAAGATAGACGTAGTCGAAACAACAGGAGCACCCTCCCAATCTACGAGAGGAATGCCTGCAATTAGAGGCTTGAAGGCTGTCTGGTTCATGCCAGACCAATCCTCGCAGACGTTCTCGACAGCTGGCTTGTAGGTCTTCTCTGCAGGCTTACTACAGGGTGCAGAACTGCTGACTGGCTTTGAGCTCGTTGTCGGGGATTGGGTTTGACGGGGGGTGTTGGTGGGCTCATCGGGCCCTGATTGCTGGGGATCCTTCGAGGGATCGCTGACTGTCTGTCCTTCGGGAACGGGGACAATGACGCCTCCGAACGAGGCAAGGCCACCACCGGGTCCGCCAAAGGCGACGGCTCCCGCGGGGATGACGACTGCGACAGTGCCTGATACTGTGATAACTTCGGGCTCTGCGCTACGAGAAGGTGTCGGAGTCGCAACTCTCGAGGGAGCTACATCAGGCCGCTTTCGTTAGCAATGTAGAATAGATGGTAAACGTGTTGTTCTCAGAGAAGTGACCAGTGACTTACGCTTGCTGGTTGAAGTGATGATGGTGGGCGGCAAAGGAGTACGGGACAAAGAGGGTGGCGCCGACGAAGTTGTCGAGTTGTCAAATCGTACCTGGCGCTTCTGGCGCACCAAAGTAGAGGATGCAGGTGATGCTGGGCAAGCGGGCTGTTCTTCTGCGTTGGGAAACGCCATCGAATCAAGTGCAAAGATGGCATAGTTCTGCGCATTCTTTACCTTCTCTGCTGCTGACAAGCGGGAGCAGCTATACATTGTAAGAGTTAATAGATTGATCTCTTAAGTGATTCATTTCGAGTCCGGAAATGCCTTACCATGTGGCAGAGTAGCAGTCCTCAGACCTATCATCAAGGAATCCGAAGAACGGGTTCTTGAGATCATCCGCACGTTCTCCCGCACCCGTGGCAATGAGCATATGCTGGGTCTCGTGGACCAAGACGAAACCCTTCGACATGTCGCCGATGGCACTTTCAGCCTGCCATTGCTTCACCATTCCCTGGTTGGTAGGCCGGGTCTTATCGAAGAAGGTCTCGCATAGTAGTAGTAAAGTGGTCCCAAAGACTGCGGCCTCGGTATCTGTCGCACTCTGTACACCCGCAACCATTTGACCGTCTGCACAGGGTCCATTGTTTCCGGAACAGCCGAAGACAAGACTCTTATCTGTCACTGTATTGGGGGGAAACAAAGGCTCGGGGGAAAATCGGAAAGCTGTTTCGACACTCGGGGGCTTGAGGGAGTCGATTACAGGACGGTAGTGCTTTTCAATGAGATTGGAAGCTGAAGGACCTCCACTTTCTATGCAGTAAGGGCGAAGTAAGCGCTTTGTATCCTTGAAAGAGACGACAGGTGTGTTGGCTTACCAGGTCCGAACCACGAGAAGTACGCTGGAGTCCTCGCAACATTGGACTTTCCAAGAGCAGTAAGAGCTGCATTTGCGAGTTCATGTGCCTCGACAACGCCCTGATCTATATCTAAAATTTGCTGAGGGCTACATGACCATTGCCCCTTGATGATGACGGCTTCGCCATCGAAAAGATCGCGCTTGCTAATGCTTTGATGCGATGCATGTGATATAACCACTGGCAACGACGCTAGCAGAGAGCCAGAAAGCAGTAATGAACGTAAGTTGAATGACATGTTGTAATGAGTGGACAGAACAAATAATGAGTGACGGAGGAGCTGGTCGGCCTGGCGCAGATTCAACATGCGCCGGTAGAAGCGGAAAACATGCTGCACATTTATGGACTTCTACAGCCGGTAAGACCGGCGCATTCTCGGAGCCATCGTCTGTCAGAAAACATCTAATTAATTATGATTCAGAATCAAGACCAGCTCGCAATTTACTCACTACCCATAGCGCCTCTTTGCCAAGCAGCTCTTAGAAGACCACATTGCTATCAATAGCACCCAGCCAAGCAGCGGGCCACAGACACGGGACCACATGAAACGCCCACATATTGCCACCCTTGGATTAGACACGATGACACGAGCTATAAGCCCCCGGTCACAACCTATAAGCATTCGATCGCTTAGAAAAGGCATATTGAAAGTTTTGAGTACTTCGCCCCAGACAGTCTAGAACCAGCTTCAGTGGTGGCATGTTATGGTCCACAATGTCGCGAAGACAACTTCATCCCGTCTATGTCAATCAGTTCATCCCTTCTGTGCAGACAAGCTCAAGGCTAACGTTAAGGAGAGTACCACTTCGAATCCTTCTGAGGATGAAAAGTTTCTCATGCAAGACTGGATCGCCCCTCCTGCCCGCACGCCTCACGGACTTTGTGGATAGGCATGTTCCTGGCGTTCGCGATATGTCCAACAGCGTCGCAGAATATACCGCCTGGGAACCCGGGAACTCTGAATCTCACTGGAGACCAAACATAAATCTCCGTAAGGCTGTCAATCTCACAGAGCCTGGTTCCTCTACGCAACAGGGATGAGATGATTTGGGCCATGATGTAGAGTTTGACGGCTGCGCGCGGCTACGGCGTGACGCGCAGCTGCGGCATGGACGGAGAAGTATAGTGCGTGAGTCCTTAGTGGTGGTGTGGGCCAAGCCACTGTTTTAACAAACTTCAATCTACGGATTAGGTGCCCAGAACGGCCGGTTGGCAACCATGCTGAAATTGGCAGCGGTCAAAGTTGTCAACTGCTATCATAGGCTTTCTCAGTAGGTAGTTACAGGCTACGGTGCCGGGTGCCGACTCGTTTTCGCCAAAGAAAACCGGGCGCAACGATTACACGGAGCTGTTGATCCACCCCGTCGGAGTTTCGGAGGGTTGCATTGCAGCTCTAGTTGTCTTCTTAAGGAAGAGAACAAAACCTAAAAGTGTCAACCCTAGTTGAAAGACAGCCCAACAGTCTATTTGTCAATAGGGCTTGGTGCCGCCGAGCCGCCAAATAACACATCATCTTGGCAAGTTCGTGCCTGGTAGCCTTCGTGACCAGAGACATGACTCTTCGCCATAGTAAAGAGATGTACGAACATCGGCTGTGCAATAGATACCAGTATGATGGGTGCCGACATGAATCGCACCCCGGATTGACGGGATTACGATCACAAGTAGGGCTGACTCGCCCATCATTCATCCCAAAGCTGGGCAATCAATCAACGTTATTGGGACGAAGAGCGAACTAGTCTATTTATGATCACTCTTGCCAACCGTGCGTAAGAAAGGCGACGCATAGCCTCAACCGACCAGTACACCTTAGGGCTTCGAGGGATCAAGTGAAACAGATTCGATGGCTTGGCATCATGACATAAAAGGTTTTCTGCCCAAGGTATCAGGAGTGGAAAAGAGCTTACGCCTCTCAACTCTTTTCGGGTTTCTTTTCCAGACTGGAAACTTATCGACAATAGTTCCGTCCGATGAGCGGAGTTTTGAGTACCTTACTACTAGTACCGCACGCCCAGCACCAGCATGCTGACTCACGATTCCGCAATGAAGAACTACCAGTGTGTATAAAGTGTGGCATGGAGTGGGTCAAGCAATCGCATTGGAAGCCTTCTTGTTGAGCCTCTCAATAGTTGCCTCGGCTCAACTCTGCTAAATGAGTAGGGAAGACTGCCGTTGGAGATATAGGGGCAAGGCCTTTTTATTGGATTTCACCATTATTACCAACATTTGCTCTCATACGCGCGGAAAATCTTATACTAATAGGAGTACCTGAACTTCCTGTTCTCGAAGTCCGTCAAGTCCATGAGAACCTCATCAGATACATCCTCCGCATTGTGTCCACTAGCCTCCGCCTCCGCGTCTCTCTGTTTGTTCCTCTTAATTAACAACAGCCGAATGGCGATAGCCAATACGACTTGACCGGCAGTGCAACCCATGATAACTTTACAGCCAGTGCCGTAGATGGGCGCTTCCGACGCGAGGAAAGCTTGCGGGCCTATGATGTTTCCCACGCAATACGCTAGAAAGACGAAGGCTGTTGATGTCACACGCTTGGTGTAACCCGCGACATTCGCAGCCGGCATTTGCAGCGCAACGACAAGAGCACCGACGAAGGAGGGACTCTGCAAACCATGTTAGAAGCAACATTCGAGAAGGGAAAGAACACCACTCACAATGTAGTATGACATCAACAGCCCATTTTTGTTGCCGCGGTCCAGTTTCAAGAAAAGGGAAACAGCAATGAGTGTCGGCAAAACCCACGTCATCATGACAATGGTCCGGAAGTTTTTGAACTTCGAAGCGCAAAAGGGACCAGTGAAGATAAAAAAGGCAACCCAGGCTCCATACGGAATTCCGTAGGCAGTCGTCAAGAGGGCATCCTTTGTAAAGCCCTTAACAATGAGTTTGCCAAAGTTGGCGATGCCGCCGTTGACAATCTCGTTGAGAAGGGTGTAGAAGAACAGAAGCCACACTTGGATGTCCTTGAATGCTTCCTTAATTTGAGCTGGCTTGATCTTTCGGCTAAAGACACCAGTCTTGTTGCTCTGGCTGCGAGCAATAAGCAGGGCCTTCTCTTCCACGGTGAATCGTTTGGCAGCCATGATGTTGTTTGGCAAATAGAAGAACAGGACGATGCCCCACACGATGGTAAGACCACCGCATATAATGAAGATGATTCTCCAAACATCCCATCCGTCTGCCTGACCGACACCGTAGAACAGAATGCCGCCGATCATGGAACCGAATCCGTTGAAGCAGTAGAAAGATCCAGCGCGTACCGGCGCCTCCGCCCTGGTGTACCACATGCTGACGATCATCATGAAGCAGGGTGTGATGACGGCTTCGAAAGCACCCAAGAGGAAGCGGCAGACGGCGAGCCCAGCGAAGCTATGGCATGCGGCGGTGCAGGTGAGAACTGTTCCCCAGCAGAGGACGAAGATGCTGACAATGGTGCCGGTGGGGAAGTGCTGAGCAAGGTAACTTGCTGGCCATTCTGCCAGAAGGTAGGCAAAGTAGAAGATACTGGCCAGCCATGAATACTGGCTTTGAGAAGTATTGGTTGTTTCGAAGAGGTCGAAAACTGCGCCGTAACTCAGGGCCTGCTTGTCGATATACTGCAGAAGGTACGTTCCCATGAGAAGGGGCAACAATGTGAGATCGATCTAAAAATGGCACTCGCGTTAGAATTCGCATTATGAAGACAGGGGATGATGCTGGAGTCCTCCAGAGGAACGAGACCGGAAAACTTACCCGGCGGACAAGCTTTTTCTGGGCCTGTTCATCTTCCATGAGCTCTCGCAGATGCGCATGAGAAAGACCATTTTGCTGCAAGAAGATTTCGGCTTCATCGAGAAGTTCAACCTGACCGGCTTTGAGGTCCTCGCCGATACTGCCCGGCCGAGAGGGTTGCTTCTCCGCGATCTCCAGATCCTTGGGCCTGGGCTGCTCTGCGTTGACGGAAGCCTCAACCGCCATTGTGGAGTCCGGGGAAGTGGGCGAGCGGGTCGTCGCTCTTGTGTTCAAGCACGCGATGGACGATGTGGGCACAACTAGTTCACAAGAATTACATGTAGCAAACGCAAGTTGCTATAATGAAGTGAGGCTTTACAACGTCAAGCGAAATTGTTGAGTCGCGAGCTCGGACAATTGCGAGATGTCGGGACTTTCCCGGATCGGCAAACTCCAAGGTCGGGAGTCTCCTTTTATTCATTGTCATTATCAGAGGTAAAAGGTTTCCGGCATTGGCTTTGTCGACTCCTCAACCAACCCCAAGACCAAGTCCCCAACTCGATAAGAGACTAACCGATAGCGACTGTTCGAACATATCTCTGGGCGGCGGCCTACCCCCGACAACATAGGCTACAGATAAGATGTCAGGCGATATTATCTGCCAAAGCCAGCGTCATATCCTAGCAGTCCTCACTAGCAAGACCCAATTGCTGATAAGGGTCCTGGGTCTGAAGGAAATTCCCCGCGTTGAAATGGGGGCATGATGAAGGAGTGGAGTCGCCGTGGACACTGTGCAGCCATTGCCATTGTCGGAAAACCAATGAAGACCGGAGAGCAGATTTAGGTGCCGAAGCTGTTGAATCGACGGTTGAAGAGTGAGTGGAGACATTTCGGTGAACCTCCGCCTTATCAGCTTGCGCGTTGACTAACAACTTATCTTCGTTAGCGTGAGTTGGTCGGGATTTAGCCATGATAGTGGTTGTGGACCTTTCCGCGGGGAAATATCAAAGACACAACTCCCACTCAGCTTCCCCGAGTGCGGTCTGCCGATGAACGGACTTTGCAAACCACGACTGAACGCCAGAAACGAGCAGTAAGCACGCAACCATGTCCACGGTCACAGATCAGCCTACGCCCCGGCCTTACCGGTCCCATTTGCGCCCAGCCTGTTTGCAGTGCAGGCGGCGCAAGTCAAGATGCCAGCAGCAAGAGGGAATCACGTCGTCAACCTGTCAAATGTGCCACGTCTATGGCACGGACTGCGAATTCCCACCGTCTCCTCGCAGTGCAGGTCGAGCACCGCTCAACCCCGGAAAAGTCCAGAAATCCTATCGCACCCCTCAGTCAAACACGCCATGTCGACGGGAGCCTCTGGCATCAGCCAAGGTCCATGTCTCTGTACCTCAGAGCCAGGGTGGTGGCATAGGGGCATCGTGTTCTCCACCGACAAGCACGACGTCCAGCTCAGGCCCCAAAGTTGTGCTTGATCCGCACAACACCCATTTGATGCTGGCACTGGACAGTCCTGAGGACGAAGACAACTCGCACATCATTGGTCCAGCTGTTACAAATGACACTCAGGTGTTGGCTGACTATCTGAGTTCTGAGCCAAGCATCCACGAACGGATGATCCGTGTGGTGAAGCCTAGGCCAGGAGCTCAGGTGGGCCAGTTGCCCCGTCCAACAATGGCCGGGGGTCTTCGGAAGCCAGTCATCTTTACAGCAGTCCGAAAGCGTCCCTATGGTCTGTCACCGAGGCAGACGGCACCGTTGCAAAAATATCAGATTGTCGAAAAGATGTTGGAGCCGTGGACTTCGAAACTCATAGATCTGTAAGTTCTGGCGGTGTTCCCAATGTGCCCTTCACCTCCAGGCCATTGCCATGTCAATGGTGAAGCCGTGCTAGCAGAAGCAGAAGTGGGCGTTGAGAGTCGTTGCTGATCTGAACCGCGCAGTTACTTCCAAAAGGTCAACATATGTTTTCCGCTTCTGGACGAGGTTTCATTCAAGCACCAGTTCAACACAGCCAGAGACAGAATATCGCCGGCGCTCTTGTCCGTGCTTTATGCCCACTCCATGATCTTTTGGAAAACCAGCCCAGAATTGCCCTCACAGTATTGCCCGGACTCTCGATTTATCTGGAACCAAGCCACAGAAACCTTATTTTCTGAACTCCATATTTCGCCGGGAATATCCACCATTATCGCCATTATCCTCAATGTAGGAGGGAGGCCAACTACTTCCATGATCATGAACGAGATCCAGCTCGGCGCCGCTGTATCACTTGCCCAGTCATTAGGGCTCAACAGAGACCCTGTGGACTGGAACATCTCCATGCCGGAGAAGTGTCTACGAATGAAGATATGGTGGGCACTCGTTGTTCATGACAAATGGTGAGTTTACCGCCGATAACAAAGTAGAACACAACTAACCTAAGGTGCAGGCTGAGCCTAGCCTATGGAACGCCACCCCAAATCAAGCGCTATCAGTACGACGTGCCGGATCCCTCATTGGAGTATCTCACCGGGAAAGACGCAAGCGAAGCTCAAATTGCGGCCGCTTCGGTCTTTATCGGTCTGGTCACTTTGACCGGGGTTCTCGATAAGTATCTGGAGCATGTCTACGACCTCAACCAGGGCCGAGACCAAGATAGCAGCCAGACATCTCTTGACTTAGAGCTGAGCATCGGTCAGTGGGAAGACTCCCTTAGCGACGATGTCAGGCGAATCATTACCCGCGGAAACAACCTACATATCCCCGGCGCGGCGAACCTGAGACTGGCTTATCTCTCAACTGTGTTACTCCGCAGGAGGATCGAGCTCGATATCGAGAAGCAGGAAGACGCAGTCCCCGGTGACGCACTCACCAACCGATACATCCAAGTTCGCCGCGCCGCGGAAGAGATTGTTCTCCTCGTGCAGGAACTGGAAGAGATCCATTTGAGCGACTTCTGGCTGCCGGTCAGTGCCTTCGCATTCACATCAGCAATGACATTCCTCTTGCGATGCGCTCTGGAAACCGAGAACACCGCCGGTGGCTTGGCTCAGAGTGCATCCTTAAAGCTGGCAAAGAACCTGATCGACTCATTACAATCTCACCAACAAAAATCGGGATGGGATTTGGGTGATCTCTGCTTAGCTCAGTACGGCGAGGTTGTTGAGCGTTTGCAGACTGCCGACAGCCCTTCGGCAACGGTTCCGGAGTTTCAGCAACTGATGATGTCGTCGGATGTTCCCATGATTGATGAGCTATTTCCTAATCTATGGGATATGTTTTAATGTGGTTGATGATCGATCTGACGCCTCAATGTATGATATTATTAGATGATAGGCCTATGACTAATGACTGAGCTATTTCCTTCATTTCACGCTTAGTACTCACTCATTTCTTGAAGACTCCAACCAATACGAAGCATACCTCGCCGATGCTGAAAAGACTCGAGCTGAGTATAAGACCATCTGACTTAGTCTTCGAAGTTTTCCGTCTGCTTCCACCAAAAGTTGCACTCTTTCTCCGCCCACTTGTAGTCCAAAAACTCAGCCGAAGTCCCCAGACCAGATCCACCAGCACGCTCGTCGTTGCCCTCACCGAAGATCATTGTCTTCCCTACCTTTCTGCCTTCCTGGCCTGGAAAGGGTAGCCAATTAGGGCGACCATCAAACCTGCCCTTGATCCTGTTCGGGTCGCCATGAACAATGAAGGATGTTGCGTACGCGTGCATGAAGCCGGCAATCTCATCTTGCTTTGGTGAAATGGACCTGACCTCGGCATTGTAAGTCTGATAACGCATCTGGTCGCCGTGATTGGCGCCGAATAGTGCCGTCTTATTCAAGGCCCAGTGGTAGAGGTACACGGGAGGGTCACTTGATGACTTGCTTCCCCAGATCGCAGTCTGACGAACGGGGCATGTGTACGCATAGTGACCGTACGCAGCTTCGGCGCGCTTGTACTGTGATCCAATATCAAGAGGTCGAGTCTCAACGTATTCCGAGTCAGGATTCTTCGAAGGATCTGAGTAGAGTTCGTTCAAATCTGCTATATCCTTGTCCGAAAGTTGGGGCAAGAGTGTGCGGAAGAAATTGTCAAAGTCTTCAGAGGTTGATGCCATCTTGGGAACGTACATTGCTCCTTCGTTATGGGCAGACCCTGTGAAGATTGGGACTTTGTTCCATTTTCCTGACTTCCACGCGTCGATTGGTCGCCTTGAAATGATGTCTCCGTCTAGCACCGGTTGCCAAGCCCATCGCACAGAAGGGTTGGATTGCTCGTATATCTTCTGGCCAGACTCGATGATTGTGGAGGATGGCAGTGCTCGAAGACAGGGGAGTATCTCGTGCTCAGGTCTGTTACCGCAGCCGGTGAGTTCAAGGAACTCTTCGAAATGAGCTTCATTCAGCTTAGACTCAGGCGGATGCACAACTCGAGCAGTGTGGCCTCCCGAGTCCATGATGGCTTTATGGAAGAGAGTCTTCTTCTGGTTGACATCCATGATGAGATGCCCGATCTAAGTGATGTCAGCAACGGCCAATTTGGGAGGTATGTCAAACAAACTCCATGCGCCGCGGCGGATAACCCCATGATAGTCACATCATCAGGATCACCACCAAAAGCCGCGATATTCTTTTGAACCCATTCCAAAGCCACATACATGTCTTTCAGTCCGAGGTTAAGCAGACCCTCTTTCTTCGTCAGTGCACTGTTCATCCCACCGGCAACGCCAATTCGATATTGCATCGACACGCCGATCCAGGGTTCCTCAGACCACGCCAGCATAGACGGGGTATTATGCATCCGTGCAGCACCACGGTTGAAGGCCCCGCCAGGAATCATCACAGCAACGGGCAGCTTTTTGGCAGCGGCCGTGTGCCCCTTGGGTCGATACACATTGATCGTCAGACAGTCTTCGCTTTCCCAGTCAGGGCCGAGCCATTCGTCATCCGTGAAAGGAACAAGCTGCTTTCCCGGGCATCTACATGTCTGTTAGCATTTGAACTTCTCGAAGGATTGGGTTCAGAGTCACCTTGGACCAAGCTCAAATGCCTCCAGTGTTTCATTCCCAGACGGCACCGGGACTGCATGTCTGAATCTTAATTGTCCGACTGGAGGAAGTGCATATGGGATTCCCATGAAACCCTCCAGTGGTTCTGGGAATGTGCCGTCGGTCACAAGTCTGCCCGCAATAGTGCCTTGATTGATCGTGACCGAAGCTATTGAGCTGTACTTTGATGTAGTCGACTGGCTAGCTCCATTCTGCCCTGTCCAAAGATAGGCGCAAATCCCAGCAACGGCTAGCGGAAGACCCAATGTCAATCGCCAGTTGGGACCCTGGTTTGTCGTCTTCGACATCTCAAATATCTGACAAAAAACTATGAGTCGTTCAAGTCCTTACACCAGATGATTCGACTCACATGTATCAGATCCAACAGACATCTACACAAGAATGCGATGACTTATTATCTGCCTCAACGGATGCGGGAGTACGGCTTGATAGTTTGATGCCAGCCGCCAAGGGGCACGGTGCGGCCATCACTCGAGAAGATGCCGGCGGGATAAGCTCGGGAACCTCGCCGCGGGAAACTCCCGGGATCCCGAGTCGAGACGTGCCGCCGGCCCCACTCAAAGAAAGACGACTTCAACGTGGCCTAGATGAACGTGCTCGGGGAACGGATGCCGATCTGCCATGCAGAGAAATGCTGCCGCTTCCGAGCGTCGAGTTAAGCTTAACGTCAACTCCGCTGATCTGCAGAATTGATGAAATGCACGTTCAAAGCGAATGGCCGTGTCTCCCAAGTCATATAGACACATCAATGCCAACTGTGACTTTAACACAGACTGTTGAGCTGGACGGAAGCCCAGTCACCGTGACTGGCGCGCAAGAGTTTGATTGGGATTTCAGCGGTGGCTCTGGGCGTTCAGGAAGTGCCAAGGGACCCATTGCGGCTCAGACTGCCACCGCTTGAGGATCGAAAAGGAGATAACTCTGAGGCACAGTACGCCACCTGTTATTTTCCAATGGAGTGCATAGATGGCAGCACGACTACCTCAATATCAGGGTAGCTCAATCATCAGATAAGAATCCACCTGGGAAGACAGGCCACTTCTGTGACTCTTTGTCTTGCCTAGAAGCTGAGGTTTTGTCTAGGGCCATATTGAAATGGGATATTTTTGGTTTCTTTGGTGATGATATTCAATATGTTTCAATGACAAGGATGCTAAGAGCATGTACCAGAAAGTCTTCTTTGTTTCGGCGGTGCTATTTTGCCACTATAACTATACATTTGCCGCCATTCGTCTCATCAAAGCCATTGTTCTTGGCGTACCGAGCCGGCAAAGAGTGTCCGAAATCATCCTTTTCGAAGAGGATTTTCTGAATCTCGTCAACATGTACAACTATGTCTTGCGGCTCCTCTTCATCGCTTTCTTCTTCCGTGTTCCTCTGACTGTAGTGCATCCGATTGAAGACTCTGTCCATCTCGGCCCCAAGAACATCACCTCCCAGCTGGGTTTTGTTATTCCGGAGGTTGACGTGGACTTTGCGTAGACAGTACGCAAAGACGAAATCGTCATGCGGCGTGCAAGTCTTTACGTCCTTGATGGAAATGCTCAAACTGCCCTGTATGCCAGTCATGACCGCTCCGCCAGTCCCAGGGTCCGCGCCTAGTTTCACGGCACCGCCTTTCATCTTGCTCTCCCCATGCGAGATCTGGTGGGGACTCCTCGCGATCTTGATGCCCGTGACCATGTACAACACCTTCTTCCTGACGGTCAGCTTCTTGAAAAATGTCTCACTCGTGAGCAACTTTTGCACTGCTGCCGTCTGCACACTGGACTTGACGTAATCATGTTCCCTATCCGCTCCCAGGTCGAGAAATGTTGTCTCAAGCCGAGCTGCACTCCAAGATCGTGTGACATCGATCGATCTATTGATTGAACTCTCTGCAGAGGCTGCAGAGAGAAACTGACCAAAGACACCAATGTCGCCGATAGTTTCCATGGATCTTTCCTGGGACCAGTCGTTTTCAAAACGAACTTTAGCTGCATTTGCAGGGAACGGTCTAATCGGGGGCGCCAAAGGTCGGTGAGGTATAAGAGGGTCTTCGATGAGCTGGCCGAGTTGAATCTGGTCATCAGGCCTATATTGGGTATTGGGAATGATAAAGTATGCCTTGCGCTGGGCTATCTTCTTATTCGTCAACATCTTGGCGGACATGAGATTGAGACGATATGACTCTGTACGAAATTCAAAAGTAGGTAAGGTAAAGTATTAGGCAATGTTTTGCAGTGAAACCTGGATGGTGCTTCGGGACCCTCTTAGGATGTTGGCGCGTCACTTTATATTTCTTTGGATTCTTGCCGTGTATGTGACAAACGTAGACGAAGAACCTACAGTACTTAGGCGCGCGCGTCGAGGACTCCTCAGAAGAGTACGTATGCCCGCACCAACCCACGATTCTCAATCCGATCAGCGGGTCACTCAATCCACATCTTTCCCGTTATCTGCTTCGTTGTCGCACCCGGAGCTCACAGAAGAGAAGATTAAAGATAGCTCTTTGGCCCGGGTTGGGGCTACCGGACCTAAGGGATGATACTCACCTACGGTGCCGCCGATGTGACCTTGTGGGCGCGCTGGAATTCGTGGTGGCCACTGCACTCAGGCGGGGGTGGCAGGTTGCAAGTACCCTATTACCAAGGGAACAGAGCGCCTTGCAGCCGCGCGCTTGTGTGGACGGGTCCGGCCGCAAATACGCAACGGCAAAGGTATCCAACAGAAATTGTATCGAAGACGTCAATAAAATGGAGTGTACATAAACGCAAGTAAAATTAGCCTGGCAACTGAAATGCTGTTATATCAATGGCCGATTGGCCGATGAGCCAAAGCTTATGAGTTCTGGTTCTGGATGGGATTCGCCAGATTCTGCCTGACCAAGTGGCCGCTGTATCTGCTTTGATGTTCTGATATACTTAGGTAGTCCGCTAATTGCTAATTACGGCTCATGACACTGGCAATTCGTCCGGAGCTACATGGTCTTCATCAATCAGTTTACAGTAGGCATGTAGCCTTTCGCAATTAAATAAGAACTTGACGCTACACACGTACGTTTCTTGAAATCGACTTGAACTGTCGTACCCCCGTGCAGATGACAAACGCTAGATTTTGCTTTGGAAGCCAGAGCATTACGCAACAATCTTGTGAAGGAGAGATCTAAGGACCTTACTCTCAGGTACTTACGTCCAGGGCGAGTGTCAAGGGTGTTTCCAGTTGCTGTACGCAGTACCAACCGGGTAGTCAGTGCACATCAGCTGATTAACCCCTGGCTCTGACGAGCCGGCCATGCTGATTGGCAGAGTTGTAGTGTGATTGGCCTTTCAATGTTGTTGGTTGGGTCTGTCGGATGTTGACCACAGGTCCAACCAAAATGACGACCATTTGCCGCTTATCCTTTTCTTAAAATACAATTGAGCGGATATCCAGAAGTCTGTCGTACGTCTGTGGTCCGAGCAATGTCTCGGCCATTGCATGGTCGGTTGGGACCCTGAATACTTTACGTGTGTAGCCGTCGAATCACTGCTTATCTTGCCTCTGTCGTGGATGCCGATGACATGTAGGGACAGTATAATAAGACTACAGGTTAGGGAAATTGTGGTTATGCCCACGCCTTTTCCAAGCAGCTCAAGTTGGGCACTTCGCCCAGTCGATTGCCACCATTGCACGCATAAGCGTGTGAGCTAGCCCTTTACAGACTGTTCGAGATGCCTTATAAACCCAGTAATACCCTTTCCCCTTGTCGGTGTTTCCCGTCTTCTGCGCTGCCAGTCCCCACGCAACAGGATGCAGCATATCAGGTCGTGCCCCTTCAGACCGCAGTGGACGAACAACATGAGTAAAGAGTGAGACTTTCTCCAGCTGATGACAACAGATACTGCTTTCGTATACTCTACTTTTTCAACGGAGTAGCAGGTTGACAAAACTCTTTCTGCAGTGCGGGTTATTTGACGCTACCTTCGTCTCTTATATTCCGTTAATGTGTAATCTTTGGTAGTCTGGTTGTGTTTGGAGAAGCCGAGTGACTCTTAAGTGAGGTGGCTCGTGGCTCTTGGCCACCCCGCCAGACGTATCCCCCCACCCTCTCCCCCTTTACGGCTCAATAGGGTTGTCTCCCTTTCTGGAATAATAATCAGAACTTTACTAGTAATCGTTCTATCCTCAGGATACAGGCTAGATTGATGTTTATCTTCCACATATCGACCCATTCTACACTAGTCCTATAGCACAAAATCTATATAAGTACTTTCTTTAATTGCTACTTTAATTGCTACTTTAGTACTCATATCCTTTAAGATGCTTCGAGTAGAGCTTGTTTGCTTTTTCTATGATGTGTCGGATCGAATATTACGATGCCTTTCTGGTAGCATAATGATACTTGCGACAGGGCGCCACAGCCTGCCTTGAGAGGTTCTTGGCTGGGATAGTTTCTTTAGAACAACACTTCCAAGACGAATGACTTCATTACTCTGCAGTCGTCGTCGTGTGGTCTCTCGGCGTCACCGTGTACGACCTGATATATGGTCTTCTACAATACAAAGCTGAGAACTAATGGGATCGACAGTGATGTTTGACTCCTCAGAATTCATGAAAGATCCGAGAATGACTGCAAGAAACACCCAGATAAAGTCGAACATTTCATTTCACGGGCTGTGTTGGTGGTCATGTCACCAAAACTTTTACATTCGGCACTGAATGCTATTCAAATCTAAATCGATGAAAGTCGTAATGATTAATCTTATCAAAGTTCATGTGGTAACAGTATGATTATCTTGAAGATTCAGTCACGCCTATGAATAGCTTTCATTGTCGTGTTGCAACGTTCACAATCACATTCAATCATATTCCGCGGCCATGCCCCCAAAAAGCTCCCACGTGGCCGGTGTAGACAGATTTGCGTCGTGACTCGGCTTCATTGGATTGATCGTGAGTGGTGTACTCTAGTAAGATGACCACTTCAGGTTCACCATCCCTCATCTTTCCGCGGCACTTCCTACTAAATTGATTATCTTCTCCCCCGAAACTGTTTCTCCCATGTCTGGAGTCGTTCAAACGGCCCTTGTTAAGTCCAGCGTTCCTTGGAATTCAACACAGTTGCTAGCTTTCGCATAACTCCAGATCCCTCAGTGCTAGTGGGTCAAGTTTTCATCGAGACTTCGGGGGTTCAATGGTCTCTCCAGGCTTGGTAGCCGAAATGGCGACGAACCCCCAGCGACCCTTGCCCCGGTAACTCTCCACACCAGCGACGGTGTTGATGAAGTAGCGCTCGAGGCCAAAGGCCTTGATGAAGATGTAAGGGATAATTCCAAGGAGGAAGAACAGACGGCACAGCGGGCGGATGTTCTCGGAGAAATCGCGAACCTCAACATCCACAAAGCCCGCTTCCTCCATTAGCTGCCTGAAAACGCCCGGATGTGACCGGTCGTTTGTCGGCATGGCGGCATACTCGTTGATTTTGCGCATGTTATCGGCCATGACTTCCGGAGAATCCCCGATGAACTCATGGTCGTACTCAAAGTTGGCGAGATGGCCGCCGGGCTTAAGCAGTCGGAAGAAGCCCGCCAGAACAGTCTCCGGGTCCGTGGCATGAACAAGGGTCTCCATGGTGTAGATGCCATCAAATGACTCGCTTGCCAGCGACTCTAAGTGGTGGTAATCCCTCCTGTTGACAGTCACCTGGTTCTCGAGACCAGCCTTTTTGATGGTCTTCCTCGCCCTCTCTACATGGCGCTGGATGACATCGAACGCCTCGATTCGGAGGCCATGCTTGCTGGCGAGGTGTTTTGCAACATGACCATTTCCGCAGCCAGCATCCAAAACCGTTGATCCTTCAGGCAAGTTCAGGACCTCAGCCATTTTGTCCTCCATGGCCCGTAGGCCGCGACTAAGGGGGAAGGGGAAGTAGGTGTCATTATCCCAATAGCCGAAGTGCCGTGTTCCTCCCAGAACCAGGCGATAGCCGATACGGGACTCGAGCGACGAGTAGTAGGATTGCAGCCCCGGGTTAGAGTTGATGAGAGGCTCCATCTCTGTGGTTGCGGTGGAGGAGTCCATTGTGGGTCCGATGCGACTTCGAAGTGACCGGAAGATCAATCGCGGGGGCGGGTTTGACGTCTTCCACAACTTTGTATGCCGTAGGCTTGAAATGATTCTCAGGGCAAGACAAATGTTTTGAGACGAAAAACAAAGGCCGCAGAAAGATTGAAGGGGGAGAAAGAGATTCAGGATGCAGCCTGGTGGCGGAACGGGATGGGGAGTCGCAACGAGTGAGGATGGGTGGGCTGGACGACAGGCGGCTGTCTGCGCCGTGCGGTCGTATCCGCGCCGTCGCTGGTTCGCTCGTTAAGAGACGTGCTTTGCTTACCTACGCGGGTAGGGGGGGGGGGGGGGGTTCCAACAGTGTTCAATTTCTTTGTCGTACTTACAAACTCTGTTGGGACTCCATCCTTATATAAGCAGCATGCTTCCACTATATACAGATTCTCGAGTGTCAGTTCTGCTCGATATTTTCCAAGTCTTCCTGTGTTTTGCCCAAAATACTGTTCTGAATCCCTGATTTTCTGACGTTTAAAGTGGTTATATGCGTTCAGGATGAGACCACACTGGAGAAAGACGCATAGAGGAAGGTACGTAAGGAATGCTCAACAGATCCTAATGACCCTGGCCCGTAAAGTACTATTTTCGGTAGGGGATTATACAGCTTGAGGCACCATACACACACTGAATGAGCAGTGTTGAAACCAGCCCCCTCCCCCCCTTCCTTCCCTCGCAGGTAGGGTCTGGGTTTTCCTTCGTTGCCTACTAGTGATAGTAACCTATACCATTTTTGCGTTGCTAAGTACCTACCCATATATAGGCCTTTTGAGGGCCAGATTGGTAGTCGCGTCGGGGACCACCAGTGAGTACCTGGTGCTATATTGGTTTTCTTTTTTTTTGTCTTCTTAAATTCGGAAGGATGTTCCAGATCTCTTATTTCACTAGGTCACGATTTCCAACTCGGAGATGACTCGGAATATGCCGGACTTAAAGGAGGCTCCCATTCAATGGTTTCCAAACCTCTCAATGTAATGTGAGTAACCAGGGCAAGGTGCATCCGTGCCGAAATGCTTCCTCGTCAAGGACTATGCATACTTCCAGCTAGAATCGCAGTTGAGGCCAGAAAGCTACACTCTTTTCCCAATGCTTCGCCACTTCTATCATACTCAGCTATCTGCCTCATTGGCACGGTTTCAATTTGCCCCAAAATGCCTCAAGGTCAACAGGAATGTGTCGGACGAGGGGCCATTTAAGAGGTAAACTAGCTCGACCGCACAACTATCAAGTGCATTGACCGAAAAAGAAAAAAGAAAAAAGAAAGCCGTCTCTTTTCCGTCTTCAGCCGAACCATCGTGACTCTACAAGTTGTTTTGACCTTTTTAGCACTGACTTCATCCGGGACATCAAGACTGTTATCGGCTTTCACTATCCAAGATTGTATGGGGTCAGACTCTTTGATACATGTAACCATTACAATCGTTTAACAATGCTTACAAAGCTCTAAGACTTGGTTGCAGTTTAGATATGGCGCTCGGCCCAGCTCTGTATGAGACCTTCAACTGTGGGTTCGTACTCTCTCAAAGTAACCTCATCCTCTTCCAGAGACGTATTGGCATGGACAAACACAAGTGGCGGTGGCTTGCTAGCCACCACCACCTTCCGCCATTCCAGATGCTTCGGAGTCAATGTCGAAAGCATCTCGTAGTAAACTCGACATGCCTGTACATCTGCTGTGCAACGGTACATGTGCAAATGTAAGAGCATCCTCCCAAGTGCTGGCTTTCCATGAGTGGAAATCTTTGCTCTGTCAACTCTGACTGTCAAAGTTTCAGCAGTCTTGTCATGTTCAATTTCCACACAGTCCCCGCCGTCCTTAAGTAGCCAGTTCAGAATTGCGAAGTGTGCCTGTCAATTTGTCAGTATGTGGTCTCCGCATTGAATACCTGCGTCTTGTGCTTACACGACTATGGGCTTGACCCCAGCGCTATGAGCAGATGTCAGCGAATATTCCAATTTGATAAATATGTTCTCCCAACCGTACCTTGCTATCGACATTGTAGTTGGCAAGGCCACGCAGGCCATCCACACCCAGTTGCTGGTACATGTTGTACGCGACTATTCAACCGTGCACGTCAGCCCTCTGAATGGTGCCAAACATTGCCAATGGCTTCTCACGATCGTCAGCTGTCACGTCTGTGGCATCTGTAAATCCAAGAACTTTCAGAAGATCTTTGTCATCCATCAGGTACGCCCCAACTAGCTCTGCTCTGCACTCATCAACTGTTGTGGCGAGATCTCCAAATTGACCGGTCCAAGTCTGTCCAGGCTTATACCAGGATTTGATTGGGTTATCATCGAGAGGATTAATGGGCGGGTTCTGAATGTCGAAGTTGTAGTCCCCTTCTGTCGTTTCAACCATCATCCGGCCTGTGCCATGTCCAAGAAGCTCGTGCAGAACAACCCACCAATAGTAGGTTGGGAACTTAGCTCTGCGGAATGCGGCTTCTTCGGAGTCTTCGATGAATGGGTAACCCTGTGCCTTACTCTCCGCAACCATGCGATTAGCAATGATGACATTCTTGAATCCTGTCTCTTGCCTAATATCGTTGTACTATCACTAAGTTAGCTCGTGCCGATAGCTGACCAAGCTGGAATTTGGAAAAGAGTACGTTGGGTAGGTTGATTCCCGGAAATATGATACTGGAGCAATATGCCAGCGCTTTGGAATGTCAGCAAGTTGATGTTCCCTTAATTTCCGCAGGAACTTACTGTGTATGCTTGAGAGATCAGGTGGGTCAAACAAAGACTTCTCAAATACCCCCTTTCCGTCGTTTTCGGGACTGGCCCAAGGTAGCTTCCGAATGAATTGTGTCGAATTCTCGACCAGTCTTGTCAGTTTCCTTGTTTCTGCGGCGTCTGCGATCGCAACAAGACCCTCAAACTCAGCTCGTATTCCATGTGGATCTCTGTACGGCTCAACGAAGCCGAAGATGTTTTCGATCTCCGGCGCCTTATCCTTCACCCAGTTTCGCAGTGATTCTCGATACTTGGCGAGACTTCCGGTCCTGAAGCTCTCGACGTACTCTTTGATGAAAACTTTCTGGAGCTCGTTGGATGCGAATTTCGCCGCATGTGTTAACTCGACGCACATTTTCTCCAGCTCAGCTGCATGGTCTCCCATCACGAGCTTGACGTTGCCTCTCCCATCAGACAACGGCAAAACACCAAGACTTCCGTCATCGGAAGAAGCGATCTGCAATTCAAATCCGGCAGCTCCGTCTAGTTTTCTCAATCTGGTGTTCTCTGGGAGAATGGACTTTTGTTCCAAGACTTGAGAGACCATTGCGATTTCCTCTTTGGTGATATGGTTTCCCGGGTAGTAAGTGCTTTGAGTGGTCTCTCCCGGATATCCAAGGCTGAAGGGCGGTGATGAATAGACAGCGTCAGCAAACGAGCTATACAAAGCCTGAAGTCTGTCAGACTTGGTTGCAATCTTTGCGAAGACGGTCCCAGGGATGGCGGGGATGAACTTCTGGTCGCCGGATCCCTAGAATAGTTAGCGGAATCGACTCAACTGAATTTTGCGACGACAAACATAGTAGTTGCCTAAGTTGGACAAAAAGGTTGCCGCGTAAGTGAGGAATTGGTGCGTCTCTTCGATTCCAATCTCATCAGCAAGTTGATCCCAACCGCCATTCCACGCCGCGTGAAGCTCGAGGATGAAGTCAAATATTGTCAGCGATTCTGGCGAGGTTTGTCGTAGAACAATTCTCGCCCCGTGCCATGCTGCACTTCTTGAGTGTCAGCGAAGCAGTCGTGTCTCTTTCATGTCATCACTTACCGTGCCATATGATGGGCATATCTCTGCTGCGACTTGCTCAAGCCTTCAAATTGCGACCTGACGTCCAATCGAAAGACCTGGACGGACTGAACCTCCATGATAGCTCACAACGAAGGCAGAATCTGTGCTCAATGCCCCGAAAACTTTGAAAAGCTTGGGTTATATCTGCATGTGAGGAAAAATGAAAGACTCTCTCCATAAGACTGAGTGCTTTTATCATTGCCAGGTGCGGGGTGCTTGTTTGGGTAGGCGGCCCCGCAGCGACTGTCGTACCACTAGGGAGGCGCGTTTATCTATATACTGCAGAGCTAATTGGGCTCGCGTAAATGCCAATAATAGTCTGAAAGATCAATGGTGTCCGGATATGACCTTGTTGTTTGTTGGTTGGGTTGGTTGAATGTTGGTTTGTTCCGCGCCGGGTTGACGGGCAAGGGCAGAGGGCGCTAATCTCGATCATCGGAAAGTTGCGGTTTCCGTGCCCCAATCAAGTAGCCCAATCACAATAGGATCACAACGACACAAAAGGCACTTAACAATGTATCTATCTGCTAGGACAAATTTCTTCATGATGCATTTTTCTTGTCGTTCTGGCGCCGTGCAATCACGAATGACCTCTTGTACATGGAAGGATACCTTGCTGGTTGACAAGTGCGTGTCACCTCAGGTAGTATTATTAAGTGGTTGCGAATGTGCAAGTCGCCTGTATTATCGACGGAATGTTCTGTTCAGGAATTATGACAATGGTATAGGCACGAAATTTGTTCATCTGATCGGGGCAGGACAAGACGACCTAGGATGCGTATTCGAGTCTGCATGTGGTGTCGGGTTGGAAGTCCAATTCGACCTCGGCGTACGGCCGGCCGCGCAGGGGCCAATTACGGCCCCTGCTTCCGATTATCGCGTCCTGCCCAACCTACGGTTGGAACCTCCTTCTTACACCTACGCAGAAATTCATATAGTTCAATTGATCTCTTCGTCAACCCACGGTTCAAACCAATTACCCTGTAATAGGGATACCAACATGTGGATACTGTCAATTGTTTCAAGCCTCTTATTTCATGTTCTGAGGGAACGCTGAGTCAAGAGCATATCTCATGAGGAGCGTTGCCCATAACTCCCTGTAAGTCACCGAGTACTCAATCCTACTCATCCCAGCCGAAAAGAAATTGTTTCAGAGTCTGTACGGAAGATTGGTGAGTTCTTTCTTTCTGTCGCTAATGCGTGGCATATGTCATCTTACCTTCATGTTGCGTCAGACCTTAGAATCTACATTGGGAAGGTGGGTGCGAGTAGGCAATCCTTCGGGGATAATCTACTGATCTTATCAATCGGGACTTGCTGTCTTTGAATGAGCTGATATCTTGGCAGCAATCATGTAAGGGCCGTAAATCTAACGGTAAGATCTCACGTAAGGCGAGTTATCGGTTCGTCACACCGATTGTGACCTGGTAAGTGTCCACAATAAGCCGACAACACATATACAGCGCGAAATCGGATGCGTTATCCACTCAGGCCTTTACATGTAAGCTGACGGCGCCTGCAAGAGACCGTAATGTCTTATTAACATTTACGAGCATGTACAATGCCAAAGAGGGCTGATTGTTGCTTCAAACCCTGATCGAGCGATGTTTGGAACTGGTCTCGGCTCCGCTACATAAGAGCACAGGATCCCTGTTTCCTTCGCCTTGTTCGCGCCCTTTTGCCTTGGACTTTATTCTGAAAGACCCTTCGTACGGTGTCAACATGGCAGCCACTGCTTTCAAACGCGCCAAGCCCTTCTTCGCATGTATCGTGGGCCTCATCGCTGCGGTTATATCCTTTCGCCGTGGTCTAGGAGCTCAAAGTGAACAATTCACTCCCGTCATCGGAAAGAACAATACCGTTCTCTTCATCACCAACATTGAACACGGTCTTTCGAATGTCCACGTCGCAACTGTCTACTCTCTTCTCGAACGCCACCCAGATATCACTATTCACTTCGCGTCATGGTCCAAAATCAAGCCCAAGATCGACAGGATAACTACCTACGCACGCAGAAAGACACCGCAAGCCCGTTCTGTTGTATTCCATGACCTACCAGGCCCGAACTTCCAGGAGGCGTCTGGGCGGAATTCCTCATTGAGCTGGATGCAGCCGCCCGGGATCGCAGGGTTGACGGGTCTGAATGAAGATATGGCGCAATTCATCTCGCCATGGTCTGGGGAAGATCATCTCCTGATATACGAGAGCATAAGGGATCATATCAGAAATCTTGATCCTGCGATCGTGGTACTTGACATGTTTCACCGACCAGGGATGGATGCAACACGGGGAGACGGGCGCCTGCACGCAATTTTATCACCGAACGTCCTAGCTGACTGCTTCGCCGGGGATCAGCCATGGCTGAAGGGATTTTGGAAGTTCCCAGCGTAAGCCGACATTCAGTCTATGATCTCCGACCTCACAGCACAGCAGTGCAGACTGACATGTTCTCTAGGGTTGGCTCCGGTCACGAGTTCCCTGTTCCTTGGCGAGATATCCCTACGAACATTTACCAGATGGGAAGTTTCGCATGGACAATGACGTTTAATGCAGAGCTCAACGAGAAACGTAAATTTCTTGCCAGTCATGGACTAAAAGACCCAATCAACTTCTTTAATATCCATCAGCCTGGAAAAGGCGCATTCATTACCCAACACACCCCGACGGCGGCCATTCCTCTCGATTTCCTTCCCGCCAATATCACTACTACAGGGCCCATTGTCATCTCGGGTACCTCGGCAGAAGAGCAAGATCCCGAACTGGCCGCCTGGTTGGCTAAGGCACCGACCGTGCTCGTCAATCTAGGTAGTTTGTTCGAATACGACATAGGGAGAGCTCAAGATATGGCTGGTGCATTGAAGGTCGTCATGGAGCGTACGGATGTTCAGGTTCTGTGGAAGCTCAATAGAGCCGCCAGTCTCAAGGACGAGGACTGGAAACCTCTGGTCGACGTGTTTATCAGAAACGATCGACTCAGGGTCTCAAAGTGGTTGACGGTTGACCCGACTGCATTGCTGGAGACGGGGAACATTGTTGCCTCTGTCCATCACGGTGGTGCGAACTGTTATCACGAAGCTATTAGGTAAGTCTCGGCTCAGTTGCGTCGTGCACATGTGCTGTTACAACATGTATCTTACTGATGCTTGGCCTTTTAGTACCGGAGTACCGCAGCTCATCCTTCCTGCCTGGTTAGATCTCTATAACTACGCTGCACGTGTGGAAGCGATCAACATTGGAGTTTGGGGCAACAGGAAATCTGCTCCTGCTTTCTCGCTCAGCGAACTCAGCAGCGCATTTCTGAAACTGGTTGACGGCGGCTCTGCCAGCTTAACGATGAGCCAAAACGCAAAGAAGATACAGAGAACTATAAGTCGCCCAGGACGTGATGTTGCAGCTGATGAGATTGCACGGCTTGCAGCGTTAGGCCATTAGACCGGTAGATATCTCACCATGGGAGACGTCTTTCCAAATTGAATGTAGATCAAAAATACAACTCTGTACGAGAAAACTTCCATCACGAGATACTGACCATGTACGTGCTACCATAGATTCCTAGCTCATTCCAAAGTTCCATGTCCTCTGGCCTCAATATACAACCCACATAGCGATCACTTCCTTTCGGCTTTCTTGAAATAAGATCCGAAAGACCTTCCCCTGTTTCTCTTGAAGCCCTGTGGATTGCCGAAAGGAGATGGTACAGTGATGACTTTCTGTTTATCGAGATCCAGTCTTCAAAGTTGGAAATTGGGCATCGTACTTCAACCCACTCTGCCAGTAACGATTTCGAGTATCGGTTATGATGTCTCTCCAAGTCCCATTGAGTCATCAGAGCTGGTTTCCGACCTTGACCTGCAACCCGAAATTCCCATGGATTTTGATAGTTCTCGGGAACAACCTTCGAGTCATTCCATTCCAATCGAACTGTAGAGAGGTACCAATCTACAGCCTGCTGGGTCCGACTATCTGGCGCATTTCCCGTCACCTCGTGGCTTCTTATCCACTCACGCATGCTGAACTTGAATATCACAGATTCTCCCTCCACCCGGGGCACATACCGGTCCGTCAGCCACCGAAGGTAGAACTCAGCTGTGGTTTCAGACCGAGTCACGCCAGGTTGATCATCAGCAACCAGTCTGAGGTATAGAGGTACCAGATCACGGTAAAATCGTGCATGGGGGAGCAAACGCCTTCTCACTTCACCACCGTGATCGTGACTATCCACGATATTTTCAAGGCAAATTTCTTGAAGTCTCTTGAGAGAGTCGAAGAGGCTTGATTGAAGAACTTTGAGGAGATTCCAGCCACTGGAGGATGGGCCATGTCTTTTTTCAGATGAATCTAGATGGCCAGGTTGCCCAATGAAGGCATATGGACAGGACGCAACGAGCGCAAAATCTGTCTTTGAATTTCCTATGGGCTGTAGGACGAGGAAAATCTTGTCAGTCTCGCTCGCATTCAAGACAAACATTTTCTCGTTTCCGAGACCCATGAGCTTGTCGAGGCGAAACTCTGATAGGATGTAGGCTGCGTTGGCGCCTTCAGGTTGCATGACGAAGATGTGATAGGCCTGCATTCGGGCAATACGAATCGGTCTAGTCTTGAAGGTGAAGAATTGCGTTAGATTCACATTCAAGGCTCCCGTGGCACTATTGACAAAGGCTCCTTGGTGCCATGATTTGTTTGCCTCAATCCAGTCAATTCCAGAGCCCAATGACTCGAACGCGGTGCTTTTGACTTGATATGTGGGACTTTCCCTCGAGATTATCTCACAGATGTGCTTCAGTCTGCCAACGGTTCTGGGAGGGCTGAAGATAGCACTCCAGTCCTTGCATCTCCAGTCTGGGGCCCAGGAGGGATAGTCTCGGGCACGGCCTGTGAGCCCACAGGCCTGGTATAACACCTCTAGTTTCTTGAGGACCAACAAGGAGTATGCGAAAGTGCCGATGAGAACTTGATTTGCTGATAACGAGTAGTCGGCTTTTAGGCCATTCTCCGACAGCAACGGTGTACCTGCGTAACGCCGAGTTGAATGGTCCCCAGATTTAGGCAAAATTCCAAATACACCAAATACGCGGTCGCGAGGATCAGTAGAGTGTGACTTTGAAGTGAGTAATAAGAGCTCAGTGAGGTCTTTCGACATAGGTTGACCCTGTGTCAGATGCTGAGCCCAGGGAGCGTATGTTTTTTCCCATTTCCAACTGGAGGCCTTCATTGAAAAATAAGACGCACCAATTGGGTCGATCCAAAAGTCAACGTCACCAATGCGAATAACGACGTTGTGTGAGAGGAGTAGCTCTTGTACTACCCAGACGCGAGAGAAGTATTTGCGCCCAAGTATAGCTTTTAGTCTTAACATAGGCTGGGGCACTGTCGAATGTGTAGGAAACTTAGGTACTGTTAAGCCCATTTCTAGTTCATGGAGTCGTCTTCGTCGAGGGTAGTCCTCATCAGGGCGTATAGCGATATCGGGTCCGAGGTACACGACACAACGAACGCATTCTGAGTAGATTCGCGCCATGTTCGCAACCTGGCCGTTACGCTCGGCGACATTGGCCTGATTGATGCAAATGGCATCGACCCACAGCATTCGTAAGCCTCGCTTGGGTCGCACGAAGCGAAGCATCTCCCAGCAATTTTTCGTCTGCCATAAGATATCCCAATGGGAACCGACGTAAACGGGATGCTTCAAAGCACCATCATCGTCCTCTCCGGCCCAGGTATACGACACTGCCTCGTATTCGGGGCAATTGTCAAAGGCGTGAACTTCAAGGTCCAGGTGTACAAGACCATCGCAAGTTTCGGCAGCCGGGAAATTGATCAGGCGGAATTCTTCTGATCGGATTGTCTTCGGATAGATGGGTGATGGATGAAGTGCTGGAATAGTGTGTTTTTCTTCGGCATTTTTTCCGGTTGGTCTCCTTTGAATGCAAAGACTTTCTGCTACTTCGCTGCCTTCTTGGCTCTTGTCCGACTTGTTGAAGTGGCTGTTGACAACATCTGGCGGAAGCCTATACGGAACAGAATGAGGCCACCACAGGTTCATCATACCTGTTGCCTGATTGGGAGGAATGGCCGGGATTGAACCGGCCGTGACATCGTCTGCTGTTGGCTCGACCGCTTGGGCCGTTCGATGACACGCCCGACAGACGGGGATTCCATCTTCGACCTCAACACGAGGGAGATCGCAATTGGTCTCGTGCCAGCGCGACATGTCCGCGGCTGACATCTACTAGAAATTCTGCGCGAGAGTTGTTGGCGAAAGGAGCTGGGACCATGATGAAGTCGGGCGGACACTTATGACGTGGAGGTAGCTTCTATGCAATAAGCAGGCTATGGTCGATGACCATGTACAATGACGTGGATATGTGCAGAGCCTGCTTACATCCTACGTCTAACTCCGCCTGATAGTCTGCCTACATGATAGCAACATTGAATGATATGCGAACTGATTCCGCAATCTGCAACCCAACTACCTGGTAGTAGCCCTCAGGCAATGCAGCATGGATCAATCACATGGTCTCTAAGTTCGATGTCATTTCTGGACGTTTATTAATTTTGATATATTTTCCCAGTATTACTTAAGTACTCCCCCTCCCTCTGTACTCCGTGAAAGACACACAGTGAACTCATGGTATACATGAGCTGTCTGCCCTGAGTAGTGCTCTGTGAGACTTCGCCTCTTACGGGGCAGTAGCCTTGACAGAGGTGGTGGTGAACTCGGCACAGCCCTGTCCTTGTGCAGACACAGTCACCTGTGCCTTATTATCGTGACCGTTCAAGCAGGCGCCGCCAGAGGCAACAAGCTGGTTGCCAGACTGGGCCACAAACTCAACATTCTTCGAAGCGCAGTCCTCGGCCCGAAAAGCGGTGCCGTTAAAGCCGACGCAAGCCTGCTTGTTCACCAAGTCAGGTCTGAAGCCAGCAGTGAAAGAACGCTGGACGAGAAGAACGTTGTTGCCGCCCTGGGTCGAGGGGGTGATCTGTCTGTCCGCAGCGGTGTTGACACAGGCAGCGTTGACGATCTCGCCTAGCAGATAATACGTGTTAGTGTGGGGTCGCCTCAGATAACGTGGGAATTGTTCAATCCCAGAGAGTCATACCGTTGTTGCGGAAAGTGAGGCACTCGTTTCCGGGTACGCCACCCTGCTCCTTGAAGACGAGAGTGCTGCCGCCCTTCTTGATGGCCTGGCGCTTAGACAGATCTTCGGCGGGCATGGCAGCCACGAAGGTGGCAAGGGCCAGGGAAAGAGCCGCGGTGAACTTCATATTTGCTGAGGAGACGAAAAGGTCGGGTGAAGAATTGAAAAGTTAAGTTATATGAACAGTTAAAATGAAACAAGGGACCAGCCGAACGAAGAGAAGGTTTGCAAGTTGGAAAGTCGAGTGAGCGAATGGGATGATTCTCAAAACAAGTGAGACACAGAAGTCGAGGCCATCGAGCCGTCTTTAAATCAAAGCCAGCAACACCGCCAGACTGCGGCACCCAGGCTGCAAACTGGAGGAACTGAGTCTGGCAAGGGAAATTAAGCTTGATGCGACACGTCGCACCGCCTTCAAACCACCCCTCACACCTGCGACCTTAAAACGGGCTATACCGATCAGCCATACGAAAAAGATGAGGTGAAGGCGGCCCCGGCCCAAACAAGGAGGGCCAGGAGAAGAAGAGACGAGTTTTGACCTGGTGTCAGCTTTTGCCGAGTTTGTCCAGCACCCCTCTCCCAAAACGACGAACCCCAAGCAAAGGCTAAGCAGGGGTGCTCTGACGCTGTCGCCAACAACCAAAAAGAGGAAAACCCCACCACCACAGCCATTCGCTGAAACGTCTCAAGATCGGTCGGTTGCAGGGTTGCGCCCAGCCGAATCTGGGGAACTACCCCTACAGTCCTACCAGTACGCCAGAAATACGGTTTCATCGTGGCACCTCGTCAAGGAGCCGCATAACTTTAGACTGGCTGCCATCTTATGTAATTTCGGATATCTCGGTGTCAGACTTTGGTTGGCAGGGCGGGAGATGACCCAGATTTGCGCTTGGAACCGAAGATCCCATCTTTTTGGGAGGATCGAAGGGGGAATGATGGCCATCAAGGGGGCGTTCTTTGGGTTGAAACCGGCGGCTTCTCGTCTCGCAGTCCACTCGGATCACACTCTATCTCGCTTTCGGAAGGTCTTGTCGGTCTTGTGCGATGAACGTGAATTACAACTTTTCGTCTATCTACATTCAGACTGCGAAATACCGGCCTTGTTGCTCTCTGATCTTCTGTCACTTCCCTTCTCCCCTTCCTGCCGGAATAGATTGGTCATCAGATACGGGAAAGCTGACGGCCTTTCCATGTTTATACGTCTGCCCTACGGAACGGTCGATTTTCGGTACTTGTCGCCACCATCTTGGGTAAAGACAAGTTGTCCCAATTTGAGTTCTCCGTGGCGCAAAGTCTAGCCTTGCTCTGCTCTACGTCGCATATGGCTACCCTCGACATCCTCAGACAGACATACAAGTCCCAAAGTCGATGGTTTCTTAATTTGCGGGTATGTACCATGGTGTGCGTGCTCATTCTTTCGACGTACACGACCGCTGTGGTCTCGGATATGGACTGGCACCACGGTGGCGGGGGTACTGCATCTGCAGCATGTTTAAACCCATCTCCGCGGGATCTCAGTCTGGTATGCCCAATACCCACTCATCCCTCTTCTGTACTTGTGGAGCGGCTACATTTTCCGCTTGCAAAACTCCTACCTGAAGGATCAAACTGGGCGAGGCGTTGCGCCATTGCTCAACCTCATGGGCCGTCCCTCTCTACTTTATAAGGGGGCTTTGGCTTGGGACATGAACCAAGAGAAGACCGCTGCCCATCAGAAGCGCGATGCTCTCTTTGATGCCAAGCTCCGTGTCGAGTGTGATCGGCCAGGACCATTTTACAAGTTTGCGGTCAAAACCTTTGATGACGGAGTAATCACAAGGTGCGTAGCTGGCATCTGCGACATAGCAAACATTTCCAGGCGACGTTCAATTCCAGGGGTCCGTTATTCCTCCTCGCTCCGTTCGACATAACCAAGCCTGATTTTCAATTTTTCGTTTGCGGTGAGCCAGGCCATCCTACGTCGCTTCGCCAGATCTCCAGACTTAACCCCGGAGTCCACCGATATGGGATTCGGTCAGATCGTGGCTCTTCTCCTGCTCGTGCAGCCACTGATGGCAGTGGGAAAGGTACGCACAGGTAAGTCCCTGGCGATCATGGAACCAAGGTACTTGTGCAGGTCGTGTACTGACTAAAGTTCTCAAATGAAAGGAAACCAGGCTGAAGAAGTACCCGTTGAAATTGAGGTTTCATATTATCAATGCCAGATGAGCGGTGACGATGTCGAATCAAGATCATCACCTGCACAACCTTGCAGCTATGGCACACACTTCGACGAGATGAAACGATACTTCTATACAACTATAAATGACCCAAACCTGCTTCCAAAAGATCGACAGGAACACATTTAAAGATTGTTCTTGGAGTCGAAAGAACCTGAAAACCGGTTCGGGTTCGGGTCCTCGATCTACTTCTTCGTGGTAGACATGATGATATCGATTCAGCTCGGTCCGCTCCTAATTCCATTTGGACTTGTTGATGGGAATTCTCCTCTTCTGTTATGTCTTTTTGGCATCTGGAACATATTGAAACTGAGAAGATTTTGTGCAGCCTATCATCTTGCGGAAGTTAGACTTAGTCCGCATCACTCCACGTCCCAGCGAATTTAGCTCGAGACGAAAAGCATTCTCCGGTTGGCTGACTCTGACTGTACATATACAAGGCCAGAAGTTCTTATTACCCGCGAATTACCCTACCTGGTATGGTCCGGGCTTAAGTTGCTTTACAGCAGAATCGCCAACACCTGGCACGCGCTTCTCCAATGCCTCAAGGTAAATTCAATGCTCCTTTCGGCTTTTTTGTCATGGTACAATGAACTAATGGTCTTCTTGCACAGGGACATCCGGGTAATGAAACCAGTAGTGAGACTGCAGTTTCCAGTGAGAGATTGTAAATAGGACTATCGAACCTGCTTTGATATGTCAATTCCAGGTGTCTCGGACGAATTCCGCTTCTTAGATATTTCCTACTTGTGTCCTTTACTGGACCTGTCACACATATAACATCGTCTGTGGTAGTGAGCGATCGTAATATAGATGGATCCCTGGCTCCTTGCAGATACCCACGAAGGGAACATTAGAAGCACTTGGTACAGACTTTCCAAACTTGATAAACTATGACCGCAATTTCTCTTCTCTGGGAAGCACTTCGAATATAGGTACTCACTGGATTCAATCATCTATCGATGCCAAACTCGCATCACACCGACCAGAACAATGGTTTCTCCATCCAGTATATTAATACTAATGTAGTAAGTAGGTATTACCTACCTGAGTAACTTGTGCGGCACGGCTACCCTCGGTGATCTACCCAGCTTAATTGACATGGTCTAAACACATGATCATTCCATGGAGAGATTTCGAAGGAATGCTGCCCATTCGACGGTATCAGACTTGAATTTCTACGCCGTTCTCACGGCCTCTGCTTCCTCGATGTCTCACCCCGGACAAAGATCGCCAAAGCCCGTTTCGCCTTGTATTGGCGGCTGATGCGCTGCCCACTGTGAGGTTTCCTGTCTCTTTCCTTTGACTGTGAGAGACGTCTTTTGGAGTTGTTTCCCAGGAGTGAGGTAGTTTGCTCGCGACATTTTTGATGTGCCGCCCGTAATACATGTAGCCTCCCGTCAACCCGAGGACGAGACAAGGCACAAGCACTAAGGAGGCGGTATTAGTATGCCGAGCGGAGAGGTGCAATGATAGACACATACGGGTAACGAGTAGAGACCACAACGGTGCTTGAAGAAAAGATGACACGTCCAGGGCGAACAAAGAGGTGAGAAATGAAGCAGGCAACTGTAATGACTTAGTGTTAATCCTTGAACAGGGAGAGATTGAGTAATGAGAAGACTTACAAACCAAGCAGTAATCACCGTAAACATCATCACCCTTTTCCCCTGGTCTAGAGAAATCTCACTCTCGTGAAGTGTGATGGTGGTATGCAACTGAAATCAATCATCAGTACTTTGCTCATCTCAATTGGTGTTGGGATGATGAACTCACAGCATCTCTAATCCTCCCAGCAAGCTTGTCCATTTCATCAATGTCATTTCTGACATATGCAGCTGTTAGGTCTGCATCCAACATAGTGCTGATCGCGTCAGGCTCTCTGCCATCCATGCGCGACTGAACCTTCCGTTGAAATTCGGCAACGGTTCTGAGTATGTTCAACTCGTCACGGACATCTTTGATCTCGAACAAAAGCTGGGCTGCCTTCTTGACTGCTTCCTCGGTTGTCAATGGGTTGCCGTGACTACTGCTAGTCTCTTCCTCTTGCCTCAAAGTCCTTGTATAGCCAGAAAACTGGCCATATAAGTCGGCTTCTTGTCTTCCCTGTAAATTTGATTAGATGATTTGCTTTTTGTCGAGTGTATTAGGCTAGACATCACAAACAATTCGGTTGATGAAATTAGAAAAGGTTTGGCGGATCGATATCTCGCTAGTTTCGGCTTCATGCCTCGTGGTCGATCCGCTTTTGTCAGTAGACACATTGTCCTTCGTGACATCCATCGCGAGATTTTGTTGATTTCCATTCTTCTTGTCAGACTTCGATTTCTGGACCTCTTGTTGTCTGTCATAAGTCCCAACGCAGTACTCGGCAATGGATTTGCTCAGCTCTGCAGCAGAATTCGGGCCACGTTCACGACTACCCTCTTCAACTTGAGTGCGAAGGTGGTCGACGATAGAGTTGATAAACGTAATTGTTCTCTCGTTGTCGATTTCGGCACAGGAAGCGGATGTGATTAACCATTCTATACTTTGTTATTAGTTTTATGCACTAGCGGTAAAAATTTGATCTCTTGTAGGTTACTTGCCGTCTTCAATCGTCCAGGCCCATAACTGGCTGATTCTGATGAGCCCCAATGGCTCACCCGTCTTATTTTCTTGCTGGTACTTGGTGAAGACTTGATTCTTATTCCTGTGGCCTCGGTCTCTTTGAGACTCCTCATCTGCAGCAAAGTGGTAGTAGTGCTCGTCCAGTGTAGGTGCATCATGAACGACGGAGCCCCGGCTTTGGTAGTAGCCATTTAGAATGTCTTGGAAGTCTCTCCTATTAGTGTTTGTTTCATGTCGCTTATAGTCGGCCAAGATAAACGGCATCTGCTTTCATCATCAGATGTCTACAAGAGTATTCGATGTTGTTATTGACTGGTCTTACGTAAAAAGCGGAAGCCAGTCCGCCATTCTTGCCAGTTCCCGGGGAATAAGTGTCATTGTCTGCAATATTGAGGCCACATCAGATGGAAGCAATGTCCAAAGAGGAAAGGCACTTGGACTAACTTTTGCTTGTTCTTTCCTTATGATTCAGAATGACGTATTGAGGCCGCATGAATCGTGATGGGGATGTTTTGTCTGGGATCTGAGACCAGCTTGCACGCAAAAAAGCAGCAACCTCATTCCAGTGTTCGAGTCGGGCTGGATGTGAAATATAAATTTTCTTCATAGTATCCTATTCATTAATACTGTTAGTTTTGAAATGTATGATGAAGTGTAGAACGTATGAGAGAAAGTTTATTCGGTGATCTCACCATCATCCATTCCATCTTTCACTTGATTAGCTTTATTCATCCCAAGGAAAATTCAGATAATTTGTCAGGCTTACATTGGCTGCTGGAAGATGGACCCACGTGAGGCCTTCCCCAGGCACTTGGGTGCTTGGAGCCAACTTCTTAGTCGACTTTTGGAACTGTTCTATTGCGTCTCTGATTGTCGTGAAACTTTCCTTCTCATCATAAATGGTATTGTAGACCCCCCTAAATCTAGTACCCATGCTGAACTCATTTTCGTTTTGTCGGGCTTCGACAATGCTTGCCTGGAACTCGTTCAAGCAATCTTTGATTCCGCTGCTGGTCGGTTTGGTGATTCTGAGGGGCTCCCTGGCTCTAAGGGTTGTCTCTAGGCCGATGAAGTCAAGGATATGTTTCATTCCGTCGAGGACTCGAGCCTGAGTTTCTGTACGACCTTCCTCATTCCTGGTGCTTTGATTCTCTTGTTTCACTTCCCTGGCACTGTCTTTTGCGAAAGGCTGCTGCTCCTTTGTTTTGCTTGACTTTTTCAGTTGACCAATAATCTCCAGGCCGCGAGTTTTGTCGTCGGGTGTCAAAGGCGGGCACCGTAGAAGCACTGAAGGCAACCTATGATATATTGCCCAGTGATCCAACGTCCAGCCATTCTGGTCGATATTTCCAGTCTGCTCTTGAGCATGCAGTTCTTTGAGAATGGGAACGGCCACATAGTGCCGCTCTTGTTGACATGCAAGCCAGCAAAGAAGCTCATCCATGAAAGCAGCGTCTTCTTGTGATCAGCCAAGGTCGTCAAATAAGGTACTCTATGAGAGAATGTCGCTTTACCTTCCTGGAACCTCTGGAAAAGTAATCTTTTCGGTACCCAATCAATGACCCTCAACGCGAATTTGCTCATGGTTTTGTTCTTGAAGTGCTTCGTCGAAAACATCGCAAAGTCCAGAAGGTCCTCGTAATCCGGGGTCGTATTGAATTCTAAGTCAGGAAAATTTTCAAGAATGTTGGCAAGAAGCTTGGCAAAAGAGGCTTCCCATGCCTCATCGCCAGACCTCGACCTGCGGAATTCCATGAAAATAGATACTCCTAGCTTGCTGTTCCGGCTGATGACATCTTTCGCGGTGAGTTCCCTCCCAGGTTCGAATAGATGGTTAACCAGAATGTCAAAAATCTCGGAAGTACTTTTCCTGAGCGCCACCATCAAGGGCGAACATCCATTCCAATCCACGATACCAAGATCTGGCTCTTGTTCAAGTAAAAAAGCAACGACTTCCTTTTTTTCGTGATAGACAGCATAGTTGAGTGGTGTTTGGAGTGAAGGGAATGATTGTTCGTTCAGGAAATGTCGGTGAAACTCAAACACACGTCGCATTATACTTTCTTCTTGGTGATAAAAGCCCCAGAGATGGAGAAAGCACCGGCCGCTAGAGTTAGGGTGCTCTGTTTGGCCCACGCGTTCCAAGAGTACTTTCAAGTACGGGCTATTCGGATATGCAAGTGCGTGGTAAAATGAATGTGTATTTTCTCCATCCAAGGCATTGACATCGGCACCAGCTTGTATCAGCAAGTTGAAGGCCCGGATAACGTCTTTCTCAATCGCGATCTGCAAAGGGGTCTTGTGGGGGGGTTCCAATGATCGAGTATCAATGTCTTCTGGTGACGCTGCAAGAATGGCGGACAACTCTGCGAGCTTGGCTTCGGCATCGGATTCTAAGTCGAGTTCGCCAAGAAAGAGGTGTAATGGTGTTTCTGCCTGAGGAGTCATCGTGTGGTCGACCTCCTTTTGTGCACTTTCGTTCTTGGGCCATTGAGGTGACTCCGATGCGTGCGTGTCGTCCATTGTCTGGCTGTCGTTGTCAATTGGCCGTCTTGGCGTATCGCTGGCCGCCGCACCTGTTGCCATACCATCAAACGTGTCTGCATCCATGAATGAGATGAAAGGCAAGTGGAATGGCCGCAAGATGTGGGAAACTCCTCGCAACGGAGCCTCTGAAAGTATCCAAAAGATCGGGATTTGGCAAGGAGTGAAGTCTGGGCAAAATGTTTCAAGTCTCCAAGCTCCTTAACTTGACAAGATTCAGGCATCAATACATGTCAATAGGTGTATGACACAGGGAAGAAGCTCACAGAAGCCAACTGCTGTTAGGGTATAGAAGGTGAATTACTGAAATCTGCCCTTCCCTCGAGGTGTACTACCAGCGCTCTATATATGCCTGAGCTGCTCCTTTGTTGCTTGGTTCCCCTCCTCATGCCCCTTAAGCTATCCCTTAACCGGCGAGGCCTGACAATACACTTCAGCAAGCCCTAATGCAAGCTGCATCGTAGATAATTAGAGCGAAGGGGGTCTCTAAGTACGTAATTCTGAAAGAGTAAAAGATGTCCGCCACCTTGCTGAATTACGACTCTCCTATCCCCTGTGATCTAACCGTCTCTCGATTGGTTGCCTCTTTTTTTTGAGGGCAGATATCCTGCAGGTTTCCTGCTCACCGGGCCAACGCTCAGATATTAATGTAAGCACTCAATGGCACTGCAGAGAGCTGAAAACGAATCCAGACCAGGTTCTTATCTGACCAATAACAACATTATTGGCCCAGATACTGCCAGTGGATGTGCAGCTGTGGCTTATGAACCGCTTCAGCTCTGAGACAGAGAAAGCCTGCCACACTACACAGCCTTCGAAAATGATAAGATCAACGCCATGCAGCCAAGGTAACTAGTACTTCTCTCTATTGGTGGAGCATCATAAATCTCCTACATCCTTTTGGCTGATTCCCTAGGAGAATACCCTTCAAGCGCTACTAGACATACCTGGAAAGAACGAAAATGACGAGGAAAGCAACATGAAGGATAACAAAAATGAGGGTATCGATGAGGAGACCGATATACCGAAACTTTAGTCTGCGTCAAATAAGGTAACTAACAAATCACATATGTCCAAGGGGCCACTATTCGCGACCACGACCTCTTTCACAAATCAGATCAACGCCCTACCTCAAGGCTTATAAGGCGAACGGACTACGATGATTTGCGACCTGTCACTAACTCAAGAGCGTTTTATATAGTTGCATGTCTCGATGGTTCCGCTAGAAAGTCCTTCTCTGAGTACCTTAATGGGCTTGAGGTGTCGCTGTTACTTCGTGAGCAAGCAAGACTGCTTGTCAAGATCCCCGGCCTGAGGAAAGTACGACCTCTGGCAACTAACCAGGTCTGGCACCGTCAAGGTTCGGTCTCCACCTCTGGTAGGCATACATGCCTCAAAGCCTCCCCCCCCCCCCCTCCCTTCCCAAAACAAACATCCCACAGCTCCGCTCCAAGAACCTGACAAAACATCACCAACATGGACTTCACCACGCACTACATCGACCCTAGAGCGACACACACCCACACAATCATATTCCTCCACGGCAGAGACAGCACCTGCGCCGACTTCGCAACCGAGCTCTTCGAAAGCGAAGCATCAGAACCAGCAAACCAACCACGCACGCTCCCAGACCTATTCCCATCTATCCGCTGGGTCTTTCCCGGAGCCGCGCTCCTTCCATCCAAGAGATTCGGTACCGAAATGTCACAGTGGTTCGACGTCTGGTCGTTAGAAAACCCAGAAGAAGAAGCCGGTATCCAACAACCCGGCCTAAGACGAAGCATCGAACACCTCGTCACCCTCGTCGAGAGCGAATCTGCCCTGGTTCCGATGGATAAGATATTCTTAGGCGGTATTAGCCAGGGATTCGCAACCTCCATCGCCGCTTTTTTGACTACGCCGAGGCTAGGTGGATTAGGTGGGCTGGTTGGTTTGTGCAGCTGGATGCCGCCGGCTGAGGTCATCGATGAATTGGCGGAGGAGGGTTCACTCTATCGCAGAGCGAGCGGGACAGATTCAACGGCCAAGACTCCTATTTTCCTCGCTCACGCTGTGGACGATGAAGTCGTTGACATCAGCCTTGGTCGGCAGTTGCGGACGACCCTTGATTCGTTCGTGAATTCATGTATAGTGGAATGGCATGAGTATCAATCTGGAGGTCACTGGGTTAACGAGCCGCAAGGTGTTGATGACATGGTCAGCTTCCTGAGACTCCATATGCATTGATTCGGGCTTGTCATCCCATTGCACAAGCCGTCAACTCACTGCTCTTTGCGTCTAACATCATACGTGGAGAATTGCAGGCACACGTATTATTACATGTACATTCCATCATCATGCCTGAGCTCGAGATATGATGCCTATCCTAGAGGCCATGCCATGCCACGCGCTCTATGCAATATTCTCCGTTCCTCTAGGACCAGACGAGCTTCTATCCCAAAGCTCGAAGCCATCCAAGGCGACGCCGTACACGTCTAAGCGGAAAGATATAATGCTACGCTCAAATCAACCACCAACCTCTTTCCGTTAGTTGACCAGGTCAGGTCTTCTCAAGACTCAACCTCCATCTCCAAATCCGGATCCACCTCCGTCCCCAAATCCCTCTCCTCCAAAAACCGCCTCCCAACAAGCTCATCGGGCAAATACTCCTGCCTCACCCTACCCTCCCGATAATTCGGCGGGTACTTGTACTCCGCACCGTACCCCATCTCCCTCATCAACCTCGTCGGCGCGTTCCTCAAGTGCAACGGCACAGGCAACGCTGCCGCACCAGGCTCCTTGAGCGCCGCGTAGGCATTATTCAGACCCCTATACGCCCTCGTGCTTTTCGGCGCGAGACTCAGCGCTACGGCGCAGTGCGCGAGAGGGATCCTAGCCTCGGGCATACCGATCTGCTGCGCGGCGGTATACGCCGCCGTCGCGAGCGGGAGTAGAGTGTTATCTGCCAGGCCGACGTCTTCAGAGGCGATGACTACCATGCGTCGTGCTACGAACAGGGGGTCTTCGCCAGACTGAAGCATGCGTGCGAGGTAATACAGCGCCGCGTCGGCGTCTGATCCGCGGACTGCTTTGTGGAAGGCGGAGATGGTGTCGTAGTGTTGGTCGCCTGCGCGGTCGTACACGAGCGTCTTGGTGAGCGACGCCTTGATGCTCTCCTTCGTCGTCCCGGCGCGCGTTGACAACGAAAGTGCGAGCTCGAGCAGGTTCAGCGCTGTGCGGGCGTCACCGTCGGAGAAGGCAGCCAGGTACGTCACCAGCTCCGCGTCGACGAGCGGGCTACCGGGGAAGTTATTCGTTCGCGCCTCTTCGTCAATGGCGCGGAGCAGGATCCTTGCCACGTCTTCGCTCGAGAGCTTAGACAGGGTAAACGTCCTACACCGCGAGAGCAGCGCGCCCTGAACTCTAAAAGAAGGGTTCTCCGTCGTGGCGCCAATAAGTGTAATCGTGCCGGCCTCGACTGGCTTCAGGAAAACATCCTGTTGTGACTTGGAGAAGCGATGTATCTCGTCGCAGAAAATAATAGTCTTGCGGCCCGTAAGAGCACCCTCGTTGGCCGCCTCCGCAAACAGCTTCTTGCACTCGGCCACGCCGGACGATGTAGCATTCATCTCGATGAAGCGTGAGCCGACGCTGTGCGCAATACACCGCGCAATCGTCGTCTTGCCCGTTCCCGAGCCTCCCCAAAGAATCATGGAGGGGACCCGGTCCGACTCGATGAGGCTACGCAACACGCCGTGCGGGCCGACGAGGTCCTGGCCGCAGACTTCGTCTAGGGTTCGTGGACGCATACGCTCTGCGAGGGGCGCTGCGCGAGCTGTCTTTGTGCGCTTCGCCGAGGGCCCGGTTTCTGGTGGTTGTGTTTGTTGGGTTGCTTCGCTGTCTGTGTCGGTGGCCGTCGCCATGGGGGAGGGCAGCTCGCCTGGCCCGTCGTCGAATCTCCGTTTCATACCCGCCATGGGCCGAGTAGTCGTCGCCGCTGCTGTCGTCGTCGTGCCGTTGGACGGGGTCGTCTGGACTTTGGCGGGAGGGGCATGGCGCTTCGGTGCGGGGGTCGAGAAGAAGGAGGAGGCGGGCCGCTTGGCTTGTGATGAGGTGAGTGTAGAGCTAGGAGTGCCATTAGACTGTGTCGCTGTCGGCGGGGAGGAGGTTCGTTCGGGGTTGAAGATGTGGTTTTGGCAGCCCGAGTCGATGTGGGAGTTGATCAGCGTCTCCTTGACGGGTTTGTTGCAGATGGGGCAGTCGACTGCTGCCATTTTGAATGGAAGACGATGCTGTGACGCATGCAATGGGGTCTTCTGTGGCAAAAACGACTGTTTTGTACGTGAGTAGGTCCTGATTCGTCAATTCGTGTCAAGTCGGCGATGTTGGAGCAACTATCGCGAATTCGTGTGAATTTGAAGGTTGAGCTGTGACTGGAGGAGACGCGCCTTTGGGGGAATTTTTGAGTGCAATGACGCGCCTGGCAATTGAGCTCGAAATTCTAGTGGGGCTCGGGACGCCTCGCTCCGCAGTTCAGGTACCTCCAGGAGCCTGGAGGCCCCTTCACTCCACTGCCGTCTGGAGGCGACTGCCACTGCCGGGGGTGTCGATTCACAGGGCAGCCGTCGGGTAAGAAGCCGCGCTCTCTCTCGACAGTGGGGCTGCCCGGCACTCGGATTCGGTCGGAGATACACTGTGGCCTCCGCCCGCCCGCCATGCTCGGCATACGGATACACAGTACGTATGACCTCATTCAGGACAACAAAGTAGTTGATTCACTCTTCAGGTTCAATTGAAAGTGAAACTAATAATCTCAGTGATTCGCGCCCGGACGATGAGCCAGGTCTTCTCGTAGGTATCATTACACCTGTATAAAACGCCTCCCAATGCCTTTATCCTCAACCCGAAATGTCGAAAGTGCTCGGAACGGAGCCGTGATGTACAAAGACGCCGTAGCATGACTTGATGCCGGTGCCGGTGCCGTCAGCAATCTCCCCTTCTCTATGATGGAGATGACGGCCATGTATAAAGTGTATATCGAAGCCATTGACCCGCTTACGAAAGCAGCGCATGCTCATGCTGTCTCTTCTCTCGCTGGCGACTCATTCAGTCTTTGCTGTATTACAAACTCCTCTCAAACCATGAAAGACTCTCCGCAGCCACACTGCTCCTCTGTTCAAGTGGTTAGCAAACCATTTTCCCAAAACGGTAAGAAGCGACGTAGACTCACTGATATTCGGGTTCTTGAACACAAACCGCTGGCTCAGCTTATCCTCAACCCAATCCATCTCGCTGCCAATAATGCTGAACAGCGCCTTGCTGTCAATCAGCACCTTGACGCCATCCTGCACCACCTCCTCGTCAAAGCTCCCCGGCTTCTCGACGTACTCGAGGTGGTACGCCAGGCCCGAGCACCCCCTGTTCCGCACGCCGACCTTGATCAGCTTCGGCTCCGGCTGGTCCAGCATCGCGCGCAGCTGCTCTACCGCCGCGGGGCTGAGCTTCATCGCCGCCTTGCGGGCGCGGAGCGTGCGCTTCGGACGGGCGGCTGGCTTGGGGGTTTGAGCTGCTTGTTCGGAGACCTTTGGCGCGGGGGCCGCGGCGGCAGCGGTTGCTGCTGATGACGTCGTCGTGGCCTTGGCTGTTGCGGATGAGGTCGCTGCTGTTGTTGTCTTTGTCGTCGAGGACTGTGAGGTGGAGGAAGAGGAAAGAGTGCTCGGTGTCGAGGATTGTTGGTGGGCTGTCGCCATTTGCGAGGGGATCTTGGGAGGTCTCGTCTCGTTGACCTTCGGCAGAGCATCCGGCGATGCGATGGAGCTCTCGGGGATGCCGTCGCCTCTCGCTGGAGGGAGTGTGTTGTTTGAGTAGAGAGGATATGACTGGAAAGACGGGCTGCCGTAGGCGCGACGGGCAGAGGCGCACTGCAATGCCGTGCAGGAGCGGCGGAACGCCACTCTGCTGAGTATCCTCGGTGCATTCATCTTTGTGCTAGAGGTTGAGTGTGTCTTTGTGACGAAGTCGAGTTTGCTAGAGGGAATGGCACCAAGGTGAGATTGCTTTCCCGTTTTGTTTTGTGGTGTTTGTCGTCGAAGGATCAGGTGTTGAGGTTGAGAGAGTTGAAAATCATTCGACGGTGACGAAAGAAACAGGCGGGAATTGTAGGTCGGACGTTTTTGCGGTCGGGATGGATTGGCAATGGGAATGTGGCTGGCACTCGGAGCAAAGCAACAGAAGCTGGGGCCAAGGGGGGGTCATTTGACAGGTTCTCGCCGTGGCGCGGCTATGACCTGGTGAGCGGTCTCCAGTATACCGGGTGCACTTCAGCCAATCAGAAGCCTGTAATTTGTCAACGGCCGTGACAGATGACAAAGCAGCCTCTTTTCCTTCAGTGCCTTTTGGGCCTTGGCTTTTGCTTTGTTTCTCATGACCAACTCATAATACCTTGAGGGCCTCAAAGGCCTTATTCATTCTTAACTTATCCAAACTACCTTAGTCAGGTACTTTGTTTGTCCAGTGTTACACTACGTTGCCGAGTTTCCTGGACTCTCGGGGAATCGATGTGGTTCGAGATTAGGTTTGCCCGGACTGACAAGGAAGAGCTCACATCCAATCCTAAACAGCCTGTGGAACCACACTTGATATGCCGAATAACAGCCTAGAAGTTCAAGTACTCAAGGTTAGCTCTTGAGGCTAGAGCCGCAGTCAACGAGCCTCAACTGAGCATGCCAAATATCGATCAACCAGACTCCAACACAACGCTTCATGAGAATCATCTCGGGTGTCATTAATATCATACAGTCTATCACCCAATCCTCCTTGCCTCACAGCTCACAGCTCACCAATTCTTACCGCTCCACCAACCCTCTCACATCAGCAACAGCCGCCCTCGCCATCTTCTTCAACAACGTCCTCTCATCCGCCTCCCGATACCGATCCCACGTATCAAGCCCCTCTTTCGCCTGTATACTCAGCGTCTCGTACCCTTGCTTAATCACCTCCGTCACCTGCATGCTTGTCAGGTTCCCCTTCTTCTTGCCGCCCTCCGCCAGCAGCTCCTTGTAGTGCGTGCTCACGCTAATGAGCGTGTCTATCGAGTTGCTCGGCCGCTTGCCGAGTTGATAGCTCTCCTTGAACTTGGTCAGCGTGTCGCCAGCCTCGACGACCTTGTAGAATAGATCGTCGTATGCCGCTGGCGACGGCAGGAATCCTTCGCCAGCCGACAGCGAGAGCGCCACAAGGTTGACGACGTTGTCTAACAGGAGGTCGATTTGCGAGAGGTCTTTCAGGTCCGCGACGTATTGCGTGAGGAACCGAATGAGGTTTAGCAACGCGCGGAAGATATCCGCCCAGTGATACGTCAGTCGTGTCCGTGACCTCGAGAGATAGGAAATCACCCGCAACAGGATTCCGACGCAGAGTGTGTAGAGTCCGACGTCCAGCCTCCTCCGCAGGTTGTGTGTAATGCCGTCCACCATGGTATCCAGCACGGCCGTCGCCAGAATCCGGTCCCCTCTGACCAGCGGGAGGAACGGTTGCCTCTGGCGACACAGACGGACTTGTCCCTTGGACTCTTCGCTGCATATGCGCTTGCATAGTACGGGATCCTCGATTAGTAAGCGGAAGACCATGAGGTTGAGATGCGAGTAGTGTGTCGTGCGTTCGGAGAGATGGGCGTGCTGGAGTAGGTAGGAGGTGAGTGATGTGAAGGCCGCCAATGGCTGTTCTTCGCCCTTTTCGGCAGGCAGGGTGGCGAGGTTGAAGCAGAACAGCTTGTTGGCGTGTGTAAAGTCATAGGTTGCTAGCAACACGGCTGCTTCCTCGCCGGGTCTGCTTCTTGTCAGTCGCCACATTTCTTCACTCCAAGGTCAGCCAGAGGATACTCACAGCTTCGTAAACATCTGCTTCATGGTCTCGGCATCGTAGACGGGCTTCTTTTCCGGCTTGGGGCCCCTCGCAACCGCGCCGAGGCCAATCATACGCAGCGTGCCGTTGAACGTCCACCCCTCGGGTAAGTCGTCCTGCACATCCACGAATTGTGTAGTCAAGCTCTCGCACGTCTGGCCGATACACCGAATGATCTTCTTGATTGTCGCTTCGTTGACAAAGTCGTTTAGTCGCATCTGGTAGGGGTTCTGGAACTCAAATTTGTTGTAGTTCGCCAAGAGGCCGAGGAGGGAAAAGGGGCTGAGGATGCGCTCCGTTGTGTCGGTGTCTTGTATAAACTGCGGGATCGTTAGTTGAGGCTCGCACAAGTTGCAAGGGTAGAATGATCCAACCTTCATTACTGAGGGGAAGAGGTCCCTCTGGATGAAGTATGTCAAGAGACTTGTCTGGTATGCGCCCGCCGTCACAGCCAGGACAACCTCGACAGCCTTTTGTCGCAATTCCACTGCAACGCGTTAGTCCGTCTCGTACTTGACCGTAGTGGCTTTCCCGTATGCCAAACTCACAGCTCTTCCCACTCCTAATGATCTGGTCCACAGCGCCCACAAAGTCCGTAAAGATCGTATCGACATAATCGATCCCAGCCAAGACGATAATAATATCCGAGCTAGGGTGCGCATACTTTTTCGAAAGAGCCGAGCAGAGGAACACGCTTAGAGTCTACCATCCTCCCAGTCCAAGTCAGCAACTTCCAAACCTCGCTTCAGCGCGAAAGCCAAGGGACGAGCTTATGCCCTACTCACGTCAAGCGCATGCAGATCTGCGACACCCTGTCCACTCTTCATAGCAGTGACAGCGCGCGCGAAAAGCTCCCTTGTATGCTCCTCCAACGCAAGCATGTCCGCCGGCCCGAGGCCATCGAGGATTCGCTTCAGGGCGGGGCGGTCGGGCCGCAGGAGGAAGAACTCGCGCCAGAAGCCCTCGGAACGTTCTGCGTCATCTTCGGCGTCCTACTCAATCATGGAGTTCGTATCAGCGGGTTGCCAATGTACAGGATCGTGCTTCTTTGCGTAGCAGTAATGTCTAGGAAGATACGGCCATGCGGTCCGGAAGTTGAAGATCGTCAAGGGGGAATGCTCGGCCAGGCGCAATGGGGGAAGCTCGGGGTTCGTGGGTATAAGGATCGAGGAGAGAACACACCTAGAGAGAGAATGTTAGCAACAAGTCCTACATGAAATCGGCGACAGAGTACCTTGGACACACAGAGACATGGCCGAGGGGTCACAAAGGCAGGGAGAAGCGGAGCTGTCGAACCTTGAACAGCGACTCGTACAACTGTACGATCTTGGGCTTGAAGACCTCGGGCGGGGCCTGACGGGTCAGCGGTGACGCTTCCATTCCCGAGGTATGGCGATCTGTGGCGATAAAAAAGAAGAATTGGCTACCGCTTATGTCGGAGGCAGCGGGAGGAGGGCAGATAATCTGTAAATGTTTGGTTTGGGGGCTGACGACGTCGGTCCGGCAGCACGCGAGCTAACCGTTGCGATACGCGTTCCGATAAAAAAAAGATGGAGAGGTCCCCGTTACAGCTCAGGGATTCTAGACCGTTTGCTACCTGTATTGGCACGGCTTTTAACGGCTAAATACCCAGAGAAGATACAGTGCTTCTAGAAATGACGACTGTACTTGCACACGCGCATTCTCCCCCTGAACTCGGGCTGCCTCCAAAAAAAGATCGGGACACTTGTCCAGCGCCAGAAACACCCATGGCATGTTTCATGCACGGGCGCATCATAATCCAGTCTTGCTCCGTAGGGCTGATATTGATCTTTTAACTACAGGGCCGCCGATCCAACCATCTTCCCAAGCCGCAAGGTCGATGCCTCTGTCCTCATGACGTCGACTCTCATCACTACTACTCTTTACCTCAAGAAGCTGTCGATTTACAAGCCAAGTCACAGCCAGCGACGCTCCTCCTCCTGCCGCTTGTACAGAGACTTTCGAAATACACGAAGATGACGGTTTTGGCGGAGCGTTGTCAGGCATCGACTGTCGAGTCAGCGAAACAAGAACCTTGATTTACGCGAATCTTGGTTGGTTCTGGCCTCGAACTCCATCTCTCTTGCCATGAAATTTGATAATTCAGAACCCCTATGACCCTGAGGCGGGTCGCCGGTTTGTTTTTCTGTGTTTTTTCTGTGTTCTTCCTTTGCAATTGTAGCGTCTCTTTTGGGCCACCCAGCAGTAGGTCGTAGCCAACGTTCTATGTTCAATTCTTTGTTTGCTTTCCCCTTCTTCTTCAACTCAGCCCACATGAAGCTAGGGCTGAACAGAGAAGTACCCAGTCCCGTGTGATTTTCCGAAGTCTGGCTTTCGAGCGGAAGCTCTTGATGCTCGTTTGAGGTCTGCTGGTTCTGCGAAGGCGTGGCGCCTGTATCCGTGGCTTGGTCGAACTTCGGTCGCTTGGCAGGTACCCATATGACCAAGTTGAACTCCATCGGCGCTGGGATTTCATCGACCTCGATAAACGAAGAAGCATGCTCAGTGAAAGCTTCAATCGCTTCGAGCGCAGCTTGACCTAAGATGACATCATGAACACAACTCTCAAGAATGTGAAATAGGATACTGCTCTCGTTCGCCCAAGTTGCTGATGCCGAGCCCAAAGAGTGGCTCTCGTACGCCCAGATTGCTGATACGGAGCCCATAGTCTTTTCAAACTTGCCGTCAGGGAAACGCAAAAGACGCTGGTCACTCCAATCAATATCTGCATGCCAATCTCTACGACGGCGCGCAAAGTCGAGCGAAACGAGACTTGACTCTGATCCTGAGTCCGCAAGTGCCTGGACCTCGATACCATTGATTGTCCCTCGCAGCCGCTCTTTTATAGATCCAATACTGCTTGTGAAGAGAACCGATGTAGCCCACTGAGGTCGAGGGATCATGCTAAGACGAGCCCGGTGTTGGTTCATTGTGCCTGACGATTTGAGGAATTCGCTTCCTAGGACGAGGCCTAGAGCAAAACCATCGATGACCTGAAATGTGAGGTGCCAGGTACGCTCTGGGTCTTCCGCAAATGCCCACGAGGCATTAATAGCTCCCGCACTCATGATGGTCTTGCCGTTGGCCATGCAGAGGCCGGTATTTTTCTCTGGCAAGTCGCACGGCGCTTCGAAACCGAGTCGCTTGGCGAGCGAGGAAGACACCAAGTTACAGCCAGCGCCAGTATCGGGAAGTGCGTTGACATGGTACCCGTCTACTAATCCTCGTGCTGTAATGATGCCTTCGTTGGGGTTGGTCGCTGAAGAAGGGGATGAGATTTGTATGAGCAATGTTGTTTGACGCAAAGTGAAGAGCGGATTGCGATTCATCCTTACCTTTTTGCCTCCCCGGCCTACTCAAGCTGCAAAATCTGCATTGCGAACGTGGCATTGTGTGGTCATGTAGAGGATTCCAATGGAAGCGGGATTCGATATTGTCTCGGAGAGCACGTTCATTCAGCCGCATTTTCAACAATCCCAACTCGTCTCCCTGCGACATTGTCTCGATTGGAATACCTGTAGCAACCCACCCCCCAAGGCCCTCAAGGTTGAAATCACATGAGACCATCTTGCAAGTTTCTGAAGGTAGGTGCTCGTAGAGAGGGTCGCCTTAGGCAGTGTGTGTGATGTCGAAGGTTGGGAAGAAAGTAAGAAGCTCTCTACTGAAGGAAAGAGGAGATCAGGCAGTGGTGTTTTCGAGGATGTCTTTCGAATCATGGCTGCGCCACTGACAAGTCCTGTCCGGAGTGGATGTGGTTGGCCAGTTCATTGCCCAGGCATATTGACACTTTGAAACCGGGCATCCAACCACGAGCTCCCCTCGCCAGACAGCTAGGTGGCATTGTTGCACAAGTTCACAGTCCGCTTTGATTTGCATAGTGATGACTGAAGTAAGACAATCCTCGGCGAGCGCATGACAAAGATGCTTAAACTAAGTACGTTCTGGCCAAGATGCGTTTTCGACTTCCCCTTCTGGCATCTTCTGGCCTCTTGCACGTTCTCGATATATTCCCCTAGGTTCTTCAAAAGTATGGCTGCCACCAGTGCAAGTAACGCTGGTTGTTCGACTGAGCAGGAGATAACCCCCACCTCACACATGACTACCGTACCGCCCGATGTCTTAAGCCATGCAGCTTTCTCGGTATTCATTGCATCTGATCCTGAGCTATCCGTATTCAGAAGCTTCCAAGCTTTGAGCGCTCGTAACCTTCTTCACCTACAGTCAAGAATGCTCGAGATCGAGGCCGAACTACAAAAGTCTGACGAGGATGACGCCACAAGCGTCGACGATGCTAGCCTTCTCACTACCAAGTGCTGGGAAGTATTTGCAATAAGAGCCCAGGAAAATGGTTCAAGAGAGGCCAAGAAGATGGATCTTGTGAATCGACTACAGGGAACCATGAAAGAATACCGTACGTGCCTCGAGGATTGACCACAAGAGCAATCTTTGTGACGGGATATAGATGAAGCTTTGGTTCTGCGAAGCCAAGTCATGAAGTTTACTACCCCCAACGACCGAGTCTTTCGTGTCTTCCAAGGCTGGTTCGACTCCGAACAACCCTTCCTCGGCCACGGCCACGATCTACCAAACAAGCGAGACGACTTCATCGCCCTCGCCCCATCATCAGGCGCAGATTTCCTCACCCGAAACCTCGAAGATCTTGCAGGTAGGTACCTAGCGGTACGTTAGTCCACTACTATAGCGAAATTGAATAGCTTTTGATAGTCTGAACCAGGGAAAACGACACGAGGAAACTACAGAAGTCAAATACTACTCCGCCCGCCACGTCACCCGCCTCGTCACAATAATCACCGTCCTCGCCGCCTCCCTCGTAATCCAAGCCGCCATCGTCACCCTCTACCTCGTCCACAACGAGGTCCTGCGCCTCTGCATGATCGCCGTCTTCACCAGCGTCTTCGCGGCCAGCTTAGCCGTCATGACGGACGGGCGGAGGACGGATATCATCCTGGCGACGGCGGCCTGTGCGGCGGTGCTGGTGGCTTTTGTCGCGCAGGATTGAGATTTGTAGCAACTATCGGCTTCGGGTTTCCTGGTTGGTGTTCGCTGATCATGTATTAAGCGTTAAGCGGAGATACTTACATAGTGATTGAGGTTGCTCAGAGATTTAGCCTCATATCAGGCATAGAGACGGCTGACGCCGATCATGTCAGAAGTGATGTTGTGGGTCCGGCCGGGAGACGGACAATGGGCTCCGGTCGCCGGCCCCACCAAGTCACCCTCAACGATGAGAGCACTTCGAGACGAATAAGTTGGTCTCTGCGTTATAAATCTTCTTGGTGACAGTGATGGCGGTGATCGTGTTGGTAGGCCTAGCTGACAGTGGCACGCAGCCTACGAAGGCACAGTCAACCTGATTTGGCTCAAAGGCCTTTTGTCCTTAGTCCTAATGAGGCCTTATTTCCTTGAGGAACACAGACACCTACCATTTCACACGAGTTCACAAACACATCAGAGCAGATTAGCAAAGAGATCTGTTAGTGACACGCCTTCATACCTCCATACTTGGACCAGAATTCCCTCGAGAGACTCGACAGGAAGCACCTACCTCGTGAAGTCATCCATCCTACAACCTTTGTCTTCCGGCTGTCTGCTCACTTTCTCCACAATGCCTGGGCCACATCAAAAGCAGACGAGGTTCACAGTTGTGGTTATTAGAATTGGTGTGTATACGTTGTATGTAATGTGATAATCCCCTCGTACCTGGTATAGGTAAACCCGAGAAACCCATATCCCCCCAAAACCCCCCTATTGTATCCCAATGCTTCGCATCGCTCTGTGCTTCGCAAAACCACCAACAGGTTATTCAAACAAAAGAAAAATCAATCCAACTCCCCTCGCAATGCCATAGTTGTGTGTGATTGTTTATATACAGCTCCTGCAGACTGTGCGTCCGCCCAGGGATTAGTGTGTAGGTAGGTAGTTGGTCGGTCGAGGTATTGTAGATCCGGGCTGGCCTTCGTCTAGTACATGACACTCTGCCTCCAGCGCTCGATGGACTGCATCTGCCCATTGTGACCGGGTTGCATAGGTATCTGCATCTGCTGCATCGGCATCGGCGCCATACCTTGCTGCATACCCATGGGCTGCATCTGCATCGGCACACCCATGCCTCCGCCGTAGGGGTTCATGCCGTTCATGGCCCCCATGTTGTTCATGCCTCCCATACCACCAGCAGTGTAGCCTCCGTATCCGCCCAGATTCGGCTGGCTCAGCTGAGCCATACCTGGATTTCCGTACACTTGATGCTGCTGCTGCATGGGCTGCTGGAATGGCCCTCCGTAGTTGCTCAAGGCCATGCTGGAGCGATTCCATCCGCCAGGTCCCATATTGACGCCCAAGGTGGCATTGACAGGCGGGAGTCCAGGCTGCGCAAGGAGACCTCGGGCACCTAGCCCACCGCCGGTACCTCCGTTGGCGTCGTTGAAAGCGCCGTTCTTGTAGCCGCCACTCCGCTGATTGTTCGGTCCGGTCAGGGTCTGCGGCATCTGGGCGCGAACCGCAGCCATCTTGGCCTCTTGTTCCCGAACCTTGCGCCTCTCCTGCTCGAGGCGGCGCTGCTCGTCCAGAGCTGGGTTGTAGGCAATCGGGTGGGAGTTGAGGACGTCAGCGAGACTGTGCTTCTTGCGAAGCGTAGGCGCCTCGGCCTCAGCCTGGACAGGCCCACCGCTGAGCATCATTTCCTGCTCACGCGCCTCGCGCTCGGCCTGCAGTCTCTTCCTACGTTGGCCAAGTGTCTCCTCTCCCTCTGGCTGGGCCTCCTTCTCCTTGCCCTTGTCTCCAGGTTTCTTATCATCGTTATCGCCAAACTGGGCTAGTATCTCCGCAGAGAATGCGCGACTGACGGGGCGGGCGTTGGGTAGGTTGTTGTGTTCGGCTTCGTCCTTGGCTCTGAGGCGTCGCATACGCTCACCGAGAGTCTCTCCAGCAGTAGCTTCGTCCTCGGACTCCTCCTCGGGCCTTAAGTGCTCGGCGGAAGGCATCTGGTTGAGGCGCATCTGGCTCAGACCGGCGTTGAGAGTAAAGTTGCTCCTCTGCTTAGCCAATATCCTCGGGGGCTCTTGGCCGTGGAGACGGGCGCGACGGGCACTGAGAGGCTCGTTCTCTTCCAGGTCACGACGCTCCATCAGACCCATAGGTCGATTCTTCTCAGCCACGTGCGGGTTGCCGGCGTACAAAACGCCAAGCGGAACCTCGTCTTCGTCGGAACTATGGTCCTCCTCCTTGGCACCATCGACTTCCCAAGCAAGGGCAATCTTCTTCTTCTCACGGTGCCTCTTCTGCGTCTCGGCAACCGCGTCCAGCTCGATGAGGGTAGCATGCATGCCGTTCTGCCCAACGTTACGGTTCGGGTTCTGAGTGCGCATTTTCGCGTGGTACTTGCGCAACTGCAGCTCAGCGAGGAGAGTGGTGGGGGGCCCATCGAGAACTCCTGCAAACTCATCGACTTCCTCTTCTTCCTCTTCCTCATCTGAACCCTCGCCCTCAGCCTTTTCCCTATCCTCGCCGTCGACGTGATCAGAAAGAGCTTGGTTCTCTTCTCTGCTGCCGGCCATGGAATTCTTCCTGGATCCATTGTCGGATTTCTTGCTGAATGGCATGAGTCCGCCCTTCTTCTTCTGCGAGGCGGCCCGAACATGCTCTTCGGGAAGCAAGACAGTAGCGGTAGACTTGCGATTCTTTTTCTTATCGGGGCCGTACGTCTCATTACCCAACTTTCCTGCGAAAGCGTGGTCGGTGAAGGCACTAACAGGGGCATTGGCAGAGGCATCAAGAATGCTGTCGAGCGTCGCCATCGCGGAGCCTCCCTTGACCTCGATCTGCGGTGTTGTGGACGGCAAATCGAAAAAGGCGCTCGCTCGGAGTTGTGGCGGCAGGTTGGAAGCCCTTGGCATTTTGGACTTGCGGCGTTGCGTTGGCGGGGGATCCTCTGGCATGTGTTCTGGTCCTTCAGCACCACCAACAGCAGCAGCACCATCACTTGATAGCAACGGGTCGCCCTGCTCGGATGGCACATGGGAATCGACCGCGGCAGGTTCTTTGAGCGATGCGTCACCCGAGTGCTGTCCCCCGATGTCGTCTCCAAAAGATGACATACCGTGGCCGGCAAGCGGATCGGGCAACCACATCTTGGACTCGCGGACCTGGGACGCTTCGGGGTCCTGAGGTAGATACTTCGCCTGGCCGAAACCAGGATGGCCCATGGCCTGAAGCACCTTGGAGTGCCTCGCGTTCCGGACCTCAGTCTTGGGCTTCCTGGACAGCTTGGGCGGCAAGTTGAGCATAGCGGGCACTCGAGCGGGGTAGTAGAGCATTTCTTGGCCGGTGAGCTCGTCAAAGTAGGATTGTGGCCGCATGGTATCCCTGTTGTTTCGTGGCATACGCGGCGGAGGTGCTTCGTATTGAGGCTCTGGGATGTCTGGCATGGGCATGGTGTGCGGAACCGGCATGGGCGCGTCGCCGTACTCGCTCTGCTCACGCGAGTCGTACTCGCTCCGCTCGAGGTCTTCCGGCTGGCAATGCACGCCGTCAAAGTCTCCAAAGGCATTGGCGTGGTCAAACGTCGAGGTTGATCTCGGCGTGGGCGGCCTATCGTCGGAGTCTCGCCTGCCGCTATCTCCGCCAAAGTCCAAGCCCAGGCCTCCAGACTGCTGGTCCATCTCGCCAAGCAAGTTGAAGACACTGCCGCGGTTCTCTTCGTTGGTATTGGGACGGCGAATAGTCGCATCGTCGTCGGCTGTCACAGGGATTGGGGCGTGATCGGCCTCGTCGAGAGCACGTCCAGTCAGGGCAACGGGTTCCGACTCGGCAATTTCAGCAAGGGAAGGCTTTCCGGAGCGGGCACTCCTGGTAGACCCCTTTCCAGAACCGTGTCGCGACATGATAGCATCGACATCGATTTCGGGGCGGCCGCGGGAGTTGTTGGAGCCGGAACGCAGGCGGCCGGTCAAAGAGTGATTAGGAGACATGACGTAGCCGCTGGGAGAGTAGCCGCCGAGGCGGGCGTTGTTGTTAAGTTCGACGATGGAGGCGACGGGAGGGAGAACGCGAAGGGGACCGGGTTGGGCCGAAGATTCGTCGATGGGAGAGTTTGATGCGGCGAGATTGGCGGCAAGTATGGAGGAACGACGAGAATCGGAACGCTTCAACTCTCCATGCAAGTCGCGGATGGCGTCCTCGATGGAGCTGGTCATAGACAGGCGTTCGGCCGACTTCTCGAGAGCAGCGACGTTTGTGGTGTAGGCGCCGGAGCGGCAGTTGAGGTCGGGAACGGGGTGTTTGAGTGTAAAGGTGCCCGAGTCGGATGTTGTACGAACGATTGGTTGGGCGACGGGACGAACGAGTGTGGATGCCGAAGAGGCGTTTTGCTGTTGCTGTTGCTGCAAACTGTCCTGGATCTGAGAGATGAGGCTGCTGTTGGATCGAAGGGACGAGGTGGAGATGTGACGAGCGAGAGCAGCAGGGGCAGAGAGAACAGTCGAGGAGGGTGAACAGGCGGCGAAGGAATTGGAGGTGGTGGTAGAAGTCGAGGTTGCCGGGCTCGTGATGGTACCAGTTGCAGCAGCAAAGGATCTCGTATTTTGGTCGCTCGTATTCAGGTTGTCTGCGGTGGTGGTATTGATATTTTTCGTACGAAGGGCCAAGGGGGCAGACGCAGACGCTGAGGCCATGACTCTGCCCGTGGGCATTGGCTGCTTCTCCTGGATGGCTGCTGTTGGCGCTGCCGCGAGCGCTGGCTGGGGGCCCTGTAGCTGGAGGGACGTGCTGGCGCCATCCCTGACGCTACCGGCAGCCGTGTCCTTATCGGATCCCGTATTCTTATCGCTGCCGACCTTAGGTAAGGTTTTCTTATCGCTGCCCGTATCGTTATCGCTGTTCCCCTTTGGATCGCTGGTATTGGCGGCGGTCCCTGTAATGGTCGCTGTAGTGGTACCCGTAGCAGTGGTAGACGCAGCAGCAGCGGCAGCGGCAGCGGTAGTGCACCTGTCCTCCAGCTCCATTTCCATCTCTTCGTCTTCGTGCGCCCTGCCCCGTCCCCTCCCCCTGTTCACCTGCAGCGGATCTAGCGACAGCGGCGTCGACCCGGCACGGCGCTGGCGCGGGCTCCTAGACGAAATTGCGAATGGCGGCACCTCGTCATCTTCGTACTTTTCGCACTCTTCGTTTCGGTCTCCAAAATTCCTTGACTCTGCCTCTGTGCTGTGACCGTCACCGTCCTCCTTTTGACTTTTTCTCGAGTGCGACCCTGACCGCCGCGGCCGAGACTCTATTTCCGTCGTGTCGCGTGCGCCCGAGACATTTCGCTCTTCGTCTGCGTCTGCCGCTGCCACCATTCTTGTCGTTGCCAAAGTCGTTCCGGTCGCCGCATGGGATAGTAGTGTCTCTTCTTGGAAGCTTAATCCTGAATATGCTTCTCTCGACCTCGACCTCGTCCTAGTCTCCTGTGTATGCGCTGCCATCGCTGTCGCTGGCGGTGGTGACGTCGACCTCTGCTGGTCGCGGAATCTTGGGCTGCTCGTCGTCTTGCGTTCTCCTGCCGCGCTACTGCTGCTACCGCCAAAGCTCAAGTCGAAATCGCGATCGGGAAATAGGTCGCTGTCCATGGACAGAGGCGTGAAGCTCTTGTCGGCAAGAGACAGAAAGTTGGCGGGACTGGGCGTTGCCGTGGCGGATACGGACGGCTGCGAAGACGACGAGGCCAGGTCTTTTGTGTAGTCTCGGTCTTGTGCTCTTGTTTTCGTTCTCGTTCCTATTCCCATACCGCCTGCTGCTGCATCTGCGTCGCTAAAGTCTGAGCCCATGGACGACGTCGAGGACCTGCGCACCGAGGCGTAGGCTGCGTGCGCCATTGCTGTGATGGAGACTCAAAACAAGTTTTGGGCGCAGCAAAAAGAATATAAGCACGGTAAAACGTCGTCAATGTTTGCTTGGTTTGCGAGTTTCTCGGTTTCGTCGAGTCTGGGGTGCGTTCGTTTGGCGGGCGGCGATGATGGGATGGCGTTTCCGAGTCGCGGTCCCTGCGTTGGCGGTGCACCTTTGTCCAACACTGTCGTCTGGAGTAAGAAGTGGTTGTTGAACTGTTGCTCAACGGTGATCGAGGATTCACTTGGATGCGCCGACGATGGGACGAAGTCGTGGCGCTTGGGTTCTCGTTCACTCTTGGCGTTTGCTCGCTGCTCTGTGTGTGTGGTCTGTGATATGGCCCTGTTTATTGGTGGTATTTGGTGATGCAACAATTTAACTCTTGTGTTCCGTTGTGCAGTGGTGGAATTACCGCTGTGGTTGCTGTTGTTGTTGCTGCTGCTCTTGCTGCTTCTGCTATTGCCTTTCTTCTCCTTGCTTCAATCTGCGAACCTGGTGACAGTGACGTAGCGCGCGAAACATGGAGGATCTGCTGCAGGTGTCGAGCGCTGCTTCGTCGTAGCATCCGGTACCAAAGAAGGCGGTTCGTCGGGAATGCGCCGGTGCAAGGGCCGCAAGTTTCCAAACCCGAGTGTTTCTTTCGTCGCAGTGCTGATGTGCTGTGCCGATGGATGGTGGGTTGAAAGGTAAGGTACCGGTGGCTGCGCCGAGGGGGTATAAGCCGAATAAGAGACGAATAAACAGAAACGAGAGGACTGCGAAGAAAAAGGATTGCGAGAGACTCAAGGCACAGACGGGGTATAGGAAGCCAAGATATCGTCCTGCTACAACCTGCGCCTCCTTTGCAAGAGAGAGAAAGGTGATTAGAGTGTGAGAGTATGTAAGAGAGCGAGGATGAGTGAGAGCAGAGTGAGAGAAAGATGAGTAAGTTGCGAGTGAGCTGCAATGCAATGTCCGAGGACGAGTGACGACGATGGGGGACGGATGGGATGGGACGGATTCGGGGAGGGTGGGAAAGGGTGTGTAGATATTGGGCCATGCTATGGATAATGGAAACACTGCTGTGTATTCCCACAAAGAGCGGGTGTGGATGAGATGGACACCACACTTCTCACTCACTGGGCATATTCACCTGCTCAGTCACTCACTCACTCACACCCACTGTGGTGGACTGGGGATGGGGATGGGGAACTCTGAACGGGGACGGATACAGCAAGGCAAAAGATAGCGCACGCGCGCGCTCGCCGGGCAGGTTCAAGGGTGGATGGACTACGGAGTACTGGGCAGCGAACAGGATGTTTCCTAGGTCTGGAACCACCCAATTCAAGGAACAAGGAACATGGCGGCACCAGGAGACGGAGAAGTGTCAGCCATGTCTAGCAGATCATGGTTCCTCTATCTCTCTCCCGTCCCGTCTCTGTTTCTCTGTACCTCTCTTTCTCTCACTCCTTCATCTGCTTCTCATGCTCTTCACTTCACCTGAGATCCCAAGTGGGAAAGATGAACATGATGGACGCACACGCCCCTCCGTTCAAACTTCGACCCCATGCATGGCCCCAAAAGATAAGGTCCAACTGCCTCTGACTTGGCTCTCTCTTTTTTAAACAACAACCCCAGGCCACGCGGTGTGATATGGTGTACACGTGTAAGGTACTCCGTAAAAGTGAGATAGTTTCCGGGGTTGCAAAAAAAGAAGATGGTACCCGCAGAGAGACACGGACGGCTATCTCATCAAACGCACGCGCGCACGTCTGGGATCAAGCAAACAAATCGACCAGGGTGGTTGGCAGACGGCTAGACACACTTTTGACAGCGAGCCCTTCGAGGTTGGAGATACGCACTGATGATTGACAGCTGGTCAACCTACTGCGTAGAACAACAAAGCAGCTCCGTCCCCAGCGTTAAGGATCCATTCATCGTCTTCAGCTGGTCCGGTTTGAACAAGTCCCAGTTCCAGACCACGTCCAATCCGCATTCAGAAACTGTTTGTGAGCACTCTAGAGTCTAGTGCAGCAGTGTATTACTGGATGCCGGTGTAGGGGGTGTGAATTTGTCCCCATATGGAAATACGAGAAACTCTTGTATTTTTGTAATGAGTAAACCCCAACTCGCAGTAGGTACGTTGCAAACCACAGCTGTATTTCCCGGTGTAATTTTCCCACACGTTATTTCTTTTGCTGGTCCGCGGGGCCTTGGTTTTCCTCTGGTCAAATAGCGATGGGCTAGTATGTAAGCGGCCTGTTTTTCAATGTGGAGGTCGCGGGATTGGATGAGAAAGATGTGCCCGCCGCCCGCCGCCGTCTACTGCAGTATCCTTACCTAGTAGGCACTGGACTTTGCGCTTGTTCCCCGGAGGAAGCCAATGTTCGAGATGGACGGCTGACGGACAATATCAAACATGAGGAACAAAGATAAAGTCTGCGGGGAGGAACAAGCAATGGCAAGATCAACACCAACCGGACTGCGGCATCTCGCCTGCTAGGACTCTTCCGAATTCCCCCAGGTCCCCTTTCCCCCTTAAAAGTTTAAACAAAACGAAAAAGCTCGGGCTAAGAGACGTTTGACAGGTGAGCTTCCGACAAGGCCACTCCCTGAAGACATTCCCCCTCGTGGGCAATGAGAAAAAGCTTCGCGGTCTGTAGGTAAAAGCCGACACGGAGAGCATATTGAAGCTGACGTATCCTCATCATCAAAAGCGACAAAGTCTCCGTGTCCCTAAACTCTACGATCCTTCCGATAGCCTCAGTCCTTAACATGCGCGGTTTTTCTGCTGGCTTTCGCTGCTATGGTGACTCCCTTCCGTTCGCCGCCGCTTCAGACAAACCCATCCTCCGTGTCTCTCGGCGTTGCTTGTGGAGCAATTCTTAAAATTGGGTACTGCTCCTCGTCTCTCCCGGGTGACGAATAAAAATCACATCAGGGGGAAAAAAAAAAACGCCCGAGTCGCAGCAGAAGAAGAAACGACAAGAGGGTTCTTCCCCGTCAGGGGCATGCAGCAACGAGGCACACGACACGCAGCGCAAACAGGGATATTGTCCCGGGCAGAAGAGGTACAGAGCAATTCGTACTCCGTACCTGCAAAACGTGGATCATTCTTGTTCACCCCACCACCACTGACTGGCCCCGTAAGGATGACGATGATGTCGTTCCTGGATCCTTCTTTTCTTTCTTTTTTTCCCGCTCTTTTTTTGCGGTCCCGCTCGCGCTATTGAAGACGAAGGGTTCAGGGGTTGATGGACGGCCTTGACGGCTCATACTCTGCCCCATTGCGTTGCCTGGGGAGAAGAAGAAGAAGGGCTGTACCCAATCATCATCGGATTATCGAATGGGTTGCTAGACGCGCGGGAAATGAGGCGGAATTGTATCACTGTGAGAAAATGAATAATGGAAACAAACTTCGTGAGATGAGATGGCAAGAGTCAAGTGAAAAAAGTTTTGGGCCAATTTAAGATTCGTCCGAATAGAGCAATGTTTTACTCTATTGGCTCATGAAAACGTCAAATAAGACGATAACTACACCCATCCACGTCGAAGGATGAGAGAGAGAAAAGTGGCTTCGTGTTATCTGTACCCTCGATATCGTGGCTGATGATCGCAAATATGACAGGTGAGCTAGCAGCCAGGGATATGATTGACTGACTGATTGAGTGAGTGAGTGAGCGAGCCTAGATAGTACATAGATACTGTATCAGTGTGTCCGTAGTTCGCATGAGATGAGACGCAATGCAACGGACTTATCAGCGAGAAAGAATTACACCGAGACCGGCGTCAGTTCAGGGAAATTAACCCTCCCAGAGTTTGAAGCGATGCAAAGCCTTCGAGCAAATCATCAATCTTGATCTCATCTTCCTTATCGCAAGAAAATAGCCCCCAATAGGCGATGGTCGGTCAATGTCACAACGTAGCGGTAGCCCCCGCGCTTGCGCTTACTTCCTTAGTCTCCGGCCTGCCATCTCATCCCCAAGAGCGGACGGCCGACGCCACATGTTTGCTGTCCGGAAACTCTGAAATTCAGGCTTTTAGAACACCCCCTTACGTTCGATTACCTACTTGAACGTCCACTGCTAACGGCGGTCCGGGGCTGGGAGGCATGGGCTGAACTACGCATGCGGACCCAAGTGAGTCCACGTTTGACGACCAAGCGCTCCATCTTCCTTTTCGTCGCTGGGCACTCGAATGTCTCGGCTGTTCACTCTGGCGTGCGTGCGTGCGGCATCTGGGTAAAGCAAAAAGGTCGCAGAATCGCCAGGAGAAGCCGAGCCGGCTGGTTGCTCCGGAGCAGCATGTCTCCCAGGCCTCCGGAAACCTTGGCCTACATCACGGCAACGGGCATGAAGAGCAAAAGATGGGACTCAGAGGGCTCCAGACGAGTCGCCCCAAGCTTCCCAAGTCCCGGTAGCCGAGAGTTCCCCATGGAATAGCGGATATCATACACTTGTAATTGGGTCTCACTCGCCCGTCACTACATCTCCATGATCCATCCAGAGCATCCGCATGATGCGTCTCTTCCTCCGCAGACTCCGAGAGACGCCCTGAAACCCACATATCAAGTTCCCGAAACCTCACGACACACCAAGGAACGGGAGAACCTAGGGTCTCCAGGCCCCCAATTCTATGCCTGTGAGAATCGTCCACTTCCCGCTTTCCCAGCTCCCAAGTTCCCAGCAAGTGCAGACAAAACCCGACATGAGGGAAAATATCCTCCGGTGCCGAAGGCCGAAAAAAAAGGCATGGCAAGGGGGGAGAGGAGGAACTAAACATGCTAAACTAAGGCAACAGATGCTCAAGTGGGCAAAGGGCACGTCCGAACCGCATACCCGCCCCCCGTCCGTCCGTCTGAGCGTTTCTCTTAGTCCCATGCCCGTCTACGCTGGACAAATCGTCATCCTGCATTGAAGTCTCCAGATTATAGGGTAGCGTTGTTCGTTTCCCATCCTGTTGGAGACTTGGAGTTGACAATAGCGACGGTTAGTCCCAAGACACCATTTACAGTAGCGCCGATTCCGGCCTGCCGTCTTGCGAGTTGCCTTCGTCTTTGCGCCCAACCGGGGTACGATATCTCGGCCGTGCTCACCGCGGACAGCTCACCGCAACAATCGTGAACCCAGATCTCGATCTTCCCATTCTCGTACAGGCAACCAAGACCGTCAAAACCTACCTAGGGGGAAATCCAAATCGCAGAAAGTTTCGAACGCTGACACTCGGATGCATTTTTCTTCTGCAACCACCCATGTAAGCCGGACCTAAACATAAGGTAACCATAATGGCAAAAAAAACTTGATCTCGTTTAGACTGCCCCCCTCGTGATCCAACCAGCGACCCCAATACCACCCCTCAGACTCGAGTCGAGAGAATTAAGCCAGCCAGCCAACACACCTCCCGGGCGCACCTCATGCAGCCACGCAGCCACAAAGCCACGATCACGCTGGCACCAGCAGTTCGCAGCCCGTAGGTTCGCAGCGGGGACGGCGTCGTGGCGTCGTGGCGCGACCACAACCACCCCAGACGCACGCCGCGTGGCTTTGCGCCTCTCTCTCTCCGCATGTTCCCATTTCTTTGGTGTCTCTATTCCACAAAGCAACGCTTCCACAAGGTGTAGAACCCATTGAGGAATGCAAAGAGTGAAGAACGCCCCCGGATTTGCGCGCCTACCTGTCGTTCTCTAAACTCGCCTAGAAACATATCCAAGCCGTCAACAATGGTCCATTGAATTGGATGTACAAAGAGGCAAAGCCCCAAGACTCTGTCGATGCTCGGCTGTAGCCATACCACACAAGCCCATCATAAGCGTGAGTAAGAACACTCACACCACCCGCGCCGCAAGTCGAGAACCACATCGATTTCGTCGGCCAAGGACACCATCATCTACCGGTTCGCCTGCTTTCGGCAACGGCACGCTGCCAGCATTGGCACATAGAATGTTGATGAACCGCAAATGGACAGTGACCCACGAGCTTGTCTGAATGCCGTTTGATGTGATGAATGCCATTCTTGTGTCTTCTGGGCCAGTAATCCCACCCCGGGCCCCAAATCTTTTGACGAGACCGAATCCGTCCCTCTTCAGAGTAAACTTGCCCGGCACTTCAAAGAGGCGGCCCAGTCGCGCTGCCGTGCTTCCCCGCGAACACGTTGGAGAAGCTTCCACAACACATTCCGAAGCTTCCAGTCGGCTACTGAATGGAAAGCACTCCGGATGCAATCGCTAGAGTCGAGGGGAAACACAAGCCTTGCTTTACCTACAGATGTGAGGAGACCAACCTCTCACACCGCAAAACTTTGGCCTCGCTCCATGCCAAACCAACACCGGACCCGACCAACCCGCTCCCACCAGCCCGTGCCCTCCGCCACGACGGCCTCTCTTCGGAAGGGAATCTCCAATGCGGTTCCTCTTGGGCGCCTGACTTCTCTCAAACTCTCTTCGTCCTTCTCTCACGGGCAGCCGCGGTCGCGAGCAGATCGGGATCGGCGGACATGTCATCGATTCAACTTCACCAATACAAGTCGTAGCACTTACAGAATACCCCTGCCATCCCGTTCGCCCAAGAATGTACCAATGCTGTTTTCAGTACGACAGTTCGCAAGCAGGATGACATGGCCCGTCGTCCAAACAATGTCCAATTTGATTACCTACTCCATACTGCGTACACCTTTGAGGTAATTAACCCACAAACTCTATTCCATCCAAATCAGAACGGGGGAGGCAACCCGGAGACCTGACTCGCAAAGAAAAACATGAAAGCCCAGCCGACCCGGCGTCCTGGAAACCTTGAACCCGGCAATACTGTACCCATTGCCCCGGATTCCTCCAAAGGCTGAACCATGTTTTTCCAACGGTCAAGTCTTTTTTGCGGCGCCCCAAAATCTCGCCGCATAGTTCCGTGAAAATCGGTATAAACACATTTCCTGCTTCTCTCTACCACAACCAAGAACAGTTTCGTGATCCTTCCCCAAATGCCGCCATCACAACTACTTGAACAAAAAATGCAACGACAGTCACGTTCAAGTCCGTGCGCGCAAGGAAAGGATCTCAATAGCGCGATGTTATCCCGTAGCCCGCAGGCCACGGAAGGCCGCCGCAGAGATAAGCGACGGGATCGTGGCGGCGGCCCATAAAGACCGAGACCAAGGAACCGGGGCGAGTTTGCGGTTCTCGCGCCCAAAGCCTTTGCAGGCTTTTCTTGTGCCCCAAACTCGCGATGCTTCTGTTCTAGTATTCGGACTTGGCTATCATGAGCTTGTGATAACGCCAGGTGGAGGGTGCAAGCCTTCCAACTTCCAATATCACGTTTCCTCATTTCTTTCTCTATCGCAATCCACGAGCGGTCGAATGAAGATCAGGAGATTAGAATCCGCCCGGCCTAGAAGTGTGTCTAGTTTCACAGTCTGATAACGTCCCTCTGAGTGTCTTGACAGATAACCGACGGGACACTCACACGCCGCATCATGTCCTCCCCGTAAATGAGTTCGTACATCGTCATGCAAGGTCCCGCCCATCTCATCACACCTGACAATCTCGGCAGGCAGTAATCCTACGGCACAGGAACCGTAAACGACCAAACGTCACGTCCAACGCGCGGCCGCGAAATTAGACGCGGCCGTATCTAGATGCCACTTTCACCCGCGTTCAAACCGCGTCGAGGGGGTGGACGTGTATGGTTCTCCATCTCGTATCGACTCGATTCGTTTCGGTGTACATGTACCAGTATCTGCAGAACTGTAGTAGACCATGCCGTATCACGTCGCCGCCCGTTCGAGGAATAGAAGAAGAAAGAAGCGCGTCTCGTGCTTATCTCTTCATGCATGCCTCGGGCCAAGATTTCCGAGTTCTACTAGGCATGATACGTGAATACGCACGCCGGTGGCCGCAGGATGCAATCTCCTCAACGTCTTTGCATAATGCCTGTCTCGTCTGCACTGTTGCACCGCGTGAAGCGTTGGCAGTGATACAGCCTGGAGAGACAGCAGGGTAACACCGGCCTGATATGTAGAAGCACGAGCAGAAGCAGCAGCGGCATATGCGTCTCATGTATCTTGCGGCTGCTCATATCCTCGTCCATCATCATCCTTATCAAATGCTTGTCTTGCCTTGTTCAAGTTGCCGATAACGCCTCTCATCAAACAAGATCACCGCTGGGCCGGTCATTGCAAATCGCTCACTCGCGGCGTCGCGTGTTACCCCTCATACTATGATGGCATTCTTATCGTGATGCTCCCATCTCCTTGCCTTGATCCAAGCAGCGGCATGGTAGTAATCATTTATTAGCTTGCCAAATCGCTTCTGGTTTTGTATCCTATCTTGTCTGTCCGGGGATGTCAGGGTCATGATGGCTTCTAATGAGCTGGTTCAGAACGTTTCAAAGGAGTTTAGACTGGATAACGCTGGTCACGAAAATGAGTGCCAGGAGCGTGTAATTGTTGGCAATGTTGACAAGTTGTACATTACCGTCAATTGATACTCCTTTGTGGGTGCTGAAATCAGGCAGAGAAGTAGGTTCAGAAGATAGAAAGAAGTTGAGGTTAAGAGACTGGCGCTATGGACCGAATCCGCCGTTCTCCTGAATCCTCTTGAGACTATTCTGTAGCTATGATCGTGTCTGGGTTGATAACCTAGAGTTGAGTTAGTGTGTACACGGCCACGCAAGACTGCAGAACAACCATTGTGACACACACGAGGCTGTCAGCAATCTCACAGTCTCGTAGTAGAGTCTCTGTAAGCGTTATAGACAGATATCGGCGACGTCATGGGTAGTATACCCAAGGAAAGCTGGGTGATTGAAGCGGTATTCTCCTCCCAGGCTACTACTGGATACGTATGAATATGACGCTTGACGGTGCTAACTCGCTCGGTATTATTATTCTAAGCACTGCAGACCTGTGGTAAGTTGTCATACCCCGTACAAGGTAGCCACTGAGTGGTTTTTTTGCCCGCTACATATGGGTGGCATGTAGGACTGCAGACTAGCAACGAGGAAGTTGCGAGCACAACATCCGAAGCCTCGATACTGCTCATGATAAGCGCCATTAAGGTACATGTTGAGCTTGTGATTGTGGATGTGACACAGATATGGAGATGCCTCTCAAACTGACAGAGTGATTCGACCGCCGGTGAAGACGTAGACAATACAGGATAAAGTCGATCATATCTGGAAGACGAATGTGATCTGCAAGATATCAGTATGAGAATACATCATGACAAGTAAGGTGCCGGCTACAAGGCTTTGCCCACGCGTGAACAGTTACATGTTGTCTACCACAAATGTCAGCTCTCGTCGATGTAGCAAGATATGATTGATGATATAAAGCCATCATCTCGAGTGCTTCGATATGGCATGTTGATCTTCTCCGCTCGTCCGTTTGGGAGTACCTCAAACCGCCTGTCTGGCGACTTGTCTGAGGCGCACCATCAAGAAATGCAAAGGCGTAAGAATCTTTCTTCCTCGCTTATCTCGCTATATTAGCTCGTGAGTTCTCCATCTTCCAAGACTTTGCGTAGACGTCTTCGGCATGAGCCTTCGAGACACTTCAGAAAGCCAGTCGCCTAGATCTTCCAAACCTAATGGCCAAACTCATGGCTAACGGCCGGAAGGCAAGTAGGAAACTTCTTCATAATTTCATGATCTGCGCAATGCTCTGGAATATCACGGCTCTCTGAGCGACGTTGCTTGAGCTTTCAGATAAGGATTCTGAAATAAGGCTCTGTCTCCCCCGATCCTCGCTCCTTCCCATTTTGAAAACCTCAAACCAAACTTCGAAAACTTCCATTCTAGATAATGGTGCCGGCAACATGATCCAAATCAACAGGTCCCTGAAACATCTGAGGTTGTGTCGGATAAAAACCAAAGTGCCGCTCCCTCGGCGAGTCAGGACGACCTATACCCGGCGGCGGGCGGAACTGGTGGAGTCGTAAACGCGGAGACAAAGTCTATCCTAGCCGACCGGCCGGTCCCGGGTGCAGCCGGAACCGCATCCTATTGAGCCGTTCCGGGGTCACATGTTGGGCTTCCGGGGTTGGGGAGAGGTGAGAGAGGTCGAACCCCCGGACGGAAGGCCAGGTCCCAGAGTAGGAATGCCCAGGCCCGCGACTCAGCGAGGAGCGGGCACCAAGCCGGTTGGCTGCACCATCCCTTCCGGATGGACACCGATTCTGACTAGTCTCAACAGAAGAGTCTCTGAGCGGTGTGTGTCAGATGCATCAGAGCCTTTTAGCGGCCGCATCGAAGCAGCGAGTCGGCCAATAATGTCGGATTTGATTCCCTGATTATCACGAGAACTGACTTCTCTGCATGTGGCTTGCAGCTGGAGGGTGGTATCATAGCGAGCGCGCGTGGCAGGAAAAGCAGCAATCGGGCACGTGTGCGATTGCACCGCTCTAGGTGCTCGGGAATGAAGCTGAAAGTGCGGGCAAGAATGAAGTCGTCGTGAATCCTCACCGATCAAGACGGCCGGGGTTAATGCCCTGGCTCAGGTGAAGTTGGACTGTAGTGGAATTCCTGCGGCTCCCTTTTCCATAGCTTCATGCATCGCAACGGGGTTCCTGTGGACGAACTCAGCTAACGGCGCGTTGTCTGTTGATGGGTTCATCCATTGCCCAGGTAGCGTTCTTTAGCGGCAAGATAGCATCATGCCGGTATCGGTGAATCTTGGGCATTCTTGTCATTATTGGAAAGACCAGACTGTCGTTTGCGTGGCAGTGGTTACACCAAAAAGTTTCACATATGGAGGAGCAGAGATAACGAAACAAGGGCGTTGCAACTGCAAGTAGGTTGCCGTGGGGAGATTCCAAAGTCTGGACAGCGGTGTGGGGGTTCAGCCATTCATAGGGGCCGGCGATCGTCGGTGAGCATGCTTGCTTGCCCCGGAAACTGGTACGGAGCACGGATAGGTAGTAGTGGACTGTTGGTTGTGATTCAGATCATCAGATGAGGCGTACGTTGACTGCCGGCCGAGATAGGTAGGTGAAAAGAAGCGACCCCCGCGGGCCGTGCGGAAACGAACCAGAAGTGACTGTTAGGAACGTGATGTGACGCTGACCGACGTTGACGGTTGTCGTCGCCCAGTTCCTCGCTCAACGTCTTGAGCTCGCCTTCGTGGGTGGAATGTGGGATGCTTTCAGTCTTGGATCGATGAGCTGGCACAGCTGGCAAGCTTTGGACAATGCGTTTCTCTGCACAATGGACGGGTCGATTGCGAACTTCTGTGGCTCAATAGGCCCAATTGCTTGCTCCCGAAGCGGCAGTCGTCCGATGTTTCCAAGTTCCCAAGAAAACATGGCGTCAGTTGAGGTGTCGGGTAGTGCCTGGTAGTGCAGCGCGACGACGACGAGTGACGCTCAGCGGGAGGCTTCCCCGAAAGGAGCCATCCCTGGTGAGGTCCATACATATTGAATGGCATGCCCGGAAGCATCGTGAGTTAGGCTGCTGGCATTGCAAAATGCTTCGGTCAGGTTTCCTAGCTAATCTCGGGGCTTGAATCGCAAATAGAACCTCAGCCACGCCAGCGCCTCATTACCTCATCTTAGCTATACGAGATCCCCGGGCTACGAGATTACCCCAGGTCTTCAGAGAAATGCAGTTCCCTACAGTGGGCAGAGTGAGCATTCCTGGAAGCTGCCCCGTACTCTGGCAATGAGGGTGTCGTGAGTGTGACAAGAGACAACAGAAGCCTGGCCCTTCTGTTGTCTTTCCAAGGCGGGAGGCGGAAGACGGAGCGACGGTATGATTGTTGAATGGAACGCTGGGATGTGCTAGCGCCAGTGCAGGGGTATTTGATCGGTGAGAAGCTTCCGAGAAAACCAAGCCAAAAGGCGCCCTACCCTCACCCTCACCCAACGCGATGCGATGCAAAGGTAAACAGAAGGGGCAGCTGGACGCTGCTGAGCCAGTGGTGAGTGGCCTTGTGACAGAGCTCTCGAATCCATCGTGTGCTATCGAGGGCTGCTTAATGAGTCGCAGAGTCGCAGAGAAGAGGGCACAAAAGTCTAAGTTTTTGAAAGTTCGGCTGGCAGAAGTTTTAGCGGCTGTGAAGCGGCCTAGTTTGATAGGCATGGCCGCATTGGGGACAGATCCGGGGGTGAACAGACGCCATTTCCGTCAAGTCTGACAGGCTGTTGTCTCTAGGGGCTCCTCTTCTCTCCATGTTATTGCATTGGCGTTGATTGTGGTGAAGGTCGAGATCGAGGCCGAGGTTGAGGCCGTGAGACGGAAGGCGGCGAAAGTTTGAGGGTGCTGGCACTAATGACCAACGTCTTTTGTCGTTGGCGGGCTCTCACTGCGCAAGCCAAGCATTCCTCATGGCTCTGGTGTGCGTCTGTGATGGTCTGGTGCCAGAGAGTCGTCTGCTGTGCTCAGCGATGCCCACTGCCCACACCTGTTAGTGCTCACCTAGTTATGCATGATGCCGCTGTGTGTTTGCTGTCGGGGCTCGAGAGTTGTAGTCGATACTCGAGTGCTCGTGGGCCCCCCAAGGGGAGAGCGAGGTTGGCCCAGGTTCCAGGCTAGGATAGCATGCACAATAACGGGTCATGGACATGGCTGTAATTATCGGGTCGAGCTCGTCGTACTGAGCGGGACGTCTATGGAAACACATGTATCCGCACGGAGTAGAGGCAGACTCTGAGAGTCCGAATTGGTCAAAAGAGACGATGATGTCAGGGACCTTGGTAGACCGGTAGGTACGGATACGGATATCTTGTGGCGTACGGCGTAGATACTGGATTGCGACACTCTGAAATGCACGAATATCCGTATTGGCAATACTCCGTACCGGTAGAGGAGAGGCTGGAGACGTAAAAGCTGGTGTGCGGACAGTCAGCTGAAGCGTGGCTCGGGGCTCTGTCCCCTGCCCTGCCCTGGAGCGATCGCCTCCCAAGTCAGATCAGGTGGCCTTGGTGCCCACCTTATTATGTTAAGGGTACGAGAGAAAATGCGGGCAGAGGGGGGGAAACGAGAGAAATGGGTGCTCTGGAGGTGGTCTCTGGAGACTGGAGATGGACTGAAGACTGGAGATTTCGGGGAGTAGGAAACACAATTGCGTACTGTGGCAAGTGGTAAAACACGCGACCAAAAAGGACCCTTGTGGGCATCCCATCCGAGTATGTTCAGTTGAGCCGCCGATACGGTCAAGGTACAAAGTAAGGTCGGCAATCGAGTAAATACTGGTGAGGTATCGTGGATATTCAGGGCGCGATTGTTCAATGGGCGGAGAGAGCGACGGGATCAGCATGTACCTGCAAGGTGTGGCTGGCTCCGGCTGCAACTGTGTTTGTCTCCGGCTGCTCACCTTTCTCCAGACCTAAGAGGAAGAAGTGGGAGCAATGGAGAGAGACACTGGACTCCTGGAGGATGTGCGTGCACACAACGGATACACTGCAACAGCGGGGAGAGCGGGCGGGGGCATTGTGCGACATCGGGCGTGTTTCTGACAAAGTCGAGTCTGGACTCTTTTTGAAATGCTTTAATTATTTACGCAATTGAGAGTATTAGGTAAGAAAGTCTGACTCTTTCCTTCTTGTCTGTTTCTTGCCTTGTTCCTTCCTCCGATTTCGTAATCTTGAGAAAGAGGAAGGCATGTCCCAGCACGTCAAGACTCAAAAAGCAGGTGCGAGTTAAGGTAGAGGAAAGAGCGGAAGGTGAGGGAAGGAACGACACCGACATCATTCATTCCACGGCATCGGTGACTGCCCTCGTTCCTGCCCCGCGAGAACACCCACAATACCCTAGGTAGGTACTTCGTACGATGTACATCACTCAGGTACCTGGCACAGTGTCTGGGGCTCAGAGTAAGGTAGGTACGTAGCTGTCATCCCACTCTGTAACCTGTCCCAACCCCACTACACCCTCGCATCCGCCCTGTCTGCGCCGTGGTCGCCAGTCTGCTGGCGGCGCTGGCCCTGCTTTAATCGCCATAAAAAGTACTTGCTTGGGTTCTGGAACGAGGTATCTTGGCCATCTGCTGAATGAAAGTAGGGTACTCAGTACGAGTCAGTACTTATCAGACTCAATCTCCGACAGCCAAATATGCCTCCAAGAATACGCAGCTTCACACATGTTTGCATGACTCCAAGGTACTCAGCAAGTATCAGAGACATTCCTATTCTCATTGTACTATACTTCGTAGTCACTCTATCCTGCTTTTGCGGCTTGCCCTCTTCCTCGTTCCCTGTCGTTGTTGCCGCTCCCGACTATCGCTGCCCTCCACTGCGTAGGCAAGGTAGGTACGAAGGTATTGTGCTCGCTGCTTCCAGCCAAATACGCCCTGTGACCGGTCACCGCCGCATGCCCCTTTGCATTCTCTCCGTCTTTTCCCACGATTGACACACAAGGGCTCAACCGAACAAGACGTGCCCGTACCTTACCTCCTCACCTCCGAGTCTTGTCCTCTGACAAAACTCACGATCTATCCGTCTTACTACCTCCCTCCCTCCCTCCTCTCATACCCTCCTTTCTCTTCTCCTCCTCAACACTTACGCGCCGCACGGGCAGCGACAGCAATATCTCTTCGCGGCATCGCCCAACCACAGACCAGCCTCTCCCACCACATCTACACTCTAGGTACTGCCCTCAACCGACACCGGGGCCACCTCTGCGTCACTCTTTCGTCCCATCACTTTCACTCTGCCCCTCGTCTCACTGAAAGAAGGGTTCTCCAACACAACCTCCCCAACCAACTTTTCCCATCCGGCCTGGTGTTCTCTGCCCTATCCAACTCCTCTCGTTCGGATCGACGCCTCGAAATTCTCCTTTCGCCAATCCTTCCCCAACTCTCCATCTGCCGCCCTCCGCCATGGCTCAATCCACCGAGCCGCGGAGGCGGTTCGTCCCCGTTCCTATCGAGACCACCTTCGAGTCTGTACGTAAGACTACCGAGCAACAACCGCAATCTCAGCAACAGCAACATCAAACAGGCCCGGCACCTGAGTTGACTCCCGAACACACCCCGCGAACGCCCTCTCCCAATCCTTTCGAGCAGCGGATGCAGCAGCCGCCGCCGCAATTGCATTCTCTTCAAAGCCAGCCGGCACCGAGACGCCGCTTCGCTCCTCAACTTATCGAGACCTCTAGGCGCGCCCGTAGGGAGGGCGACGCTGGTCCTGCCACTCGCCCGACCGATAAGACCGACATCACACCCTACACGAATCATATCTACCTCCAACGGAACAAGTCGAGACGCAAGTTGAACGATGGCGCTGCTTCGCCCGCTTCCCAGACTCAACAGATTCAGAGGCAACCAAAGGGCGCACGAAGAGAGTCGGAAGATGAGAATGCAGGCACCTACATGTTGGAATGGGCTGCCATGGAGGCTGAACGCCAGATGCAAGAGGCTGCTCTGGCAGCGTTCCCCAACAGTCGCCCGCGTGAGGGAGGCGCCGCCCATTTCTACTTCAGAGAGAGCTCGGGAGACGACAGCACGCCAGAGAGCGTCTCACCACAGCAGACCGGTACTCAGGCCAAGCAAAGGGGCCGCCATGGCCATGCTCCCCGCCGCAAGTCTTCAGAAGTTGGATATTGGCAAAAGGAGATGCAGAAGCATGCCCAGGATCTGGCTGTTGCCAGAGGCGAGCACGCGCCTGTCTTTGACGATGACGACGACGAAAGCACCAAGAACGATTCCGAACTCGACAGGATGGAACTCGACACCCCGCCGGATCCCATGTGGTTGACGAACAAGAGGAACCACACCACCGACACCAGCTCCAAGGGACCATTGGAACCGATTGGCGAGAGTTTCATGCCGCTGATCGCGCCTGACCCAATCGCTACCCAAGATACGCGGCGCCCGGAGCTTCCTCCCCCAGAGCCGGTGAGCAAGCCCATTGGCGAAACTGGCATGCCATACATTCCGCCAGACGCGGCCAGCAAGCCTGCCCAGGTGCCTATCGCTGCACCTGCGCAGGTCGTTCCCGAAACTGGCTTCCGAAAGCCCCAAGGCGGATTTGGCCGCCCGTTCGGCAACTTCGGACTCCCTGCGGAGACGAGCGAGTTTCGCAAGATGCGCAAGGCGGCGTCCCCGCCGATGCTGGGCAAGGACCTGATTTTCCGAAAATGCCCCTCGCCGAAGCAGACCAAGCTTGAGCCGGACCACCCCTTCACCGAAGGCCCGACCGTCGAGGAGAGAAACAGGGATGCCACGGGCGAAGCCGGCTTGTGGAGGGGCTACTGCTTCCGGGGCAGCGAAAGCGATCAGGCCATTGTACCACCACATCTTCAAGGCCCCAGAATGCTGCATACACCGCTTCCAGCCGCCACCCCTGCGGATCCATTCGCCGCAGCCTTTAGCAAGAGCTCATTGACGGATGAGCCTGGATCGGACTATGCGTCTGCGACTCTGACACCAAACACAGCTGAGCACCGCGTTCGATCAGGCGAGGCCAAGGGTCTTCACATGCTCGCTGGCCTTGAGGACCGCCTCAAGCGCGAAAAAGCATTGGAGGAGAAGATTGCATCGGAATTCGACGACATCTTTATCACGCAGGTCTACAACTACTTGTCGCTGGGATACCCCGCCATGGCAAGGGCCTTTGACGAGGAGCTCGCCAAGATTGCTCAAGTCAGCGTCGAAGAGCTTGAAGCTGATGACGCGAAGCAGATGGCAAGTGGTCATTTGATGGAGCCGGCTGAGGCTGAGTTGGCAGAGGAGAAGAGATGCCCGAGATGGAAGGCGCTAAAATCCTACATCTACGAGTGGGCTAGACAACACCCGGATCTGGACAGCCTGGATTCCCTCGCATGGGGTGTACGAGAGAGACGAGGCAGCTGGGCCATTTAGACGGTCGACACAACAGTACGAGAGAAAAAAAAGCAAATGTGAAGTTTTTGACATTTCGCCATTAGAGACGAGGATTCAACGGGCAACACAGCATGGTCGAACCGAGCAGAAGAGCAGCATACTGGGTGATTTGATAGAGGCAGTGCGATTTCAACGAGGCGTTTCATATTGTCTCTCACCTTTCTCAACAGGGAGAACGTTTTTTGGCAGCAACCGGCATGATTTGGTGGTTTGATACAGGACAAAACACGAGGTGTTGAGGGCCTAGAACGATAAGAGGAGCTGCAAGCTCGCATTCTAGATGCTGCCTGTGGGGTCAAAGCAGGTGGAGAGGAACAGCATTCGGACACAAACGGGAATGGGCCGCAGCAACGTTGTGGGTCACGTCGAGAAGAGGATGCAGAGTGCAGATGCTCCCAACGCGGAGAATTTGAGGCATCAGTGAGGATGACAGAATGTGCACGAACCCTACCTTCAGGGGTGCTGACACCGCAGAGGGCAATGGGTTTTCAATAGGTACATTGGAATGCGAATTCAACGGCAACGGCCGTTTGATTTGACTCAGTATCTCGTTGCTGCTTCTCACTGCGGTGGTTTCTCACTGCGATGATGTATGCACGTTCATGTGACTGCTTTGTGAACATGATCTGCGCACAACACACATTGATGAGGTTACGAGTACTAGTGACGAGTGTGGAAGAGACAAACACATTCATGGGTGTCACAGCACGGTTCAAGACGAGGGCATTTCCAACAAAATAGCCTTCAGCCTAAGCTCGTTAGTCCTGAGCGGCCAAATTCCAACAACATCTTTCTAGCCAAGAGGTCTATAAAACGTCTCGTGTGTTGCTTGACACCTTACATAGCTCTGAACAATGAAACCATCTGCTATTCAACTGAGTAGGTTGAGGTCAGGGAAAACTTTCATGAAAGCTCGGCGGCAGGTGTGATATATTATGGGATGTATAAAGCCAAAGTTTGAGAACCTGCCTGAGCCTGGAACCGATGCCGTATACGGCTTTGCTATCGGCATCTGGGGCAGCCGCCGTTCGGTGCGGGGCCGGCGGTCGAAGCCCGTCTTTATTCTTTTACATTCTCGTTGGACTTTGGTGCTTCTTGAACTCCGAGTTAAGACGACACCATGACCGACTTCTGTGATCCCAGTCACAATCAGCACTTTTAGTCCTTCTCTTTGACCCCTTCTTCTAGTCTCGTTCAACTTGAGTTGCCACTCACATCCCCTTCTGAGATGAGTTTACTCCTCTTAAACCTAACTCGTTTCTGGTGCAGAATTCGTATCAGTACGAGCATCGCCGTGGTATCAAAGCCAAATCAAGATCAAATGCTCATAAACTCGCTCGAAAGCAACTCAATTCCACAGATCCTATCATGTCATTAAGCCTTTCTTCCAAACCCCCCAACAACATCCGCAAACCCCTCACACAAAGAACTCGTTGATCGTCTTAACTACCTCCTCGGGCGCCTGCTCCGGGATATAATGCCCACTCTCCACACTCCTCCCCTGAACCTCAACCCCCTCCCCAGCAACCTTCCTCCACTCGCCCACCGCATCGAAACACTTCTCAATCACCCCGTGCTTCCCCCAAAGCACAACAAGCGGCGTCCGCAACACCCTCCCCTCCCTCAGATCCGCCTCCGCCTCTTCGAGATCCAACGTCGCGCTCGCGCGGTAGTCGTTGCACATGGCGCCCACGGCCTCCGGCTGGCCCATGACCTGCGCGTAGAACTCGAAGTCCTCCTCTCTGAAGATTTGCAGGCCCGTGAGCTGGCGTCCGCCCATGAAGAGTTCGAGAAACTTGCGCGGCGCGGCGTTGATGAGGGTTTCGGGTAAAGGCGAGGGTTGGATGAGGAAGAACCAGTGGAAATACGCCTTTGCGAAGTCGAGGTTCGTGGTCTTGTACATCACCAGCGTGGGGCAGATGTCTAGGAAGATTGCTTTGCGGATGCGGGAGGGGAAGTCTACGCATAACTTGTGCGCGACCCTCGCGCCGCGGTCGTGGGCGCAGACGTAGAAGGAGGTGTCCTCGTCGTAGCCTAGGGAGTCCATGACGGCGATGCAGTCCCGCGCCATGGCGGATTTGGCGTAGGAGGGGACGCCATCTGGTTTCGAGCTGTTGCCGTAGCCGCGGATGTCGATTGCGATGACGGTGTAGCCGTCTTTGACGGCGGTTGCGACGCTGTGCCAGATGTGGTGGCTTTGGGGGAAGCCGTGGAGGAGGAGGAGGGGCGGGAGGGAGGAGGTGGTTGCGTCGCCGCTTTTGATGCCGTGGATTACGACGTCGGGGGAGGTTTGGGTTGTTACTGTAAAGGGGGAGAAGCCCTCAAAGGTCGTCATGGTTTCTTGTTTGATGGTGTTGTAGAGTGTAGATGATCTTAGGATAGTTGTTGAGACTGGATATAAGAGCTTATTAGTATTCACGCCTTGGCTTTCTGGAGTTGTGTGAGATGTCTGCGATGCAGTTTCTTGGGGTTTATAATATCAGGATGGAAGTTGACGCCCTTCGCAATTACATGCGGCTAATATTTGACGCGGAGTAAGGTAATGCGATGTGACGCCACGACTTGCCCGCCCACGTTTACTCATCTTACACGGCCAAATGTCGATTTTCCCCGCTCGCGCTAAGATCGCTGACAAGACGATTAAGATGACTGCTTTACGCCGCCACAGCGCTATGAACACGAAGGTTTAAATCATCGGGGTAGTGCGTGTTTTTCCCGTTTAGACATTTTGAACTCCCAGATATCGGCTAAACTGAACAACCGCGGGTTCTGAGAAGCCGAACGCATAGTTTGGAGAGCCAGAGTTGCACTATTATCAACTTCCATCTCCTACATTGCAATATGTCTCTTAACCACAACGCACGACAGTCCACTTCGAAGTGAACCTCTGGGATCTGTCAGGTGGGGGAGAGAGCCTTGACCGTTCCGATGCTTTTGTTCCCAAGAGACCCAACCACACACAAGACCCATCCCTGTCTGACCCTAATCCACGTCGTGATCCACTATCTACGACACACAAACATGAGCGCCTAGGGCTCGCCAGATGATTATCCCCGCCCAAAGCGGGTTGATTCCACGGCGTTGTGGCAGAGTGGTCTAATGCGCAAGACTAGAAATCTTGTTCCTTCGGGAGCGTCTGTTCGAATCAGGCCAACGTCGAGTTATTCTTTTGCTGGATCCCCAGATTCCAATTTTTGTAAGTTGTGTTGAGATGAGTGACTTGCTCGTGAACTTTCATGACCTTGCTGTTACCCAGGGTGAGCGGTGCCCTCAGATATAACTCGAAGAAGTAACGGAATGAATGGTTACATGGTTGGTTGAGATCACGGCCCTCACCCTTGAAATCCCCGAAAAGAAAACCCCCTCCCAATCTCGTCACCCTCCTCCATCACAAACGTACTCGAGCCAGTATAATAAGCCTGTCCACTCACCTCAACCCTCCAAGCCCTCCTCCCACCAACCTCAACCTCCTCCACGGGCGTCCCTACAAACGCCCCGCGATCCCCGCCAACACCCCTCGATACAAGACTGTGATATGTCCACGACTGGCCCAGTTTCCTCTCGCCCCGCGCAGCAGCTAACGCAACACGCGCCTGCACGACTGAACCCGTTGGACTCCGATCAATTTGCTGGTCGCCGAAGAAATACAGCCCCGTCTCCGCGCCCGCGCATCCTTGTGCTGTAGGGAGAACGTCGTTACTACCTGTGTCGGTGACCATGATGCCGTAGAGATACTGCGAACCCGGAACCGTCTCGTCGTCTGCGGGATCTTCAAGGCGGACGCGGAGGTCTGCTGAGGCGTTGAAGGCTTGCTTGAGCTTCTTGGTTGCGTTACTGAGGCCGCTCACGTCCGGCTTCGAAAGAGACGACGGAAAGCCCAGGGCCGCAGTGGAGACGACAGCATAGAATGCACCTCCAAACGCAACGTCTATCGTCACGGCTGCGGCGTCACCTAGCTCCGGCCAACCTAGATCCCGCGGGATCGGAACAGAGAGATCGACAGCCGTAGCGAAAGTCGGCACAGAAAGAAACGTAATTCGCCTTCCCGTATCCGTCTTCCACCCCGAGATGTCCCCAGTGCTGCCATCCACATCCACCCTCACAACAGGAACCGTAAGTCTCACCACCCCAACGGGCGCATGCAACCTGACCTCCACCGTCTGCCGCTCCTCATCAACAACCAGCTCCCGCCGCCGCGGGAAGACCGTCTCGTCCGCGCAGTCGACGAGGAGCCTGCCGAGCGCGAGGGTGGCGTGCCCGCACATCGCGCCGTACCCCTCGTGCGTGAGGAATAAGGCGCCCATGTGCGCTTCGCCTGCGTCGACGAGTTCTGTGTGGGGCCGGAGGACGGCGCCGTACATGTCCGCGTGGCCGCGCGGTTCATAGATTATGCTGCGGCGGATGTGGTCGTGGTCGGTTTGGGCGAGGGAACGCTGTTCGAGGAGGGTGCCGCTGGAGGAGTGGAATTGGTCACCGGTTAGGGGATGGGGTCTCTCATTGGGGGTGAAGGTGGTTTACTCGTGATGTGAGAGATGCTGGTGGAGGTAGACTTACGGTATGTCTGGGTAGCCGGCGTATACGATGCGCGCCGGCTCTCCGGCCGTGTGCATCTCCACGGTCCGGATCTCGGTGCCCGCGAAGGGCGGTAGGAAGGATGGCAGGCTCATGATGGGTGAGTCAACCGAAGATTCGTAAGTTTGATGCTCTCTATAAGCCACGAATTCCACTTGCTGTCAAGGTTTTTGGGAAACCTGCACGGGGGATGATGTAGTTGCAAGAAAGGGCGCAGCGTCAGCCGCTGACATCCGCTTCGCAATCCTCCGAGTCGGGCCCCACCTTTTCCGGCCGCGGGTTGCCGATGTCGGGGTGCGTCCACCGTGACGGCGGCGCCGGAGCGAGTGCATGTCGGCATTCCGTAAATCAAGGGGTGTCTCTCAGTGCACATATCGAATACCAGAAGTCCTGGTGAACAGATCCTGATGAACAGAACCTGATGAACAGACAGGCTACTCAAGACTCGAGATGATCAAAACCCATAATGCTTCCTAGCAACCACGGGCAAGATCAAGCTCAGATTAGCAACAAGCAGCTCGCTCACAATTTGGTCAAACATGAATCACTCAGGCAGGACGATGTAAACATGGCTTAAGCAATCGTATCGATTCCCTTGAGAGACCCTCACTTCTTGCAGTCAAGCAGCACGCCTTTTCAGGCGCCAGACTACCCAACAACCACCACGTTTCGCTGCCGCCATCTTTGCAACTAGCTAAGTCCTGAGCTACCCTCAATGGAGTGAAGAGTCATGTTTTGAGATTGCATCTTCTGCAACGGGGTTCAAGTGTTGGGATGAAAACTCGGTTTCGACTTCTCCGACACGTGCCTTGACCTGCCGTTTGTCTCATATAGGTATTGATCGCTGGTGGCCTTTCGTGGGAGAGGTTCTGTTATAGTTCACCATCACGAACACCTACTGCGTTTTGGGATGTCGGGGTTCATCACAAATATGCTCACACTCAACAGCTCTTTGCCTCTACCAGGTTATACGGCGGCCAACTAAGTAATTGGTATCTGCGGCTGAGAACCAACTTATGATGGTAGCGTATGGTGTTGGCAGAAGGTAAAATAAACCCATTCTCGACAGCTTGAAGCCCCCAATAGTATTTCCTTTTGGTTCTGTAGTCGTATGCGAATTGAGAGGAGAGATCTGCTGCATAGTCAACATGGTATGAAGAGGCTCGCTCAAACCAAAGTCTCTTGGGAAATGAGCCCACAGGCTTGTAAGCAGAAGAAATCCGTGATCTCCCCTCCGCAACCAAGTAGTGACCGCCTTAGGGACCGGGAAGACCCTGACTCAAATAGGCCGCCGTGCGAGCCATACGGCTGCGAACTGATCCGACGTTCACAATTACCAAACTCTGGTTCCGAGCTTCCGCACTCAACTTCGGACGACCCCCTTCAAAGGCTGGAAGTGGTTTGTTCACGGGGGCCTTGAGACTCGCCGAATCGGCAGCGGTAGCGATAGCGACCACTCTCAGTGACTTACTCACCTTAACTGTGACTGGAAGCCGTAGACCCCTTACTCGCCTCGGATTCTCCCAATCCTGCTCTTGAACAAACGCTGTTTATCCGATGTTTCTGAGGGGATGTAAGTGGCGATTTGACAACGGATCGAGGCTTCCGGTTCTAGAAGCTGGTGTTGAAGAGATTGACAAAGACGAGAGGGTTGATGAGGGGGCGAGTAGTCACCTGCAAGTGATTTACGCACTTTGACTAGGGCGATGAATGCTGTCACCCTCAAAAGTATCTCATTTCGAGAATGAAGATATACTAGTGCAACCATTGTGAATTGACGAGAAGTGTCAGCCTCCCGCCACCCGACACGGGCAGCCTATTGAATCGGAATCAAGAGTCCAGTCTATTCCCGTTCATAGGATTGTATCCTGCCCCGAAGAAGGCTGCACCCTTGAAGCCAATCGCAGCCCTACCATCTTACGCTTACACCAACCATCGTCCTCACCTAATTACCCAGATCTCACGCACACCACAAGTCTATTCATGGCCACAATCCTCCTTCCCCTCATCTCACACCTCTCTCAGATCAAGTGAAGAGTCCCGTAAGACTAGCCGCAATGATCCTAGTACGAACGGGATCGTGTTCCGCCGTATTAGGTTCACGGCCACATTTCTGACAAGACTCACGGGCTCCTGCAAGATCGTCTGCGGGTGAAGCCTGGAGCTGAACACACATACCTTCCCTCTGATGCATCGCCGGCCCGTCAGTAAGCCCTGTATCCCAGTCTTGTCCATCATGATCTCACTCTACAGTACCTGCTCACCCAAACACCCGAAAATCTCGTACTCTAAACCCATACCATCGAAGTACTGACAAACCAGACACGATTCATCCACCATTCTGAACTTCTGGTCCAGGCCTACACGCGTGGCCTCTCCCCATTCGAACTTGCATGATCAGCACGACAGATCCGGTTCACGAATCTCGAGTCCAAACTGGGATTGGGGTGGGTGTATGCACCACCGCACGACCTCATGTGCAGAAACCATTCCACATAACAATCCGAAAATCTCACACCAAGGCTACCAAAAATGTAAAAAGGTCACCTCCCTCTCCTCCTGCCCGTCTCGGGCGTCGGGAAACGTTGCTAGAATGTGACCCTTCTTTCTTCTACGTTGTTGTTCTTTCTCTCCTGTACTTTTTCCCGCTGCAACTCTAATACCTGTTACCAGCCCGCTTCCCGAACCCCTTAGCTCAGACCTATTACCCTCAGACCGCAAAGTTTCATCAACAGAGCTGCAGAGAAGAGAGAGAGAGAGAAATCACTCCATGAAGCTGCAGCAGCGCTTCCACCGCGCGCTCTCGAGATGCACATCTCACCCCCAGTGTACGGGTCCCCTCTCTCGACACTATCCCTCCTCCGCCTCCTCTTACTCCTCCTGCTCAGCAACATCGTCCTCGGCAGCACAACAACCACTCCGACCCCGACCACAACCAGCACACAAAATCAAAGAAATGAACCAGCGGCACCCCCGAACCGCGCCTACAAGGCCCCGCACCTAACCATCACTCCGGCCCCGGACCCGGTCTTCGCATCGCACCGTCTTCTCCGCGCCCGCCAAGGCGACCCCCGGTCCTCGGACGGCCGCACGAATTTCATCGCGTGGTACTCCCAGTCCGGCGCCTGGGTCTCGGCGACATGTCCGGCAGACAATTACTTTGCTGCGGATAGTAAGTTTGGGGTCTGCTGTCCGCGGAATAATCCCTTCTGTGAGATGGCGACATCGTGTGGCGGGCCGTTTGGGAATTATGCTGTTGGGCCGACTGGACAGGCAGACTGGTAAGGACTGACCACTTTCATTTCTTTCCTTTTCATGCCCGGCCGAAACTTGGGGATCATGGAAGATTGCGCAAAAAGGACGCGTACTAATCGGAGAGGGTAGTGGACCGAGCAACACGTGCGATACAATCACCATGCTTCAAACGCAAGGCAGCACCGACGCGAGGAGAATTATCTTCTGCATCGCCATGTCGGAGCTCTACGTTCTCCCCATGACTTGGTACCGCGTCACACATCCACGTAAGCACCCCGGTCCTTTTCCCCTTAACCCCGTTACGTACGAGACTCTATCCTGGGCTATTTTTACCTACGTGTGATTCTAACAAGACGGGTTTCCGCGTTCTTCCAGTCCCAGAAGCCTCCGTCGCAACAGTAACGGTGACCCAAAGCACAACGGTGATGGCGACTCCCCGGGCCGGAGGGAGCCGCATGAGTGGGCAAGCCAGCAGCCCCTCCCGTTCGCCGCCTGCCATGATAGCTCTGGTGGTGGCTGCGACGATCTTGTGCTTGGCTCTTGCTGTACCATGAGGAAGCCTTCATGAGTAAACGTAGAGACACAGATGGGCCACCGCGTCTTGGATTTAGTTTACCACACCCATGGCTAGGCAAGCCTGCAACTACCCCATATTGAAGATAGTTATGTTGAGCCAAGTTACTAGGGCTGGCGGCACTGTAATCTCACGCATGAGGCAATACAGTTGCAGAGCCCGTTCTCCGCTAAAGAAAGCGGCCATGTTGCAAAGAAAGCAATTAGGCCAGAACGGAAGAAAAGTTAGGGATCATGAGGCAGAGTATTGGACAGTGTAGAAGAAACCACGACGATATCAATGAACTGGCGGAGTTAAGCATAAGGTAAACTTACCTCATCTTGATAGGGGCATCACCAGACAGGGACGGGAAAGAGACAATATGCTCGGCTAAACTCCCACACGTACTCGGTACATGACCAGCATCTTCCAACTGTACATCTTTATCTAGCGAGCACAAAACGCATAGACCATCTTTTCTTATAATCGATATCAATGGGAATCTTTTTCCATTAATACAATCACTAAAGGGAACATTGTTTTCCACGAAGAGTCCAGGTCTTCATAGGCCCGAGGGTACCTTTCTCGTCGGCCGCATGTGGACTCCCTGCCCGGCACCCACCGCCGGGCCCACGCCGGGACTAATCGGCCCAGCCCGCCCTTCCAATCTTTACATCCTCAACCTCCATGCCATGAGTTCATATCCCATCGTCACCGCAACGCTTCCCAAAACATTCCAATCCCAAGCAGCCCAAATCCCACGTTCATCGGAGCCCTCTGAACACGGATCACCCATTTAGCTGCACACATTTGTTTCCAGCCATTTTCCCAGGCCGTCACCGATCCGTGCCTTAGTAAGTACTCTGCGCATCGGTCAATCCGATTTTCCTCCCCAGCGCCGTTTGCTTGCGCTAATTCATCCATACAAGCAGGCCATTGACCTTGAGACCCTTGGCCGAGCCTCGACTCTTACGACGTACTCGATACAGTCTCGATTGCGGCGAAGAAGACATGGAAGATGAGGGCTAAGGGTAGGTACTGAGCAGCCATCCATGATGCATGATGCCGCCGCCATAGAGGTCAAGCTCATTTGAAGCAGTCTCCGCTATGTAGACTTACTATACACGGCCACATGACGTTCTCTTTCTCATTCATCAATAGCACGGGTTGAAAAGTTTTATACATCATATTCTACAGCTCAAATGTTGGCTAGCCTCTTTTGACGTCCGCTAGCTGGCAATAAAAGATGCTGTGTATTGGGCATACAGTCACAACGCCCGCAAATCAACGCTCTTCTCAATCCGGCTGTAGGGCAGATTTATCGCCTGCGCGCTCAATGCGCAGGAGTCCTCCGCGACGTCCACGGTCATCGCTATCCCCGCGGTCCGCCCCCGACCCAGAGCCGTGAGGCAACGGGCCTCGGAAGCGCCCGCTTCAGATGCTGCTGAGCGTCACGCGAGAGAAACCCTCTCTAGCGTGTCGGAATGAGCCAAGTAGTACAGCGCCAAACTCCCCTATCGTAGGGTACCAGGCGCATTCAGTCGTCCTCCCCACGCCACATAGCGACTTTTGGACCCAAAAAGCTGCTGCTACTCATTATGCCCCTCTACTCTTCTTCCGAATCCGAAGACTCACTGTCATTGTCGTGAACAGGAGCTTCGTGCGCACGACCAGAACTACCGGGTCGCTCTTGATCACCCGGTTCCTTGCCGTCGTACATATTGCGAAGCCGCTCGAGCTCGGCAATGCGAGCCTCTTGCTCTTGAGCATTCATGGGCTTGTTCTTCTTCGACTTGGACGGCTTGTTGGCCGACGACTTTGCCGCTGCGTTGTTCACTGGTGATGCTTCACGTGCTGGTCCATTCGAACCCAAGCCCTGCCCAAAGCTCGGCAAAGTCTTTTTGCACAGATCCCACAACTTGTGAAGCGCCTCGTTGGTGAGTTGGTCGATCTCCAATTCGAGTTCGCCACTGCTATTTTCCTACAAAGATGGTTAGCATATATCTAATGAAGGTAATAAATCGGTTTGTCTTACCGATTGGCCAGTATCTTTCTTGATGATGTCGATGGCACGTTCTATATGAGGACTCTCAAGTTCGTTAATAGCGTTCGCGATAGCATCCTTCTCAGCTTGGTTCATGTTTCGTTGCTTGGGTTTCTTGGCCACGCCGCCACCGCTCTTCTTCGAGACGGGAGCCGCGGCTGCCTTTTTCGCGGGGACATTAGCCGCCTTCGACTTAGCAGGCTTTGGCGGCTTGGCCTTGGCGGCGCTCTTGGCAGGCTTTGTGGTGGTGAGCTTGGCCTTCTCATCTATGAGACGCTGCCGGATAGTGGTGAGCAAAGACTGCTGAAGGTCGATAACAGCGTCACTAGCGATGTCCGCCGTCTTGTAGAGCTCGGTCAACTGCTTCGTCTCCTGCTCGAGACGCTTCTCCAGGAATGCAATCGTGGCAGCCACCGAGGGATCAACTGCAGGGGCTGGCGCCTCTTCCTCTTCCTCGGCTTCGTCTTCACTATCACGACTTGAGCCGTCATCCACTGGCTTGGCGGGGGTGTGCTTGTTTATCCACTGCTCCTTCTTTGACCACAGACCCCTGAAGATTTGCTCGAGCTGTTGGCCTTGCTCGTAGACGGGCTGACCAGGTTGATTGAACTTGTAACAGTTCTTAAAGACCTGCTTGACATCTGTTTGGAACTCCTTGATACCAGGATAGTCATAGCTCTTGAGCTTGGCCATAATCGTACCAAAGTCCATCGGCCGCTTGATGATGGTAAAATAGGTGGGGATGGCTAGAGCCACGGGATCGACCGGGGACAGGAATGCGAGGTTGCAGGAGGCGTTCTTTGGATCCATCAGTTCACTGACAACCTCGTAGCAGAATTGAAGCTCGATGGGCAACTTCTTCCGGTTGAAGGTCTTGGAGGAGTAGTCGGGGTCGCGATTCTTGGTGGGCTGGATGGCGCGCTTGGGGCGGTCCAAGTCATTCTGGGCCGAGGCACGGCGAACTTGCGGCACACCACCAGGAGGAACGGCATAGGCTTCGGCCTCCGCCTTTGCCGGCGGGCTCGCGGCAGCAATGCTAGGCTGTCTACGAACAGGAGGCGGAGGGGCTGATGTCCGTGACTCTGAGTATCGAGAGGGCTTCGGCACTGGCTTCGACTTTGCGGGCTCGTCGGAAGGAATCTCGCAAACGCGGGTCCAGGCTAACTTAACCACACTAAGCGCCGCGAATGTGATTTCATTGTTGATGCCGTTGAAAGTGACGGAGTTCTTGTAGATCAATCCAAGATCATCCTTGAACTGACGCAGGCTGCTGTACTTGTTGTCGCGCAGGCCTCGCTCAAGCTCGCCGATATCCATGGGTCTGTTAACCCGCATGAGATAGCTCTCAGCAAGGCTAGGCCACATCCTGACAACCGCGTCCTTGAAGTGAGCGCCGTGTTTGGTTTTCTTTACACCCGCCAACACCTTGCGGAATTCTCTCGTTTGGTGAGATGTAAGGGGTTTGGGGTCGCGTGCGGCATCGATCCATGAAGGGAGGTCTTCGAGAGCCGATTCGCCTTTGGCCAAATCGTCCTGCGCGCCTTGGGGCTTAACCTCGACGGTGGACTCGATGGCTCCATCATTCGAATCGGTCTTCGCGCGCTTAGGAGCGGGCTCAGCATCCGCGTCATCTTCTCTCTCGCGAGAAACCTTGCTAACGGTTGATGGCGCCTCCGCCATAGGCACGTCTTCGTCTGCGGGCTTCGAGGGCTTGTCCTTTTCCTTGTCATTGTCAATGGCCAATTGAGACAAGCTTGCTGGTTGGAGATCTACCTCTTGATCAGCGGCAGTCGTAGGAGCCGCCGGCGACTCGTCCTTTGCTCCGTTGACCTTGTCGTCGCTCTCCTTCATTTCGACGTCCTTGTCTTTGGTTTCTGTCGCAGCCTTCGCAGGCTCAGAAGCCTCCGCCTTTTTCTCAGTTGCCTTCTCCTCTGGCTTTTCGTCGGTCTTCTTCTCCGCCTTTTCGACCTCTGGCGCATCGGCCATATCGACGTCGTTGGGAAGCTCAGCAGGGGGGGGGCTCAGAGACTTGCTAGGTTCCTTGCTTTCCTTTGACTGCTCAGGCTCCGCAGACTTGGGTTTGGCGGAAGATTCGTCGGCCGGTGCAGGTGACTTTTTGGCTGGTTCCTCTTTCTCCGTTTCCTTCTCGTTGGCGGCAGTTACTTTCGCATCGGACGACGACTTCACTTCCTCATCATGCTTCCTGTCGCCATTGGTTTTGGGTGACTTTGCGGACTCGTCTGCCTTCTCGGAGCTCTTCTCAGCAGGGGAGGTGTGACTGTGGAAGGAGAAGCAATCATCAGCAATTGTGCTCTGAGAGAAGCCGTGCGAACGGGCAAATGAAGTCCATCGCTTAACAAATGCAACTACTACTCACCCATTGGTTTCGGGCTTGCTATCGTCCTTTGCTGGTGTGGATTCGGTCGGCTTCTGATCCGGAACGGCGCGTTCTGATTGAGGCGACGCCATGACTGCCATGTGGTGTTTGAGGTAAGGGCAGATTTACTGTGCGCGACGCAACATGAAGGTAGCGACGCGCGCAGATGTCTTTCAGGTTGCGGCGATGGCGGGATGCACAACAAGGATTCGGTTGGCTAACGTCGGGGATAGCGCCTTGGTGTTGCTGACTCGAGCGGCGGTGTATGCGCAAACCAAATCCTATGACTTTGAAGTCGTCGCGCGTGAAGCAGTAGCAATCGCGTCGATGATTCGAGATACGAGAGGATGTGGCGAGGCAGGGACAGCTGGGAGCAAAGAGCCGGCGCGGTTTTGGTTGTAATTAGAGAAGGTGCGTCGCGATGCTTTTGGATGCACGCGCGAGGCAAGCAGGGTCGATAGAGGCGATTGTGGGAGATGGAGGTGCCGAAAATATCGCGGAATATCCGAGGAAAGATTCGAGAATGCGCCGACGATGAGTGACGATGCGCAATTGATTATATGGTGGTGTCGCAAGTCGAGGTGATCGTCGGTTGCGGCGACGATGAGATGGGCGAAATGGTTAATCCGGCCGTGTCGCGTCGCGAATGGCAGGTGCGAGGTACTTTTTTGGCGATACGGGAAGGTGGAGGACCTGGGCGGAGGAAATCGCGTGCACGTCAGTGGTTTTTGGCCGAGATGGCGGCGCGTCCTATTTATGAGAAAGAACGAGCTTGGGAAGGGTGGCCCCCGGACAGCCGGTTATCTGGCCTTATCGGAGGAAGGCGCGCACTCGCGACTGGGCGACGGGTCCTGCTTCAGAAGGGGGTGCAGCCTGAAAACAGCGGCAGAAACAAAAAAAAATAAGTAGTGGCGTAGCGTTGGGCAGGAAGCCACGGGCCAGCAACGACGAGACGACGAGAAAGAGGCGGGAAGGAAAGACCGGGGGGGTAGAGGTCAGAGAGGGAAAGAGTGAGTGAGTGAGAGACTCAGAGGGAGAAGGTGGTCAGTGCGTCTGAGTGATCGACGACTGGGGGCGTGGGTGATTGAAGCCAGAAGGGTCAGGCAGGAAAGAGGTCCGAGTGGGAGGAAGCACGGAAGACGGGGAAGACTTGAGAAAAAAAGAGGGAAGAGATCGTGAATTTGCGAGGAAATGGTTGGAAGAGCAAGTTGAAGGAGGACGAGGGTGGACCGGGGGGAGGGGGGCCGCAAGGTGACATAAAATGCATATTTATGCAAGTTGCGGAGGCACTAGCCAATGAGGTGCTTGTTCAGCTCCCGGATCTGGCCTAAACGCGCGAGGCTGGGAAATGTGACTGGGGGCTTGGGATGCCATGTGGACCGTGTCTGCGTGGGACGTGGGAAATATTGAATGTGAAATGCAAGACGGGAAGGCGTCTCTTTCTTGTTGTGTTGACCGATAATTGAGGTTACGGCGATCGAGGACGGGGATAAATATGAGATTCGGTACGAAATACGTATGCGTTGCGAACTCACCTAAAGAAAGTTCGAGGCGCGTTTGTGATGCTTTGTTCTTGCCTTGTATCGATTTGTTTCCTAAGGTAGTGTCTAGACACCCATCAGTGGTTAGTATTGGCATCGTAGTCCGTACAAGTACAAGTAATGCAAGCTGAGGTGTGGCTGAGCCTGTCGATCATGTAGGAGATGCGTGAGGCTGGTGGACTTTTGATGAGTGAACCAGGCCAAGGGGCGCGACACAGGCAACGCAACAAATGCCAGCCATCGCGACACCTTGGATTCCAAGCAGGAGGGGCCAGGCGGAGCGCGCGACATCAATTCGTAGGCTGTGCAAGAGCAAACATGGTTTCTCATTTCTGAAAGTACAATAATGGTCCATAGGTAATGGTAGATAGAGTGGTGGCAGATGAAGCCAACGCGGTCCGTCCGTTGCATCGGCAGGAAGAAAACGACAGTAGAGGGGATGCAAACACCGGAGGAATAGCTCAACACATCGTGTACGCGATGCAATCAACTGGTGATACAGAATAGTGCGAGTATAGTCGTGAGGTGAGGGCGTGTTTGGTGGTAGTTGGGAAGCGTAGAAAAAGAATTGACTTTGTTGGATGCGACGGGAAACAAAATCGGTACGTACCGGAATGATCCCCAATCGAATAAGAGAAAGCTCTGAGCCAACACTGTTCACTCCGAGGTGTCTGTGTCTCTCCGAGGTCTCGTGACAGATCAGATGACCAATGTCAGGCTTCTTTGAACTTTTTCCAGGACTTTTCTGCATCAGAAGCGCGAAATTCAGAATTCGGGGCCACTTCTTATTTGTAGGAACCCGCCAAGTCGCGCTGACCCCAGTCAGAGCTCGACAGATTACCCTTGCCAGGGCATACGACAGGGATAGCTGCAGTCTTGATAACCAATCATGCTTTGACAGTGGATCGCGATGAGACAAATATGGCATAGCACAGAGAGACGGGACCAAGCCTTCCTGAGAACCGTGTCAGCCAATCAATAGCCAGCGCTCATTGTGGCGCACAAGCTCTCGCTCGAGGGTAGCTGGACAGCAGCGTCCATGCCCCCAATCACCTTCTTGTTTACTAGTGAGCTTCTCAAGTTCTGATGGTCCGGCCAGACTCTGTTGCTCTCTCTGTTGCTCTAGCTTGAGGCTTTGCACACCTTTGCGAATAGCTTCCTTCAGATTCTGGCTTGCGCACTGTCGCGTCGCCGCTTGCTTGACTCGACGTGGAACTTGCGTCGGTTCTACTACGCGGTCGTGTTTAGACAAACAGCGTGCGGCGCAGATCCAGACAAATGATTGAGCCGAGAGGCTATAAACAGACTGCCCTTCACAGTCAACATTGATTTATGCAGATGCATCTCTTGACCTCAAACTCAACCACGATGAATGGGACAGAGCCTCCACTTACATAAGCGGCTGGGATGGGGGTATGGCGGCGAAAGGTATTCCCGAGGCCGAGAATCTCGCGACCGGACCCGACACTGATGAGAACAGCCCCACCTCCACTCATTATGTCAGCGAGACCCCCCGCGGGCGGTCATGTACATCCAACCAGAAAAAAAAATTGGTTGGCGGCAGAAAAAAAAAGTTCAAGCAGGTCTGTCGCTGCTGGAGGAGAGGAACTCGATCACGACTTTTCCCACCTTTGTTTCCACCACCCGATTCCCTCGAGATACCCCCCCAAAAATCCGTTACCATGTCATCAAGGCGGAGATCTTCCGGCAAATTCACGGCACCAGTCGTCAAGTCGACGCCCAAGGCTTCCAAGACCACAATTGACGAGAGCAGAGCCGCCGTCTCCGCGACAGACTCTCTGCAGGCCGCACTCAAGGGCAACGCCAACGAAGCGATTGAAATCTCTTCCGGCGAGGAAAGCGATGAGGATGTTTCAGACGAGGAAATGGAAGGCGCCGAGGTCGAGACCGGCAACGCAAAGGAAGCCGTGAACGGCACCGCTACAGAAGAAACCACCACCATACAAACCAAGGCCGATGCCGAGGCCGGCGCCGCAGAGGAGGAAGAGGAGGCAGGGTCGCCTACCTTTGGCGAGCTGATCCGCGGCACGATCGACGTCCCCGCCATGCTCGCGCAACAAGACGACGCCAGCAGTAAGGCCCTCGTCTCGCAGTCATCAAGAAAGGGCCTCGAGCCCGTGTCGTTATCCTCTCTCAGCACCGTCCTCACCCAGGCGCTCAAGACCGACGACACCGATCTCCTCGAAAACTGCCTGCAGACCAGCCAGCCCGAAGGCATCAAGCAGACGATTGAGCGCCTCGACAGCAGCCTCGCCGGCGTCCTCCTCACTAAGCTCTCCGCCCGCTTCCACAGACGGCCCGGTCGCGCGGGCAGCCTCATGGACTGGGTCAAGTGGACGCTCATCGTACACGGCGGAGCGTTGGCGGTTCAGCCCAAGGCCCTGGAGCGGTTAGTCGCGCTACAAAAGGTCCTCAGCGAGCGCTCGCGCGGTCTGCCGAGCCTGCTCGCGCTCAAGGGCAAGCTGGACATGTTGCATGCGCAGATGGAGCTCAGGAACGGACGGACACGTGGAGGTGACGCCGCGAGACAGCTCGAGGACGCGGATGACGAGGATGACGACGAGGAGGAGGGTGCCATCTACGTCGAAGGCGAGGAGGATGCCGAGGCGGTGCTGAACGGCGCAAGGAATGCGCTCCTGGGAATCGACGACGATGATGACGATGAGGTTCCTGCTGCCAACGGCTTCGTCGGTGACTCGGATGACGAAGATGATGAGGAGGAGGTTGCTGCGGCGGAGGACGAGAGCTCGGGCGAGGAGGTTATTGACGAGGACGAGGTCGATCACGACGATGTTGAAGATTCGGATGAGGACGACGACAGCGACGCAGAGGCGGCACCGCCGACAAAGGTTCAGAAAACTGCTTCTTCGTTCGCCAAGAGAAAATAAGGGGATGAGTCGGTTTTCACGGGGGCGTAGAGAATGGTGGGGGTAGAAACGGCACATAGACTTGGCTTGGCCGACAATTGACATAATATTGTGCAATAGGGCAGAGACTGCGTCGTCTGGAGTTCTTGGTCAATCAAAATCAATGGGTATTTGGCAAGCAGCATCTCGTGATGGTGAACCGGGTGACGTCTCCTCGACTTCTTAACGGAGAGAGAGCATTTACGATGTGAGAGTCAACAGTACCATTGTGCGTCTGATATTATCCATGCTCAAATTCTCGGGAAAGTAGAGTCGCCAATTGCTTGGAATATCATGATTGCCAGCATCGCCATCCATTCAGAAGACATTGCGAGTAGAAGCCGTCTTCTCGGACTTCTCGCACCGATGAGACCCGGCTCACCGGCTCACCGTGGCTCCACATTCCCGCTTTGGGAAACGGAGGCACGAACCTCCATGGTCCATCTCCACCGACGATCTCCCCTACAACACCATCCCCGCCAACCACGCGCAAGAAATGCAACCTCAGTCAACCCCAATGCCAATTGAACCAGTGAGGATGAAGCAACATGAAGGCCCATCATATGCTGCCCCTTCTTCTACTCGTATGCCCGGTATCGCGGGGGTGCCGGGGGTAGCTCCTCCAAAAAGCACATAAGAAGCAGCTCTCATCCCACTTCAAAAGCATTACCAGCTCGTTCTCTTGGCATCTTTCCCCAGGTCGCAATCGTGAAGACAGCCTCTCCCCAAACCACGAACCCGACAATGCGCCTCCATCTAGCCTGGGCAACAGCCCTCCTCCCAACCCTCGCAACCGCTGCCTCGCTCCAACACATCACAACCGACTTCGGCCCCAACCCCACAAACGTCTCCTTCTACCTCTACGTTCCCGACTCCCTCATCCCCAACGCACCCCTTCTCGTCTTCCCGCACTGGTGCCACGGCAACGCGACAGACGCCTTCAACTACAAGCCCTGGCGGCCCCTCGCCGACACCCTCGGCTTCGTCACGATATACCCCTCCACGCCCCACACCGCAGACTACTGCTGGGATGTTTCCTCGCCGCAGACGCTCTCGCACGACGCCGGCGGTGATTCTCTGGGAATCGTGAGTATGGTCCGCTGGACTCTGCAGAACTACGACGTCGATCCGGATCGTGTATTCGTCACCGGCGTGAGTTCTGGCGCCATGATGACAAACGTCCTCGTCGGGGCGTACCCGGACGTCTTTGCCGCGGGCTCGGCGTTCGCGGGCGTGCCGTTTGGGTGTTATGCTGCGGATGGGTTCGCCGTGTGGTCTGACGACTGCGCGAGCGGGCGTATCACGCATACGGGCGAGGAGTGGGCTGCCATTGTGGAGGCTGGGTATCCGGGGTACGCCGGCCCGAGGCCGAAGCTGCAGGTTTTACACGGGGACGTGGATAATGTGCTGAATGTAACGAATTTCTACGAGGAGATCAAGATGTGGACTACGGTGCTGGGGACGGGGGCTACGCCGACGGAGGTTATAGAGGATGATCCTGTTGCGGGGTGGACGAAGAGTGTGTATGGGACGAAGGGGCTGTTTGAGGCGTTTCTGGCTCATGGGATTGATCATAATATTCCTGATCAGGCGGATGAGGTTATCAGGTTCTTTGATTTGGATTGTGTTGGGGAGAACTGCTTCTCGCGCAAGTCGTTGCCTGTGCCGGGGACTTGTGCTAAGAGACGGCGCTCATCAAAGGCTTACTAGCCTACCGTGGATATATTGAAATGGATGGCGAGTAATTATCATTCAAGGAGTATTGAGCTACAAATCTTAAGCGTTGCTTAGATACATACTATGTATAGTATACTTCATTACCTAGTGGCTTATTCTAATAGTTATCTTGAGTAATTAGCAATGGCAGCGTAAGTCTGTTCTCTACGGCCGCGGCCTTTCTAGAAACGAAGTCAGCTTGATATCGGAGTCCACTAGCTGAATATTCATACTGGACGACCGATACGTAGATGGAGCATTATCAGGTTTATCTAAGTCGATGTAAAAAAGAGTTCACCCCCCCGGTGCTGAGCTGGGGGCTACATCTCTTGGTGCTCATGCTGGGAAATTTGGTGCTCATACTGGGATTCGAACTCAGGGACTCGCTAAGCCTGTCGTCGAGTAGGCTGGTTGGCGTATAATATGATTGTTGACCATGAACCATTCCACCACCCAGCCAGTTTGACCTGACCCGTCGACCTAGACGGGCGCCTGCTGGCTGGTGACGGGAATGAGATTGAGGGGACCTATATGACTTTCTCACGGAAGGTGCGGGCCTGCCTAAGGTATCCATCTAGCCGTAGATAAACCATAGAATATGTGAATACTCCCAAGCATATCTTGCATTGACTACTAGGTAGATATTTACCAACAAACACCAGACTGCGTATGCCCAAAACTCTTGACATCATTCCAAGCCGGCGCCCTCTTCGTCTCATTCAACACAACCATGGCGCAATGCTTCGCATGCTCCCACGCATGAACAACCATATCCGCCTTTGTCCCCAAATTCAGCGCCGCAGCAGCCTGCAGCAAAAGATACATGCAGTGCGTCATGTGGTGTCCAACAGTCGTCCAAGCCGGCGTCAAAATCTCAAACTCATCCAGCTCTTCGTCGGAAATCTCAGCCCCCGGTTTGCCGTCCTCGTCCCTGTAGAACTGAAACTTCAGCTCCTCCTCGCCGCCGCTCAGGGCTTCAAATACGGCATGTCGGGCGTGTTCGAAATCTTGTGTGCAGGCTGGGGGCATCCATCTGTTGTGCAGCTTGTTGAAGGCGCAACCTCGGCGTTTGGCTTCGATGGTCGAGTTTCCGCACCAGAAGTGTCCTTCGGCGACTTCGGCTTCTTTCATCCACTTCAGGACGTTGTCTTCGCCCTCTTCTGGTTGGGGGTAGTCTTGTCGACTTAGTTTCGAAGTTGAGAGCGGGAGCCAGGATAGGATTAAGGCTAATAGGAGCAGTGCTGTGGCAGAACGCCATCTCCAAAGGGAGGCTTTGCTTCTTCTCAACTCTTGCGCCCATGCATCTCCTGCATCTCCCTTTTCGTCTGAGTCTTCTAGTAGTATGTATTGCAAGTTTTTAGAGGACCACCATCGGTGTTTCTTGGTCGTGTTTTGGATGCTCTTCAGCCGCCCCTGCCCTTCGGAGGATCTTCCTCGGTGCTCCTCTCCACGTAAAGTTGATTCATCCATCATCACACGACTCGACGAGATTATTTGTTCTGTTGGGTGGGTTCCGCTTTAGATGCCTCACATACGACAACTGTGTGGTCCAAAAAAAAAAAAAAAGAGACTTAGTTCGTCTTTTCTTTGGGGAAAGCTCTCAGTTATCACAATTCTCTAAGTTGAGGTCGTCTGAAAGTTGACAATCTCTAGATAGGATAAGTAACTTAATACCTAGGTGGTCTACTATCATGCTAAACTATGATTGTTCGTTCAATTAACTCTCGGTCCGAAGACTATTAGTGGCCAATTCGGACCGCAATTCTCCACTCAGGCTAAGTTGGTACCCCAGAGTTGAGATAATCTTATGCACGATTCAGGGATCAGGAGCGTCAGCGACAGTAAGTCGTTAACTCCGGGATGATGCAATTCTCCTGTATCTCTTATCAATAACTTCTCTCAACCATCGCACTCTCTTGCTTTTCGTTCAATATAGGGCCGTCTCCCCCCCGTCAACGCCATGCCACCCCTCACGTTGTTCGATCTAATTCCTTATTGTCCAAGGTCTCGCGCCGACGACTGCGCAAGCGATTGAGCAAGACACTTCACAGGCATCATCGCCAGCCATGCTCGACAACACGACTACAGTATCCCGCCGACGGAGTCGATCGACAAGGGGATGCATTACCTGCGCACGATCCAAGGTCAAGTGCTCAGAGGACCGGCCTTCATGCCAGCGATGCAGTCGCCTACAGCGTCACTGCCAGTGGCGTGGAGATCATGTTCCCCTCCGAGAGCGAAGGCGCGGGTTTGGCCCTGTCAAATCTCGCCTTCAGTACATGCCTCCTCCAATCTTGCCCTCGGAGGAATTATCTAAAAACACTGTCCAGCAAAGGGCCGAAAGCGACAAAAGTCCCCTTGATTTGGGAGGGAGTCCCTCAACGACGTCGGTGAAAGAAAACGAGTCGACAACTACGACTGATCCGGTTCTAAATCACGCAGCTCACTACGACAAACGCATGGCCTTGAATGTTATATTTAATCAGAATATAGTGGCATCACCTCAAGCACTGCTGAGCACTGGACATATACCATCCCGGTGCTCGATTCTCTTTGGCCCCTTGGAGCAGGACGCTCTCTATTTCTTCGAGAACGTCTTCTCAAAGTGTAGTCCCAAGACCTTCTTATGGTCCAAGTTGGCCATCCTGCTTCATCATGCCTACGACGACGCCACGGTCATGCATTTGCTGCTGGCGTCATGCCTTGGCACCGTTGCCCGGAACCACCCGAACCGTTCAGTGTTGGCCACGGCCAAGTCTCATTTCACAATGGGAACCAATAGCTTTGTCGACGGAATGCAAGAGCCGATTTGTGATCATACAAAGACTTTGATGGCCTTTTGGCTGTTGCAACTCACGTACCGTGCGATCTGGGATGATAAATGTCGTCGGGCTATGGAGAAGCTCAGCTCTGCAGTAGCAGACTACGTCCGCAAGCATCGTCTTCTGAACCTCTTCGATGCCGAGGAGTCCCCACTCCGGGATCTCTCTAGCAGCACATCTCCTGAAGAGAAATCCGCTGTTGATTCGGTCTCTTCTCCTCTGGCTCTGCCTGCGAACAGGAGTCTTGTCGCGAGTCTCCTGCTCTTCATAGCGTATGAGGACCTGGACTCTGAATATTGCGGCATTGGAGGCAACGTTTCTCGCCTGGTACTCTCCGGCGATGGTGCATCGCGCTCCCTGTTTGCCTGTTCCCGGAATGTCCACGCTGATTACTTCGGGTCGCTGTATCCTTGCGAGGAGTTGATGGATGATGTAGAGCGATCAAAGCCCTTGGAGCTTCACTTTTTCGCAAACATTTGTCTCGATCGATTGCATCGGGCCCAAGCATCCATTATTGACGAAGACGAGTTGAACGGCATAGTGACTACGCTACATCGTCTACGAGAGGTAAGACAATAGTCTTTCCTATATCCCTTTACATCTTGCAGACCCCATGTAGGACTGGCCAATAACAGCGGCTGACTTCCGAGGGGCTGAGCAGGAATATTCGGCCATATTTCGCTTGGCAGAAGCCCCCAATCCAGCCGATGCAAAGTTGATCACAGCGTCCTACAGCATCGTTATCCATTTCCATGCTGTCCTCGTCAGTGTCCTCATTGCCATGGCCTCTGCTTCACCATCCGAATCGCTTCAACAAGATCTTGCCGTCGCCCAAGACGATCTCCTCCGGGTGATTTTCCGGATGGTTACACAGAGGCCAGAGAGACCGTTCATGTGGCGGAACCAATGGGCTGTCTTCATCATGGCGAGGCAAACAGACGACGCGGTTCATCGGGATTGGTTGGTACAAAAGCTTGGTAATAGCAGCTATGCTATGTTGCTCAAGGAAGGCAGAGAGCGGAATCTCGGTTTGCTGGCCTAGCTATCAAACAACTATGGCTCAAACTCCGTTGCCACAAGAGCAAAGTTTCTTAACAGGTGTGCTCATCTGAGAGGAGTCTTTCGTGATAAGAGACATCTCCTCCTCAAGAGAAATCTTCAACCTCCTCTCCGATACAGTTTCTTCGAACTCACGCTGAACTTTGGATGCCACCTCATCGTCGGTCAAGACAGCCCATGCGGACCTCGCCAGAGCCTTGGCAATAATAAGACTTCGTTCGTGTGCCGATTCGGCTCCGGCAGCTTCCGTGAAGCCGGCAGTGTGGTTACTCTGCCCTTCCTTGGCCTCAATCCCGTAGATAGGATGGATGACAGGCACAACACAGCCAACGTTCCCTTGGTCGGTAGCCCCAGAGATGACCTCCTTGGTGTCCACGTCGCACCACATGGGAATGCCCAAGTCTGCCGCAGCGTCCGCAAACACCAGAGAAAGCTGCTTGTTCGGGCGCAAGGGAGCGTAAAAGACATCGTACTCGACCTTCATCTCGCAGCCCGTGGCGATGGCGCCAGCGCGGTAATTCGCAATGACGCGGTCTCGCAGCTCCTTGGTCTTCTCAATGGTTGGCGCGCGCACGGTATAGTCAACGGCAGCAAAGTCGGGAATGATGTTGCTCTTGACGCCGGCGTCAGTGAAGATGCCATGGACGGTGGAATCCTTCGTCATCTGCTGCCTCATCATGCTGACGCCGTTGTAGCCGAGGACAGCAGCATCGAGAGCATTCACGCCCTCCCAAGGCGAGGCGGCGGCGTGCGCAGCCTTGCCCTTGAACTTGATTCTGAAGGCGGTGGCAGAGACGTGATTGACAAATACGTCACCGTGTCGCCCTTCGTTACCGTAGGTGAACATTGGGGCCGGGTGAGCCATCACGCAGGCTGCGACGCCGTCGTATGCTCCTTTGCCTACGAGCATGCCCTTGCCGCAACCACCTTCTTCGGCCGGAGTGCCTAGAAGTCTAACGCGTCCAGGCTTGCCGGACGCCTTCAGGGCGGCAACTGTGGCGATGAAGCCAGCTAGGGATGCGGTGGCGATGAGGTTGTGGCCGCAGGCGTGGCCGATTTCAGGGAGCGCGTCGTACTCGGCGTTGAAGACGACGAGACGGCCGCCTTCTCCGTAGTCTGCCTCCAGAGATGTAGGAATTCCGTATGCGTGAGGGGTGACTTTGAAACCAAGCTTCTTGAGTACTTCGACGAGAGCATCGTGCGCGTGAAACTCTTGATAGTTGAGTTCCGGATGATGGAATATCTAGAACGTCGAAGCCTGGATCAGCTTGGACAAGTTTGTGCTGACGTCCCTTTGCGGGACACAAACGGCGGTGCTTGGGACTACTCACGTCTAAGTCGACCTCTCTCAGCAAGGTTTTGGCATCGCTGATGGATTTATCCATTGCACCAGCGATCTCCGGGGCAATGGTGGCCATGTTGGGAACAAATTGAGATGTTAAAGGAAGGATACGAATGTTCATGTTGGCTTGGTAGACCTGAGATGAGACAATCCTTTCTGCCGTTTGATGAACAGGACGAACCTCGTAACTTGGACATGCGGAAGGGAGGCCAGCTTTTATGGAAATTCAGGTCTGCCCAGCACAGAACTGATTTGTGCCTTGCTGACCTTGATTCCTTCTCATAAGGACGCTGGAGCATGATTGCGACATGTTGCGCTCAGATGGTCGTGATATTGGAACCCGGACGCCGATGAGATGTCGTCGATGACTGGTCAGAATTGCCGACGAAGATAATCGTTGACTCCACATCGCTCCTCGGGGGAGCTGATTGTGATACCTATGACAGCCCAGTAGCATCCCTTCGTCCCCAGAAACCCCGAAGATTGGTGCCTGCCCGGCTCTGAGCGAATATTTTGATAAAAGAATCTTCTATTTTCCGTCATCAAAGGGCGATGCAACGGCAAGAAGCAAGAGACATACTGTAAGTCTTTACACGCAGAGGGCTCGGGCGCGCCCGACGACAGTGCATATGATCTTACATACTATGTTTTGCCCAAAGGCACGGCTTCTCTCCACCTAGGTTTACTTGATTGATTTGTGTTGATGTAGAAATTGAGGCTTTGTTTCATAGATAGAAGAGAATCTCAAAAACACCCATGCCCCTGCCTGAATATCTTGAGCCCATCAAAGTCATGACTGCTGTTGGGATCTGCCAGCTTTGCCAGGGAACGGTGGAAGCGGTTTTATCAGGCGTCGAGCACGCTCACTGCCATCATCATCGGCTGCGGTATACTGTGGCCCTGGAAAATAGCCTCGACCATAGGCATAGCCCCCATTCCTGATGTCTCTCTGCTGGTCCTCGAGAGCCACGACGTTGCTGACATAATCGTTGTACCTATGCATAGTGGCTTCCTCTCTAGCCCTGGCTCTTTGCCTGCCCCAGACGACAAGTATGAGAAAGACGAACACTATGGCAATTAGAGAGATGCCTGCAATTGGGCCTGGACGTATGTGGGTCTTGTAATCGTCGCCGATTTCTCGTTTGGTATGGTACCTCGAGGTAATTGAGGTTGTATGAGCTATTCGAATTTCGAATGTCTTGAAGATGCTGAGAGCGGCTATTGAGTTTCCGCTTTTCGAAATGGGAGGCATTAGAATTATTAAGTAATCTGATGATCTTCGCGCGGCGCAATGTTTCAGAGATATTTCAGACCTATCTGGTCTCGTCAAATCCGCTGTAAGCTCTTGTAGGTTTAATGGCAGCCGCAGAATGTGTAATCAGCGATAGTAGAAAGATGGCGGATCTACGTTTTCAAGTACAAACAAGCGCACTTACAGTCTAGTTCGTCTTATTGCCATTAATATAATAACGGAAAAGCCTTCCAAGGCTGACTGTCTAACACTGGTAGACTCAGGTGAAGCTCTCTTCAATGGATTGATTGCCTCAAATCGGGCGAAACGCTCTGCCCCAGAAGGCTGAACCAAGTCAGGCAGTGGCAAAATGTGGCCAGACGATATTGATGTTTGTTCACATTCCTCACCACTCTGATTCGTTGGGACATGCTTTGCTGTTAGGATCAGCGACCCTGTCGCCAAGCAGCAGTGCGTGCTGATGGGTCACAGCCCCTACCTCACTTACACCGCCGCAGCCACTGATTCTGCCTATTTTCTTGGCTGACTACTGTCTTTGCCCGGCAATAGTGTATTGCACATTTCGGAAATTTTTGGAATGCCGAGAAGCTTGGCCCAGGATAGACCTGTGTTGAGGGACCTGATAAGATTAAATGCAGTCAAGTACATCATAGTAAAAATGATTGATGGCGGCCAATTGAGATGTAGCCGGTTTCTTGAGTTGTTGCAACAGGCAGGTATTACCGTCATAGCTTGACTACCTTGAACTGTATACGACCTCAGTTGGTTGTGAAGTTCAGACCTCGCAACCAAGAAAACTACAGTCACTTAAGCCTTTCCTCCTCCTTGAGCTCGTGAACCAAAACGCGAGGGCCCTTTGGAATTATAAGGGGCCCGGTAATTCCCAAGACCCTCGTCCTAGCACCGCCATATCCCTCCTTGAACCTCGACACCCACGTATCCGTCGTACTGAAGAACGCGCCGTGCGTCCTCTCACTCTGGTCCCAGTATAACCTCCTGAACCAAAGGTGCAGATTCGGGTAATCGTTCCGGATCGTGCCCAAATTACACATAAAAATCGGGACATATGCAATGTCAAACCGGGCAATCGTTGGAAACAGGCGGACATCAGCCTCAGTAATGTGATCGCCGGTCAGGAAAGGCCGGTCCTCGAGAATATCCTCCAGACGATCTAGAGATTTAAACAAGGCGTCGACGTTCTCCTCGTAAGCGGACTGCGTGAACGCAAAACCACTTTTGTAAACACCGTTGTTGATCGTGTGATACACCCACTCATTGATCTCATCAATTTCCTTACGCTTCTCCTTAGGGTACAGGCCGCCGCCGGGTCGACTCTCCTCGCGGTCCACCTCGGGAAGGAGGTGATCGAACTCGGTGTAGAGCATACGGATAATCTCGCTAGACTCGTTGCTGACGAGAGTATGCAACTTCTTATCCCAGAGGACAGGCACCGTGACACGGCCATCGTAGCCGGGACTTGCTTTGAGGTAGAGCTCCTTGATCGTCATGAAGCCGTAGACGGGGTCGCGCGGAAGAACGCCGAATTTCGCTGCCTCGGGGCTATCTGTGAAGTGCCAACCTTCTTTGCCCATGCCCATATCTGCGACGTAGAGGTCTACGACGTCCTCGAGGCGTTTGAGGGCCCGAACGATCATGACGCGGTGGCACTGCGTTTTGTTAGCGGGGCATTCGCTTTGATGTACATGAGGGCTTACCCAAGGACACCCGGGGCTGACGTAGAGAGCATAGCGACCCTTCTCAGCTGCGAATTTGGCGTTGGCATCATTCGCGATGAAGTTGCGGAACTGGGCCTCAGTGCGCTCGAAACCTCCGCCTTTTCCGGGCTGGTACCGGATGGGGTCTTTCTGTAATGAAGGGGTTAATATGCATGCTTTTGGTATTCATAGGTGTATGCAACCGCACCTCTTCACTCATATTAGTTGTGTGTTGAGGTAATAGCTTTGTACTTTTATGATAGAAAGCAGGTCGGACCTTTGCAAGTCGGTAAGTGTGCGATACCAGATCTCATATACTTTTGATGGGTTGATACAACTTGGAGCCGGTGGGATTTTAACTGCGCTGATATTATGTGGCGTGATGAGGGGCCTGCTATTAGCGGATGGATTGCTTTGTTAGGAAGCATATCAAGGGAGTAGATGTGCTTCCACGAAGTAGGTGAACGTGACGTAAAAATAGACTTCTCCAGCTTCCCAGAGCGGGGAAGCTGCATCAATCCCGCGCGGTTCGGAACTCCGAGCGCTCGTGGCGCGCGGGCAGCCAGCAGGTGTAGTTTGGGATGAAGGCCATTTGTCAGCTTTGCGCTCACGAGTCCAAGTTTGTAAGCTCGTTGTATACCAATTTCTCCTCCATAGCGCCTATACCAAGTAGATTCTAGGACCTCGCCATTCTTCATCTGGGCTTACTGTACGCTGATTTGGTGGCATCGGTAGAGGTGTTAACATTTCGAGGCGTTCGAAGAAAATCACCCTCAAGTTGGTATAGTGAACTAGAAGAGATGCATTGAACTAGACACTACATGTAGAGGTTGATGACTGATATGCACCATGAGTAGTAGTCAGCCTGATGGGATAAGTTCTCATACTCTCTCTCTCTCTCTCTCACACACACACACACACGAGAGAACGTAGCTATCAACTGCCAGATGGCGTCAGCGTATACATCTCCAGTCTTTCTCTATCCCAGCTCCTTCTAAGATCTATACAGAAAACGGAGAGGGAAGAAATGGATAAGCCATAAGGGAGCAATGCTCACAGCAACTTTTCCTCCTCATTTAGCCCAGCTTTCCAAGCCTTGTAATCAAACCCAAGCTCCTCCAACGTCGTAATCTCATGCCTTCGCTCTCCTAATTTCCTTGAAGCAATCTTGATCAAAGGGAACCGCTCCCTCGTCCACCGCTTCTCATCATCCCAGTACGGCGGTGTCTTTCCCACACCATCATTCTCCAGACCCTCTCTCTTCTCCGCCTCCAGGCTCCGGGCGTGGAACATATTGATGTACTCCAGATCCTTGGGAAACGCCAAGTTATGCAGCATCTTACTCTCGCCCTTGTCCTTGAGTATCCGCGCCTCCCACTCTCTCATCTCGCCGCGACTCGGCAGACGCAGACGATCCGCCCATGCGCGTGCAACGTACGCAGCCTGGCCCTCCGACACGGGGAACGGCACGATGCGCTGCGGGATGCCCGCGAACGCAAGCGTCGGGTCGTCAATGTAGAGGAGATGCTCGTACAGATTCCGCGCGTAGGCGCCATCCGTTACTACAGGAGGGGAGAGGTCGCGGATGAAAGGGAAGCTGTAGAAGTAACCCGTGCAAAAGACGACGCCGTCAACTTCGGATTCGGTCTCGCCGTTGGCGAAGCGGACTTGTCTGTTTTCGGAGATGAATTCGAGAATCTCGGGGACGGGTTTAGCCCAGGATGAGCGGTCTTCTGCGGGGGTGTTGGGGACGGTCTTCTCAGAGACGATGATGGGGAGAGCGCAGACTGTTGAGATTTGGGCGCTTAGGTCGATGCCTGAAGCTGAGTTGCCGACGATGATGACTTTCTGTAATGAGTGTGAGTGACTTTGGTCAGGTTAAGGAGTTGCGGGCATGGTTCATCTCACTTTTCCCTTATACTGCTCGGCATTCCTGTAGAATTTGGAGTGGGAAATTGAGCCTGGGTGTGCTTTGTCAAACTCGGCAAGGCCAGGGATGTCTGGGATGAAGGGATCATTGTAGTGTCCGCTCGCGACGAAGACAGCGTCAAATTGCGCCTTGTTGGTCTCATTTGTCTTGAGGTTCAGACTTTCAATTTCCCAATAAACTTCACTGCCACCCGAAGACTTTCTGACGGAGAGGATCTGCGTCGACAGAGAGATGATGTGCTTCAGCTCCTCGGCATAGTCTTCCAGATACTTCTTCACTGTTTGGTGAGGAGGGAAAAGCGAGGCATCTGAGGGGAACTTTTTATCCGAGTAGTTCATGAGTGTGTGGGGGATATTCGTCTCCAAGTAATCATACACTGGAGAGACGAATTGCTTGGCATCGTGTCCCTCAACGGCAATGGCCGTGTCCGGGTTCTTGGTCGGTTGTGTCCTGGGGATGCTGAAGTCACCGTCAATGACGTTCAAGGGGCTGTATGTCCAGACGCCGCCGACGGTATCCCTCTGTTCGAATATCTGGACTTTGGAGAACTTCTTCTCCGCTAGCAAGTACCTATTGGAGTGCGAATAAAGTAAGTATGTATAAGGCGTGGGACTCGTCGCCTGGGGCCGGATCGGCGGGCTTACTTTGCGGCGGACAGGCCGCACGGCCCGGCGCCGATAACGGCGACCCGGTCGATGTTGAGTTTGTCTTCAAGGTACATGGGCGACATGATGGCGGCGGAGTCTGGCCGGGTCTGGATGCGACGAGGGGTTGTAGAGAAGCGAGGAAGCGACAGTAGGGAGGGGTATCTGTGTAGCACCACTGATGAGACTGTCGGACGATAACGATGAAAAGAAGACTCGGCTTTATGGAAAGAGTGACAGGCAACTCTGAGCGATTTGTGCTTGATGCTCCGCATGAGCATCACGCGATTCACACTCTTGGACTTTAAGATTCCTGACGAGAGTATCCGTACAGGACTACAGACGAACCTAGGTTCGGCGATATGCTTCTGCTGGTCGGACGAACGGCCCACTGAGTCGCAGCAAAAGCAATGACTGCCAGCGCGAGTCGGCCTTGGCCCGACCACGCCAGCGCCAGCGCCAGCGCCAGCGCCAGCGCCATTTGTGCGTGTCTGGGACATGTTGGACGGGTGGGGGGAGACCATAAGCGCTTGGAAGAGTCTGACAGTTTGGGATGAACATTTCTTTCCCATGCAAGTCATCGCAAAGTAGTTGCTGTACGCATCTGACTAACCTTTCTCCATTTTTCTCGACTCCGTCACACTGTCTTTGCTTCCAAGTTGTTGATGCTTTAGTAGAAGTTCTCAGTTGCCGACTATCAAAATGTAGCAGCACACCCCAACTGCTGGCGGGCCCCTTATCTCCCACTCTCTCTTCCTCGGTTCCTCCCCCTCAACACAAAAACAAAATTATCAGGAAATATTAACTCCGAATGACGGATCCCCGACAGCGGGTCCAAATTGGGCCGACTAAACCAGAAGAATCGCTCTAAGCAGACTCCTCATTCGTCGCCCCTGAACAGACCGCGGTAATGGCGTGCTGAACGCCCGCTTGAGTCGTGCTCTTTCACCATCGGCAACTGTCTGGTACTGTGGTACTTTTGTGCCGTACTCCTGGTGTTTCTATCCGTCTTGCCAGCCGCTTCATGGTTCCCAGTACCAGACTTAGTGACTGGATGGCTATCGGATCTGCGCGGAGAGCGACCTGGGCAGAACAAGAGATAGTGCGTACACGTACCTAGGTACGGGTAGTGTGTAGTAAGGCAGGACAGCCTCGTTGCAACGCTGGGGAGGGGAGAGAAGAGAATTTTTACTCTTCTTCTCTTTGCAAGAAAATCAAATACCACTCGACAAACGATTGCCATCAAACTACGCGACCCGTAGCCATGGAACCGCACAGCCGCTGAAGAACTCTGCCTCTGCCCTGCAGATGACGATCCATTGAGCAAGTGAAGCAAGGTAACAACAAGCGGAGAGGTTCCCGACTCAGTTCCAGTCTCGCTTCTGTTCGAAAAAGGATCCCCCATCCCACACTCCCACTCCCGGCCGACCAACCGGTTGTGTATGCGACGTGTCCAGCGAAGAAACGTCCCCCAAAAGTCCAGTCTCCGACAGCCCCGACACGAAACGGGCGCTCTCACGTCGGCGTCTCGCCGTCGCCCAGTCCCCCCTATCCCATTTGGCATTGTCGCACCGTCGCAATGTCGCCCGAACACATCAGATCAAATATTCATCGCTTTCGCGTCCGACAGACTTCCCCATCCTCGCCAGCCCTGCGCCGCTCGGCTTCTCCTCCCGCCATACGCCCTCCACTGCCGCCCCAGACACCGTCCTCAGCAGTCCACCCGGGCCCTCCGGATGCCGTCCCCGATGTCTCATCGTCAGCGGTAGCAGCAGCAGCCGTCGCGGCGTCAGTCTCGGGCTCGGCCCCAGCGCCGCCGTCAGGTCCAATCTCACCGGCGCTGACAGGTCAAAGTCCTACCGCAGGTGCGGCTGCTGCCAACATCTCCACCTCCGGAGCAGCATCGGCATCAGCAGTAGTAGCAGCAGCAGGAGCGGTGCCATCACCCATCTCGGCATCATCGCCAAAGGTCGCCCGTGATATCCCCGCCTGTGATCGCTGCCGCAGCTTCAAGAAGAAGTGCAGTCGCACGTTTCCCATCTGCACCCTATGTGCCAACGCGGGACACAAGTGTTCTTTCTCCACTCCCGCCGCCTCTACAGCTGCCCAGACGCACCATCTGCGCGCTCGGATAGAATGGCTCTCGCGCTTCATCAACGAGAACTTGCCCGTCGCCGGCGCCCCTGGCGTAGAGAGCCTTGACACGGGCACAGATATTGCCTCCGTGTTGGGATCCTCGCCGGCGGCTACTACGATCACGGCCGTGGGTCAGGCGATGGACATTCTTCCGGCCACGCCAGCGGCGAATGGAGCTACGCCCGGGTCTATTATCAGTGCAGAGAGTAACCGCGCGGAACCGCGGGACACATTTGCCGTACATCAGCAACCGCTTGGCACATCGGGCCCGATCCTCTTTGATCAAAGAAGTCTTGCGGTTAACGTAGACACGGAATCATCGTCGTCAAGGGGCCATGATCACATGCGAGCTCTGCTCCAGCCAGCGCCAGAGCCCGGAAGGATCCTTGGCATCGAGAGCCTTCGCGATGGAGAAGGCTTCACATCCTCGAGCCTGCCTCGCGACGCTATTGCGAGGAGATTCGTTGACGCCTACTTCCGGAACGTCAACCGGGCTTACCCATTCGTCAATAGGACTAAGGTCTTGCGAGACCTCGAGTCACTAGGCGAATCTTCTAAGCGACGTAGAGATGCCGACTCTACGCTGCTCTATCTTATCATGGCGATTGGATGCACAACCTTGCAGCGCGCCGGCCAAATACCCAACGACACGGCCTCCAAGTTCGACGTAGCCTACGCCGACATCATTCAGGAGTGTCTCGTGAGAGAAGACCTCGAGTCGATCCAGATCCTCGTCTTGGTGGCACTGTATTCACTCTTCGACCCAAAGGGCATCTCAACGTGGTCTATAGCAGGCATCGTTTCCCGCCAAGCCATGCTCCTCGGATTGAGTAGGAGATCCTCCGAAGACAAGAATCTCTCCGCCATGGACATTGAGCTACGCCATCGCTTATTCTGGAGTATCTACGTCTTGGACCGGATGATGGCCATCTCTCTAGGTCTCCCCGTGGCCCTCATCGACGAGAACGTCGACGTCCCGCTGCCAGGCCTTACAATCGAAGAGTTTGCTTCCCCAGGCCGTCAACACTTCGCTTCCATCCTCCAAACAAATCGCCACGTCATCCAGCTCAGGCAGCTTGAAGACCGCATCCTCAAGCAGATCCACACTCGCAAACAACACGAGGTCGCCGCACTCTCGCAAGCAGACAGGCGCGCCATAGTGCAGAACATCCGCTCCGAGATTGAGAACTGGTACAGCAACGGGTGCCTCGTCTCCCCACTGGAACCAGACAACGTCCCCATCCACAACTCAGTCACCTGGCTCAGCGCGCGGTACTACCACCTTCTCCTCCTCCTCCACTACCCCTGCCACTTCAACTCGTGCGGCACCATCGTCTCCGCCGTCGAGCTGCTGCGCTTCGCCCAGAAGCATCTCCAGTCAACCTCGGTTCTCCTCCAGCAGCGCCAGCTCCCCTTGAACCGGGTCACCCTGTGCCGCCTCTTCCCCGTCGGTCTGGTCTTGATCCACAGCTTCATCGCCTGCGCCGCAGAATGCACGTCCTTCTCCGCCCGCGACGAGGTCGCCGTCATCGTCAGCATCCTCGAGGCCTTCCCCGAGGGCTGGAACCAGGCGCGCCAAGCCGCCCAGGTATTTCGGCAGTTCATGGGTCTCATCTCAGGGGTGCCCAATAACGGCTACACGACTCTACACTTTCCCGGGAACAACAATGTTTACGGCGGCAGCAGCAGCAGCGGCCAGTTTTCGTCTAGAGAATCGTACCAGGCAATGGTGCGGCCACTCATCACGCGGCTCGTCGCGTTGATGCAGGAGGTCCTCGGCCGGTCGACGTGTTATGCCTTTCACGAGTTCCCGGACGATTGTGGCGGGCAGGCTTCAGCGCCGGCGGGGTTTAGGGGCCAGACTGCGTTTTCGCCCACGGGGCCTACGCGCCATTCGGCGGCGGTAGGGAATGATGAATCGGCCATGGACTATGGCTGGGGGTCATTGGAATTGGGATTTCTCTGATACGATCCTGTCTTGTAGCCGGCTGCTTGTGTTACTTTTATTAGTACCTAGATACCTTAATGTGTTAGAGCGACGAATAAAGTTCGATTTCATTGGCATCTTCGATCCCGAAGTCACGTTCGGCTATTCTGGCATGGCCCTATGGCTTCCAAATTGGACGTTGCCTGGGCTTCTTTGGGTCACTCCTCATGATAAGAACGGCTTCTTGTTCCGCATCCTGAACCGTGGAATATCCACCGCTAGGCAAGGGGGGCCTTGCGCGGGCAGTACATAGAACGGAGCAGCCCGTCAAGTCCCCGGAGCTTGTAAGCGCTGGTTGGTAGTAGGGAGAAACCCATGAACGCTCTTAGGAAGGGGGCCAGGGAGTAAGTCTCCTACGGAGTATCAAAATGCCGTTACAGTCATTCTCGATCCAACCTAAGAATTGAGGGCGTGGAAAACAGCCTGTGATCCCTCAAAATCACTTCGAAAATGTACGGATAGCCTTGACATTGTTAACCTATCTACACTAGCGCCTGTGACCTACTTAGCAACTAGACCGCATCCCCTTCTCAGCGATCATCCCCATAAAGTTTAGCTCTGCCTCCATGGCCTTGGTGCCCGCACCCATGGGGCTAGCCGTCGGGTACAGAGATTCCAGTTGCACCTCCTTAGTATGGATCTTGGGCTCCTCTTTGCTGCCAACCATCATGATTTCGAGCACGTTGCCGTTGCCATACTGCTCCTCCGTCAACAGCGAGAACATTGCGTTGGCAAGGTTCTCAGACGATAGGGCGAGATCTTCAGCTGGCAAGCGGTCGCGGCAGAATTCTTGGTCAAACAGGGGCGTCTGCGCTCATGTCAGTCTTTGTGGTTATGTGAACAGGCGTGTGGACTTCCAAGATTCACGTACCCTCGTAGGTCCAGGACAGATAACAGAGTTCCTGATCCCCACCAACTTCTTCAACCCCTGAAGCGACTTGACGACACTGAGAACAGCCGCCTTGCTAGCAAAGTAAAACGGCGTCTGGATGGAGTGGATGTAGCCGCCCATACTCGACACCCAAAGCAGATTCCCCTTGACCTCGCGGTTCTGTAGCCAGTAGTCGATAGCGATTTGCGCCAGCCGGATGGGGCCGATGGTGTCCACATTGAAGATGTGGTACGATCCCACCTCAGCGTCCGCATCATCCTTTGATTCAGGCGAGACGCCGGGCGGGTTCCAGAAGGACGACCAGGGCGGCTCAAAGATACCGGCGTTATTAACGACGATGTCGACCCGGCCAAACTTTTCGAGGGTTGCCGCCCAGAGAGATTTGAGTTGGGCCCAGTTTGTCGTGTCTGTCTTGTGGAAGGCGGCTGAGGGCTTGTCTGCGGATGGAGACGGATGGGGGAAGTTTGCGATGGTGGTCTCGGCTTCTGGGCGGAGGGCGAGGTCTGCGATCATTACCGAGCAGCCTTCGTTGAGAAGGCGCTGGGTGATGGCTAGACCGATGCCTAGAAGAATCATGAATATCGTGCAAGCCGGTGATCGAGATATCTTCGATCAATACCCAAGGGTATCGTCATTGAAGGTCTAGTAGAGATGGAGACTACTTACCAGATCCAGCTCCTGTAACCAGGGCTACCTTTCCCTTGACCTCGTATTCGATGGCCATGATAAGTGGTCAAAGTGCAAGCTTGATGGTATAGATTCCAGGTGTGTTTCTGACACGCTTGCGCTGTTGATAAATCAGATTTTCACAATGATATGCTCCCTGGCACAAAAGTCGGTTTCAAAGATCAGGAAAAAGGAAGAAAAAGGGGGTTCAATGACATGACTTGCTAGGTGACATCAAAACCATTGCTGGATGGTCTTATAGGATGAGGATCTTCGCTCAGGGGCCCTTTTTCAGATATGCTCAGGAAGGTCAAGACGGACGGACTTTTCAGAAGGATGGGCGGTCAACGACCAGGACCCCGACTCTAGTTATCTTCAAGACGACAACTTGCTTTAACCCCGCGTTCCTGCATATATCCCCGGCTCAGCTGTCAACGGGGGTGATGCGGGCGGGTACTGGGTCAGACCATCCGCTGGCCGCGTATCCATCCTGTTGAACGTCCAATGCCCAGGCACTTCGACTCGCATAAATTATCCATGTTTAGGGGATAGTTTAAGGTCAGAAACAATCGCAATCAGGAAAATTAGACGAAGTCCATGATCCATAAACTTTGACAGATAATGATTCAACAAGACAATACACCTTCAACACCTTGACTGGAAAGTCAGAATGCATTACATAGTATATGTAAGAACGAAGAAATGTACTACGAAGAAATGTACTTTCTACTCCGTACGGGCGGAGTAGTCCCCCTCGTTTCCTGCTGCCGACTTGCCAAGATACTGTTGGTGCTGGGTTTCCATATGCAACCTTTCGCTTTGACGTCTCCCGTCCCCATACCATATGTCCAGGGTCCCTGTCAAGTACCGCATACTATCACACAACCAACATCCCACACTGGTGCATTTGCCGGGGTGTTCCAATCCGTTTAATTCTCCAACAGACATTTTTGATTGAACCCGAGCTTGACGTATTCGTACCTGACGCGGTTCGCAGCCGAATCAGGCCAACGCACATGCAAAGACGCTCCTTCGAGTCCATGCCAGGGATGTCAGGGACCTAGGTGCAATAGAGAACTTTGGTCCTCCCATGAGGAACCACGGTCATCACCTCCGCTTCGGTGGCAAGGTTTGCTGTCTGTACATTTTCTCCGAAACCCTCTTCACTACTAGTAGCGTCTTCGCAGAATGTAGAAACCGAAATCGATTCCTCTTCGAGACTCGTCCCAAGACTATTTTTTCGTCTCCGGCTCAGCTACTACGAAATCGGCGGAGAGGAATCGTCATGTCCAATGTGGCCGGAGACGATACGTGGCAGGCCGTCGAGCCTCAGGGGCTCGCATTGGGGCTCCTAGTCACTACCGTCACGTTGGCGATTCTGACCACTATCGTCATGGCCATGCGCGTGTTCATTCGATTCAAGACGAACAAAATCGGTTCTGACGACTGGGCTATGTTGACAGGATTCGTAGGTCGACTATTTTCCGGTCGGCTGAAAAGAAGCTAACTGCAAGACCGTTCGTTTAGTCTGTCAACTTGGGCCAGTCCGCTGTTGCTATCTACGGGTCTTTTACTGGCATAGCAAGCAAAGATGAGACCATGAATCGAGCGACGAGCATAGAGGGCTACAAGGTACGTTGTGATGGCATTGGAAAGACCTACTACATACAAATTAGTAGGCCTATTGTTGCTAAATCTATGCGGTCAACCGAAAACTAGACACTCTTGATCTGGCAAGCCTTCTACGCTGGCAGCCTGTGCTTCATCAAGTCCAGCATCTGCATCACCCTAATGCGCATCACAAATCAGAAGGTCTATCTCTGGATCCTGCGAGGATTGATAGGCCTCTCCTTCTTGATGAGCGGCTCCGGCCTAATCGTCATCTTGAATCAATGCCACCCCCTCGACAGGTACTGGGACAAGAGTATACCGGGAACTTGCTGGCCACCAATCGTGGCCACCGCGCTTTCGTACGGGGCATCCGTTGCCAATGTCATCACCGACTTTAGCGTTGCGGCAATTCCGTTCTTTCTGCTTCGGCATGTGCAAATGCGATCCCGACTTAAGTTCTACGTGCGGCTCATTCTGGGACTGGGTCTCTTGTAAGTGATATTCTGGGATCTCTGCTAAACGTAAGGGATTGTGTACATGAGGCTTTGACAAACTACTTTTATTGGTAGAGCTGGCATTGCGAGTATTATCCGAGTACCCTTCACGAATGCGTACATGAAAGCGAGCGACGTTCTGTGTAAGAAGACCCGCGCATCCCGATTGTTTCGCTACAATCCGTACAAAGCAGCACACTGACATTCCTGCAACTGTGTAGACCATGCAGGTAACATAGTTCTCTGGACAATCGCCGAATGTGGCCTAGGCATCATTGCTGGCTCGCTACCAATGCTACGAGCTTTCTTCAAACGATTGGCCAAGGATACCAGCACGCAGGAACCCTACAACCGTTCGGGCGACACAAACCTCGTGACCTTTGGACAGGGAAAGGGACGACAGGGTCCGATATACGAAACGGACCTAGGAGTGACGGTGATTGGGGGAGCGGGGGATAATGACAGCAACAACAGCAACTATGACGATGACGCGGAGAGCACACGGCGAATCATCAAGGTTACGAGAGAAGTACGGCATAGCGTTACTAAAGAGAACAAAACCAGGCCGGTGAAAAGTTGACGTAAGATTCATGAATAACACTAGCGTCTATAGAGAATGAGTCGCATGTACCCAAGTAACGTTAACCCATTTCCCTTGTAAGATGGAGGATGTTCCCAATGAAGTGCATTATGGTCCGCCAAGTCATAAGGCGTGCTTTCATTGCCAATGGTATTCGTAAGTATAAAACTCATCGGAAAACCGAAGCGCCATGCCGATAGGCAGTCAAAGCAGCTTGACAAGAATGTTGAGACTAGATGTCCAAGTGCTTGCGAATCTCTCCCAGGACCACTTCTGGCTTTTCGGCATGAACACCATGATTAGCGCCCTCAACCAACAAAAGTCTAGCTCCGGGGATTCTTTCAGCAATCAACTTCGAGTTTTCTGCAACGTTTCATGATTAGCGTGGACCAAGTTACTCTACAATTTTGGTACAGTTCCTACCAGGAGGACATATCCAATCCTTGCCGCCCACGACTACCAGAGTCTTCGCTGTAATTCTAGAGAGTTGTTCAGTGTAATCAAAGTATTTCTCTTTCTCAGAGTAGAGATCATCTGAGTTGATTGTCAATTAGTCTAGACATTTCACAAATTGACTCGGTTGAAGTTTACTTACTATGAGACTCGGCGACGTATACACCATCGAGGTTGCTCTTCAACGCTGCATCGGGGTCGAAAGTTTCCCTGTACAGCGGCATCATGGCGAAGTAAACCAACTGAAACTCGCGGTCGCTCTCATATGCACTAAAGACTTTGTTCTTCAACATGTCGACAGAGAAGCTAGGAACTTTGTGTATCCTCGCCTCCAGAGTTTTGATGGCGCCGGCCTCGTCTGGTGGTGATGTTGTCAACGCTCAGCCCTCTTAAAGCCAGTGCAGGTTGCACAACTCACGGTGATGAGATGGTGCAGTCCCTCTGAGAATCAGATGCGATACTTTCGGGGCGTACTTGATGGCATAGTGCTGTGCGAGGAAACCGCCGAAACTACCGCCGCAGATGATGGCCTGATCATCTCCAATGAAATACTGTCTTACCGCTTCGATGTCATCGACGATTTGCTCAAAGGTGTAAGGCTTAGTCAACGAACTTTGGCCATGGCCACGGTAATCGAAGGACAGAACTCGAATCTTATCGCTTAACTGGCCATAGACTTTGAAGTCGGATTTATGATCACCTAGATAATGTCAATTCTGGTCAGCAAGCTTGTCTTGTCACGCTGGACTTTCAATCAGTATACCCATTCCGCGACCGCCATGCAGCGTGATCATGAGCGGTGCATTGTTAGGCCCAGCTATGCGATATGCCAGGCGGGCGCCATTGATGTTCACAAAGTCAACCATCTTGTCTTGAGCACCGAGTCAGTAGTTTCAAAATAGCGCTGGTAATTCAAGGAGTCATCAGAGATCCTCAAAGTTCACGGACAAGGTAGCAACATGAACTTTGACTAGTATGTGTTTGATAGCTACTATCACGTTAGATCAACACAGCGTTGAGGACTTCTGGTAAGGCGCCGTTCCGTTATCCAAAGGGCGTATTGCATAAGAAGCCGAAGAAGCGGGGAGAGATCCAGCGAGCCGAAGCGAGAGCGGCCTTTGCTTGGCGTGCGAGTAAGGAGTCACTAAGCACCGGAACTAGCCCGACAGAAACTTCCCAAAGGGGTAAAGACACAAGGCCCCTCCCCGATACCACATCGGAAGGGAAAAAGATTTTGTTCTCGATGGCGCTTTGTTCGCCGCCAATGGTGAGTCGGTGACAGGACAGTCTCGGTCAAGTCAGCTTGAAGAAACGACTGCCGATGTCGTGCTCGACCCAGTAAAAATCGTTATCAAGTCTCTTTTTTCGGACTATCGACCGCTTCTCTAGTGTATCGAGGGAGGGATATGCTATGATAAAGAATCTCCTGCCCAGGTTCAATCTTCACTTTTGCCAGAGACGCTCCATCTGCTTGGCCTAGATCATCGACCGTGGGCACGTTGGGAGTTTTCTTGTGATCGTGCGACGAGATCAAATTTAGTGATAGCTGCAGCTCGAACCAGGATGGCGCCGCATCTCGATACCAACGCGGCCAATGCCATTAAGACAGTCGGCCCAACCAACCGGAGCCAAAATAAGGACGGCATTTCGACCACGTCCGTCGCGGCCGAGACCGATACCAAGCCGGAGCCCCCACAGCAACCTGAATTCGCGGGATGGTTCCACTGGCACGAGCCCGGCACATCGCCGGAAGAGAAGAAGTTGATTTTCAAGTTGGATTGGTTTCTACTTTCATTCTCGTGTCTCATGTTCTTCATCAAACAGGTAAATGCACCTACCCCCAAGCATCGCGTTCAGCCGGAGTGCTGACTCCAGTGCTCTTCTTTAGCTTGACCAGAACAACATCTCCAATGCCTACGTATCCGGCATGTCGGAAGAGCTCAACTTCGGTCCCGGCAACGAACTGTCCTGGATGAACACGTACTTCAACATTGGAACCATCATTGGCGGTTCTTTTGCCAACCTGATCATCACTGTCGTCCGACCGCGCTTCTGGCTGACCGGGTGCCTCTGCACTTGGTCTCTCTTCGTGCTTTTCCTGTTCAAGTGCCAGACTGCCACGCAGTTCTATGTCCTGCGTTTCTTCATCGGCTTGTTTGAGTCTGCCGCATGGCCTGGCGTCATGTATGTCCTCGGATCATGGTATCGCAAAAGCGAATTGTCCCGCCGCTCTGGCCTTTTCGTCATGAGCGGTGTCTTGGGGCAGATGTTTTCCGGCTATCTTCAGTCTGCCTTGTATTCGGGTATGGGCGGAAAGGGTGGTCTGTCAGCGTGGCGATGGCTTTTTGTCTTTGATTTCATTCTTGCCATTCCCGTGGTGATCTATGGCGTCGTAAGTACCTCTCTTCGATATTGACTTCCATAGAACATCGCATCTTTCTAACGTCATTATTAGATTTGCTTCCCCGATACCCCTCACACGACAAAGGCTTTCTACCTCAGTGACTGGGAAAAGCAACGTGCTCGCGAGCGGATTGAAGAAGAAGGCCGCAAACCTGTCGGCAAGATGAACTGGTCCGTTATAGCCCGCGTATTCGGTTCATGGCAAGTCTACGCCTTCACAGCAGCCTACTCCTTCTGGACTCTGACCTGCGGCTCCTACATCATTCAATACTTCACTCTGTACCTCAAGTCAACAAAATTGTACACCGTGCCAGAAATCAACAACATCCCAACCTGCGTTGGTGCCATCAACTTCGTGTTCATGGTCTCCACAGGCTACGTCTCTGACAAAATTGGCCGGCGCGGACCCGTCTGTTTCGCCGTCGGGTGTCTTCTGACGTTCGTCTACGCCGTCCTCGCGGCATGGAGCGTGCCACATATGCTACGCATGGCCGTCTTCATCCTTGCAGGGTGCTATGGTTGCTACACGCCTTTGCTGGCGGGGTGGGCGAATGAGGCCTGCGGTGGCGATCAGCAGAAGCGCGCCTTTGTGCTTGGCTTCATGGTCTCCGTCGGCCAGGCTGTTGTGATTCCCTTCCAGCAACTGCAAATGCCGAGCGGACAGGCCCCTGCATTTGCCAAGACACATGGGTGGAAGAGCGCGCTTGCATTTGTGGTGGCGTTGACTGTCTGGACTGGTGTTGGTCTGCCGTTACTTCAGAGATGGAGAGAGTCTCGTGTGAAGTTCAGTACTCACGAAAGTGATAGTGATGAGGCTTAATTGCCCATCAACATGTAGGGTCAAAGGGCGGAGGACACAAAGTCCAGTGCAGTCTTTTGAAGCGATCAATTATGTCAGTATTCTTAAGGTAATGAGTGGTGGTATGTCTACAGATAGACACAACTAGATCGACGTTATCTCGCGATGGTGGATCTCATGGGGTAATTATCAATTTGGGAGTTTGAAGTAAGAACCAGTGTCATTGACTAGGTAGGTGTATTCAATACAAGAAGGTTAAAGCCATACTGTGAAGAAAGGAAAGTTCCAGACATCCAATCGTATATCCATGCCACAAATCCAGGGCTCCCTTCAAGCATCTACAGGTAGATGCTCCTTCTATCAAGACGTACATGCCTCACTGATGTTGCACTCAAGCGAGAGCACCCTTGAGGAAGGTGCCTGCGGTGTTGACATCGGCGCCATATCCAATGTGGCCAGAGGCGCTTTGGCTCGAGCAGCTTCCGGAGCTGGCGCAGCCACCAGCGGAGCAGACGCCGTCGCCAGCAGCGCAAAAGCTCCTAAACTTGGCGGTAGCAACACCAGTGACAGCTTGGCCCTTGAACGGGTCACCAAAGGTGACGGCCGCAGCGACGGCCTTGCCCGAGAGCTTCTTAGCGGCGTTGTGGACGACCATGCCGCCCTGGCTGTAGCCAGTGAGGACGATCTTGGTCTGGGGGCACTTGCTCAGCCACGAGTTGGCCTGGTTGGCCATGGCGACACTACCCGGGCCGGAGCCAGTTGCCTCGGACATAATGCCGGCCATGTCAGCTGCATACGTTGTGCCCTCGAAGACGGAGTCGGGGACGTTGGACGCAACGGCCTTTTGGAGACCGGGGCCGACAACTGTTCCGAGAGTGCCCATCTCGGTGGTGCCGCGGGCGAAGAGGACGGTGAAGGCCTTGCAGCCCGAGGTCTGGCGGATCTCAACGGGGCTAGCGGCCGCGAGGGCGGCGAAGAGGATGGTGGTAATGGCAGCGGTCTTCATTTCGAGGGAGTTGGTTTGGTTGTTTGTGGTTGTTTTTGAAGGGAATGTCTTGTCAAAAGAGCGAAGTCTGGTATGGCGATGGTTGAAAGAGTGTGCGCTGCACTTGGTTGGCAGATGTGTGACTGAAAAAAAGCGAAAGTGAGAAGTCGTGAAGGAACTGGATGGTTCTTGATGTTCCTACTGATCCTTCAACATATATCCTGATGCCCAGTGATATCTCATGCTCTTATACCTCGAGGCCTGTCAGCCCAACTCCCGAAGCTCAAAGTCTTCACAACTCGATAGGAGGACCAGGGATAGCCTCAAAGGAACCACGATGTCATCCCAAGTTTGAGGCGATGGAGCCTAGTTCGTCCAAAAACGATGTTTCTTGCGATTCCTCCGTTTCATACTGATTGGTGGCTTCGTCCGTAGACACCAATGTCTCAACCTGTCGTTCGCAATCAAAAAAATCGGGAAGCATCTGTGCGGATTGACACGGCACTCCCGTCGAGGATCAATGCGGCGTGACACTGGTCTCTCTGCGGCAATACCACCGGGCAGAAGACCGTGCATAATGTTCTGTTCCTGTTGGAATGCAGGCATCCTGACTTGCCTGGCCTGCTTCGGAGCGCTTGGACTTGGCCATCACACCTGTCAGACCCAGTTGATTGGTTCTTAGTTGGTCTGCCTAGTCGCACCATTTCACGGGGTTTAGGAGATATTTCCCATTTCTCATTATGCATGTCGTTTCTTCTCCAGCACCCATGAGCTCACAAACGGGCGATGTGGGCACAACTGCCACACCGTTGTCTTGGCCATGAAGACAAAACAGGGAGGTTTCCCTTCATCATACCCCACAGTCAAGTTGGTTGCTCCGAACTAACCGACTATTGATCAAAAGACTGGAGATCGTCGAAAGGGAACAATTGATTGGATTGCTCTGGACCGAGGCTCTGAAGCCTTAGTGCGCCGCTCGGTCGGTAAGGAGGATGCCGGGAATGATCCTCCTTGAAGGAAGATCACGGATTAAGTGGGCGCGTGGGCGCCAATCGCATCTCATCCTCCTCGACATCAGGCTTAGAAAGTTCCGAAACAAGGATATCCATCGTTGATGTACTCGATGAATTCGCAACTTGCTTTACATACTACATATCTCAATCATGTGCATTTGATGCGCAGAGTTCGTGTGCAAACACGAGCAGATTTGTGGATGCAGCGGCAGTTATGACAACATATTGAAGTGTTAAAACGATATGAACTATATACGTTGCGATGTAATATTCGAATGGACTAGAACATTCATATTGGCATCGGTCGGCATAAAGAAGATGTCGATCCAAGGCCCGGCAGATAAGCATACAACCCACCGCAACTTATTGATCCTCTTAATTGCAGGGGTAAGACAAGCTATTCAGGGTCATCTCCGTCGATGGACACCTGAAGAAACACGCTGGTGGCCTTGAACTATTTCTCGTCATCCCCGTGCCTGATTTTATGATGATGAGCCATCGAAAGATCATGAGAGCGGGTTATGGATCAATCAGCTAGAAGTAGCCTGATCGTCCTCGCCACTGTCTCTGCAACCCCTCACATCGTATTTTCGGACCAAGTCTTGTGGGAGTTAACCTTGCCCAATTCTCTTCATAGACCCTGCAGCTTCAAGGAACTGCTCAGGCTCCCCAACACTGTGACAGCCTCATGTCATATAGGCATGTTCGCGATGCATAGAGCAGGCTCAAACATCTCTAGCAGAATGGAAGCTACTAGTACCAGCAAAAGAAGCGACTTTCACCCTGTTTGACTCAGAATAATATCATTTACCCTAATTCACAACCTACCCAGTCCAAGCAAGGCAAACCTTCCGAGTATGTCAAACATTGATACGACCTGCCCTTTCATTAGAAAGTCATGCTTCGATTGGATCGATTTAAGCCATGGATGCCGTCTACTCCGTCATCTACCTCGGCTCGTCGCAGGAGATATACGCATTTCCATGGACCATCACAGTCAAGAAAATCGATCCAGACATTCTTCATGGAGGGAAGAAGCCTGCAAGCTACCCACAACATGTTGACGTGCGCCCAACCCACAGGCCCAAATTCAATGTTCCTGACTCACTCATAATTTGTAAAAGGGCCCGATAAGAGGGCAGGAATCTGTCCAATACCATCGCAGTCCTTGAAGGAGCACGCTGCAGCACAATGTCTTGGTCACATGCTCCCATCAATCACACAAGTCGCCCGTCGTTCTTCGTCTAAGCACCGCCAAGCTCTACATGAAAGCGTGGCGTGGGCAGCATTTTAACGAGTATTTTGCTTTTTTTACGCCCCGTAGTCAGATTCCCACATGCCGAGAGCCGGAGAGAATGAAAGGGAGGTTCGTTGTTGGTCTGCAGAGCCGTTTGGACCACCTGGAAAAAGCAACAACAAGACATCTTGTGGGACGAGACCGGGTTCTGGATTCCCACACTATCCGAGCCCAATCCCAGAGCGTCCGCCCCCAATGTTCTCCCACCATCTTTTCGCAGACTTGGCAACCGAAACTTGTGCCTTTGTAAAGGCTCAGAGAGACACGCACCCGTTTGCGCTGTTCTCGACAAAGATGCCACCCAGTATCTGTCCCTCTTTCAGATTGCTTTCCTGGAATCCATCGTTCACAACCGTCCTGGTTTCGGTGGGCTTCTTGAGCAAGCCGATCTGGAGCGCACCCCCGCCCACGTTGTTGTTCGGGAGGACCTCGGTGACGGACTTGAGTGGATCGTTTCCTTCCGAGAAGAAGACTTGAATCGTGCTGATGAATCATTAGACACCGGAATCCTTCGTCACCTGCTCCCTTTCGACGCGATGGGAATACGACTTACTTCTTGGGGACATCGAGGGTGACGGCCCAGTTTTGCCAGACATCAAACTTGAGTGCCGTCGAGAAGATCACGCTGTTATTTCTGTCCAGCATCTTCCAGTCGGTTGACAAGGGCTTGCCCGCCGTACTGTTCTGCCCGAGGGGCGTGCCAATCTGCAGGGCAAATTGCGCACCGCCGGAGTCGTTCGTCTCGTGGAAAGACGTCAGATACTCGTGCGTCAAGTTCAGCTTTCTGGTCGAATCCTGCATGGAACTCCAGTGCGTCGTCATGACCCCTTTATTTGAAGCATCGGAGCCGTTGCCAAGTAGCAGTCCGGCGCGACGAAAGCCTAGCTGCGGGCTGTTGCCGCTGGGATTGAAGATGGACTGGTCGTTGATGGTGACTTCGAGAGGCTTGAAGTTCCCAGTCGCGTTGGAGGCGTCGAATCGCGAGGGTGTCGGAACCGTGGGAAACAAGAGAATTTCGGACCACTTCGCAGGGCCCTTTGTGTATCCCGGGTTGAATGGGCTGGCGTAGGTATCGAAGACTTGCAAGGTGAAATTTTGGGGGATTCGCCCATCCAGGACAACCGGGCACTTGACGGGCGAATCGAGAGATGCGCGGGGCGCATGCAGCGAAAGTGCTTGAAGAGAACGGACAGCTGCGTGTGGCAGAATCATTTTGAATGCTTCGAGAACAAAAGAGTGACTGAATTTTCTATTGAGAACAAGCGAATGATGACCGGACCTGCGAGAACCTTTTCTACCGAGACTTTGATCATTTTTCCGTGGTTTGATGTGAAGTTATACGGACTAGTACTCGGTTTTACCCCACTCATCTGATACTCAACCTAATTGTGGTAAATAAAGGGGAGAAAGCTTAATTCGCATCTTTTGAAGATCATGTTAAGGATGCTGCGCATTCGCAGGAGCCGCAGCCGTTAAACTTTGCTTGTTTCCAGCTCTTTGGTACGGGGCACAAGACTGTTCCTACAAGTAAGTCCCCGGCGGATCACTCCGTATTGGAGCGCAGAAGGAAAGTCGTTTTTCTCTTGGCAGAAGCTCCCGAGTCATGGGTTCAGGAGTCATGGGCAGAAGGGCAGAAGGTTCGGCATCGTGGTGTTATCGTCACCGTTGACCTAGGCGGTACGGTCCGAGCTTTCCACCCACATGATGGAATCGCATACTAGATCCTGGAGTCAAAGCCACCAGGCAGCAGAGCTTTTCATCGCTTCAGGTCCGCCCTTCAATAGAACAGTGGCATGCTGTGGTCCCTTTTTTCTGCGACTGGCTCTAATGATAGGGCTTTGGTAACAGGGCATGGATCAATTTCAACGTAAGATGCCCACTTCACAAGACGAAACTGTTGTCAAGGTCCACTTAGCACGACCGTTGTGTTGAAGCAGTTTTCAACGACATGCTGCTTCCAACCTAAGAAGACTGAATTGCCAGTCAGTCATCCCTTCATTTTCGTGTAAGCACTGGTAATACCCAATTTGAGCATGCTCTGCTAAGCACATAGCGATTATGTACGACTTTGTAAATAAATACCAGTCCGTAAGGGACAAGAAAGTAAATAGGAAATTATAGACAGACGTTAGTTAGGAACCGCCGATGGAATGATACGACATGAAATTGAAATTTGGCCTTGGCGCAACAACCCCAACATGACATCATTCGGGCGAATAGCCTTCAGTCAAATGGTTTCGGTTATTAAAATAACGTTCATTACTGGCGTTAAAGCTACGTGAAGCTTCCGGTGGGCGCAACTATCGCTTTTCAAATTTGACCAATTGGGTGTTATGAAGCTGACTGAAAGAATCATCTTAGAACTTCAGCCAAGCTGCAATTGTTACATTAAACGAAAGCGTCTGTGTTCTGTTTGATAGCGGCCGCGGGCCAAGAAATCAACGACTAATATGGTAATGTAGTCGCTCAGGCACTTGACGATATTACTTGCCTAGTTAGAAATATGTGCACCTGGTTTTCTCGGGCTCGGCGCTAATTCTCTTTGCGCGTCCGAAGCTATGACTAAATATGTCGCGAGATGCGGCCACCGATCGTGAGTATATCGGCCGGTGTGGGATATTCAGTACTCGTGCCTGGTTGATGCGGTAAAGACTTTTCCCCAAGTACGGACAAATAGAGAGTAAGTCAACATACCCACTTCCTGGCACCCCCCTGTTTCTGGCACCCACAAAAACGCGAAAATCCACCACAACCCAATGCCCACCCCCAACCTCCTTTTATCACAACATTTTCAATTCGCGTCCAAATGGGCTCATCTTTTGCACATGTCTTCTTCTATATATAATGCCTCAATATACCGAAGATCAGCTTCGTCAGGCTCTCGAGGA